>NC_142010.1:175329885-175649643 GCF_049901735.1 Notechis scutatus
ATATATGTGTATGTATGCAAATATGTATAAATGTGTGTGTGTGTGTGTGTAATGCAGTGGCTCAATGGCTAAGATGCTGAGCTTGTCGATCAGAAAGGTTGTGTGGTTCAGTGGTTCAAATCCCTAGCACCGAGGTTCTTCCAGTTTGAGCTTCTTCAGCGACAGACTGAAACCTTGTCTCTCTGAGGCTTCGATCCGTGCTTGCCACTGGAGCGCCCTGAGCCGGCTGGTTTTGGGGCTAAGCCACCCCGTAGAGGTGGTGAAGAGGGGGGGGAGACTGCCTGCATTGAGGAGAGCCGCATCTCTCCTCCCCAGCTGGCCATTACTCCCTTTCCTGAAGGCGGTTGTAGCGGTGGTCAGAAATGGCCACCACAAAGAAGAACTCGACCGGAAAGGAATGTGCAGGAGGAAGATAAGAAGAGATAAGTATAATATTAGAAAGCAACAGAAGAGGGGATTACAGATGAGAGAGTTAGAAGTAGAGTGACGAGGGGGTAAAAAGGGGAGGGAGAAGAAGAGGGGGAAGAAGGCAAGGAAAAGAAGTTGTAAAAGACAGAAACAAGAAATGGAGAAACAGGGAAAAGATATAAGGATTGTAACCATAAGTTTGTTTAGAGATAATGGGTGAAAATTTAATTGTAAAAGGGATTCTGCAAAGGTACATAAGATAGCTTTGTTATATTACAAATAGAAATAACTTTAGAAAATATGATGATGGATAAAATATTTATTGTAATGCAGTGGGATGTTTGTTAATAAATAAATGAATTAAAATGATTGAGAGAATTAAAAGGGAACATTTTTAATTATTAGTAATGATTTATAAAAATATAAGTGAGAAATATGGGGGAAAAAAGAATTAACTATGGAAAGTTTATAAGTGTTCCCAAGGAAGTATGATATTCAATTGAAAAGAAATGTTAAAGATGTTAAGATTTTAATGCATATTAATGATAGAATTGAATTGGAATGGAATGTGTTTTATTTATATTTTTATATAATTTTTTCTTTTTAAGAATATAGTGTCTATTTTAAGAATGTACCAAGCAGAATTTGATTGGAAGTTATGTATTATATTGAATGCTATAATCTTAAAGCTATACATTGAAGCTTAAATAAGAGTTTGAATGGATAAAACTAAAGGATATAAAGGTGTCATACTCTAATTGGTAACTACAAGGAAAAATTTGTTTAATAAGAAAAGATAATGTGAAATTGTAACAGGACAGACAAAAGTATAAATATAATGATTTGAATTGAAATAATTAAAACAAAGTTGAGAAAATTAGAAGAGGGTAAAACCTATGTAGAAAATATGAAATGGCAATAAGATATGGAATAGAATATAAAAATGAGCATGAAATTGAGCTTTGTGTCTGAATGAAGAAGTGATAACCTGGGACCATGCTATTTTCAAAAAATATGTTTTATTTGTATTTTGTTTTTGTGAAAACCCAAATAAAATTTTCAAAAAAAAAATAAAAATCCCTAGCACCGCGTAATGGAGTGAGCTCCCATTACTTGTCCCAGCTTCTGCCAACCTAGCAGTTCGAAAGCCTGTAAATATGCAAGTAGAAATATACACACACAGACACAAATTCTATATTAAAGTATATTAATTCTATATGTATAAATATACAGAAAAATATGTCCCTGTTCTCTGTTCTGAAGATAGAAAAACTGTGTGCTTTTAAAAATAAGGCAGACGTTGATAGACCAAAGCTGGAAAAAAATCCCATTAATTTCAATTTTGATGTTTATTTCTTTGTGGTTTGTGAACCTAATTTCCCTGTGCGCATTTCGTTCATTGCATTTCAGCCTTTTATAACTATTTCCGTTGATGCATGAAGAGTTTCTCTATAGCCTCTTTTGTGATTTAGAATAACACCCATCATCAGTTTTGTTACATGGATTGTAACGAGTGTTCTAAGCAGTCCTTTTCATGCTGAATTTAAAAAAATGAATTCAGCTTCCCTATCAGGTTTAGTTTTCTTGTGACTCCATCATCATTATTGTGTTCAATTAATTACACTGTGGTACTATGTTTTAACTATAGTACCATCTTTGTAACAATTGTTAAGCAAAATCTAGCTGTTGTTATTATTGTTCTCTAACAAAACCAACCTCAAGAGAAAGGGAAAAGATGTGACAGCTAGCACAGAAAAGCCCCTTGTACAAGTTGAGCCATGTTTGGACACACATCGAGGCACAAGATCAGCATCTGCCTGGAGAACAGTTCCTTGCCACTGTCAGAGCTCACAATTTATAATGTTTTGATAATTATATGAATATGGCTAATGTAATTAATACAATTAACATGGATAAGAAATGAAAGATAGGATAGGACAAATAGGATACCTACTAACATAGGATTGGTGTTATCAAGATATGAAATAGAGATAGAAATTAGGAAGGGAGAAATACTACAATACATATTGTTATATAACATGTTAAAATCAGCAAGTAGATGAAAGGATAAGAAGTTGGAAGATGGTTGTATTGTGTATAATGTTGCTAGAAAGATGTGAGTATGATTAATGCAAGGTGATCAAAGCTGTCAATTTTATTATTATTATTTGGTATCAAAATTAACACCTAGAAACCACACTGTTCATGTATTTAATACTTAGATGCATTTAAAAAATAAAAAAACTGAAATAAAAAAAGAGCTCACAATGTAAACAGTTTAAGTATATACTGTATGTCTTCTGTATTCAAGTTAAATATCAGCTTGATTGCAATAATGTTGCAGTCATATAGACATGTTATTATGAAACAAAAGTGTATAAATCATCCTGATATTTTCTGCTGTATGTGTGGTGGGTTGATTTTTAAATCTCAGAAAGAAAACATCATCCTTCTTGTCAACAGAATATGAATTTATTTTGATTGTAAGTTTGATGACCACAGTATGAATTAGGCTCTTCATGTTTAGTGTGTGATCTGTTAGACTTTTAACAGGATGGTTAAAGAGTTCACACCATAGCATGTTTAGCAATTTCTATGATTTGGAGGGAGCTGAAAGACCATACATCCAATTGTTATCCTTGCTTAATAAGCACAACAGGGATCATCTCAAGAAGGAAGCATATCGAAATACACTGATTTACTATCTGCAATGAGGCCAGTAACACATAGTGAAGTATTGCCTATACCAAAATTTCCAAAAAATGTGATGTTTAGTGACAATGAATCTGATGGTGAAGATGACAGTAGTGCTTATGTACCATCCTAACGCAACATTTCAAGTTATCTGCTTTTCAAATGAGCCGTATTTGTTGATCGAAAAGGATCTGAATGATCTTTGAATGAACCCACGTCACAATATCCATCACCCAAACATCCAATGTTAGGGATGCACGCCCCTTACTTCCTCCAGACCCACTACTTCATATCTTAAATGCAAACTACTTAATGCAAGAAGCCTCGCAAATAAAATGCATGAATTCCTCATCCTTCTAAGCTCAGCCACATTTGACATTATATTTGTCTGTGAGACATGGTTAAATGCATCTTTCCCAGACTCCATTACCACTACAAGAGAATATCAAGTTTTTCGGTCAGATCACGAAATCCATAGAGGTAGTAGAGTTGCTATATTCTATAAAAAGTCTCTAAATCTAAAAAAGATCCAAATTATACAAGAGCTTGCTCTTCCCAAGACCATCATCTGTGAACTGTCCTTAAACATCTCAATCCGCTTCTTACTTTGTTATCGTGACCCTGACTATGATACAATTCATGCAAACAAGCTAACTTCACTACTGACATGGGCTGCCTCCTGCCCATACCCTCTCCTTTTTCTTGGTGACCTCAACTTACCTCTTATAAATTGGACACTAAATGAATGTACATTCATACAATGTACATTCATACAACCCTGTACAATGCCGTTACCACACTAGGACTGCAACAACTAGCAACCAACAATACTAGACTTAACAACTGCCTTGATCTAATCTTCTGCAACAGTTTGAATTCAATTTATGGAATACAAATTAATGAACCCTTCTCCGACAGTGACCACAGCATGATTAACTTTTGTCTCAACATATGTCCTCACAAAAATCACCAAAACGACAGGATCCCCAATTATAACTTTAAAAAAAGAACTATGATCTTATAAATCACCATAACGACAGGATCCCCAATTATAACTTTAAAAAAAGAACTATGATCTTATAAACAACGATCTCTCATCCCTTGATTGGCAATTTCTATTCTCTGGATGCAATACTGTTGAAGACCATTACAACATATTTTTACTTGAAGTCAAAAGAGTCATCAAAATATATGTACCAATAACAACTCCCAAAACCAGAAAAAACAAATTACCCAAAACAATAAGGAAGCTTCAATCCAAAAAGAAATCTCTTTGGTGGAAAAACAAATCTGGCCACGTTGCCAACTTTAAAAACCGATACAAAATTTATGCCACCAGATAAAGACTGAATGTACCAATTATCACACTAAACAAGAGGAAAACCTTCTACGCACCAATTCCACCCGCGCTTTCTACAATTTTGTAAACAACAAACTAAAAGACTCAAGGTCCATCCCACCCCTAAAAGAACCAAATGGTAAAGACTGCAATGATGACACCATTAAAGCCAACCTCTTTAACACATTCTTTGGCTCAGTATTTGTAAACAGCAATGGATCATGCCCAGTATTTCCTAGTCAAACCACAGACAACTACAATGATCTAATACATATCGATTTTACAGAAGACAATGTTGAAAAAGCACTACATAATCTAAAACCACCTCTATCTATTGGACCGGACAGAATATGTGCCTACTTCTTAAAAAAAGCTATCCACTGCCATAGCAGAACCTCTAAGCATAATCTTTGAAAAATCTTTCAGGACCAGCTCCTTGCCAAATCTATGGTCACTAGCCACAGTCATTCCCATCTTCAAAAAGGGAGACCCCAGCCTAGTTGAAAATTACAGACCAATCTCTTTATGCTGCATCACCTGTAAAGTCATGGAATCAATTATTAACCAATCCATTATCCTCCACTTAGAGACAAACAACTTACTCTCTAACAAACAGTTTGGTTTCAGAAGGAAACTGTCCTGTAACCTGCAACTCTTGCACTGTAAAAACATATGGACTACACAACTTGATCAGGGCAAAGCAATTGACGCAATTAACATAGACTTCTGTAAAGCTTTTGATTCAGTGGTACACGACAAACTACTCCTAAAACTAAGGTCTTATGGTATCTCTGGATACCTGCCTAACTGGATAGAAGCATTCCTGTCAAACAGGCAACAAATAGTCAAAATTGGGAGCGTCCTATCAAATCCTGTACCTGTCAACAGTGGTGTCCCCCAAGGCAGTGTTCTAGGACCAACTCTCTTCATACACTACATAAATGACCTCTGTGATCATATTAAGAGCAACTGCATTCTTTTCGCTGATGATGTAAAGCTATTCAACACCACTGACAATACTGCTACCCTTCAAAAAGACCTCAACTATGTGTCAGAATGGTCAAACAAATGGCAACTTCAAATCTCAACAAATAAATGCTCTATCTTACATATTGGCAAAAAAAAATCAAAAAATAAAATACAAGCTGAATAGTCAAGACCTTGTTGACAACAAAATCTTTGTCAAGGACCTTGGAGTACTCATCTCAAATGATCTAAGTGCTTGAGCCCACTGTAACTACATAGCCAAAAAGGCATTAAGAGTTGTTAACCTAATCCTGCATAGCTTTTTCTCCGGTAATATCACTCTACTAACTAGAGCATATAAAACATTTGCTAGACCAATACTTGAATACAGCTCATCAGTCTGGAACCCACATTACGTATCTGATATTAGCACAGTTGAGAAAGTCCAGAAATATTTCACAAGAAGAGTTCTCCACTCCTCTACTCGTTGCAGAATACCTTATGTCACCAGACTTGAAATTCTAGACCTAGACAACCTAGAACTACGCCGCCTTTGGTTCGATCTAAGTATAGTACATAAAATTATATATTGCAATGTCCTACCTATCAATGAATACTTCAGCTTCAACCAAAACAATACAAAAGCATACAATAGATACAAACTAAAGATAAACCGCACCAAACTTGATTGCAGGAAATATGACTTCAGCAACAGAGTGGTCAGTGTCTGGAATACTCTACCTGACTCTGTGGTTTCTTCCCCAAACCTCAAAATCTTTAACTTTAGACTGTCTACTATTGACCTCACCCCTTTCCTAAGAGGTCTGTAGGGGGCGTGCATAAGTGCACCAAAACGTGCCTACCGTCCCTGTTCTATTGTTTCTTTTTTTTCTTATTCGTATCCATTTCATGTATTTATAACCATGTTTATACTTATACCCGTTATCTAATAAAAGTTTGAATAAATCAATCAATCAATCAATCAATCAATCAATCAATCAATCAATCAATCAATCTTGGCCTGATCTCAACTCATCTAAAAAGGAGGCTGAATTTTTCAAGATTAAAAGGCTGGAATCTTCTCTGCATGTTACTAAAATGTGTTTCTTTGTGGTATTCTTAGATTCTTATATATAGGTTTAAATAAATCTTCTGTGCTAGAGCCTTACAAAAGGTCTTGATTCTTGGTGGCTGACATTAGTGAGTGAGTGAAGCCATACCAAGCTATGGGGTGTAACATATCACTGAAAATTCATTTCTTGGACACTCACTTGGACATATTCTTTGACAACATATTCTCTTGGTGTAGTCAGTGACAAACAAGATGAACAATTTCACCAAGACCTTTTAAACATAGGAAAATAGTCCAAAGCTAAATGGAGTTACAGAATGCTGCCTATTGCTGGATGTTTTGGAAAGATGTTTCAGATTAAATTAAGCATAAAAATCAAACACTGCTTCTTTTTAGGTAACATTTTGATGCTTTTAATTAACTTGTAAATATAGGCTATTTTCAAAGTCAAATGGTGTGTCGCTCAAAAATTCTGTCTGTCAGCAAAAAAACCTGAAAGCCAGCTGGCATAAAAATACCATACAATTAACTATTTTTTTTTTTTTTGCTTGTGTGACATACATACAATTTTTGTTTTTGCTCCTCAGTGTAATTTGAAATCCTGCTTCACCCTTTTTTACAGCAAATTCTCTCTCTTTTTTCTTGGTAGTATCATCTTCTGGATTACCTGGAACATTTCATTGGAGAAGGAAAATATAATTCTTCTGAAAAGTACTGTTTTCTTGTGATTTGTACAACTCTGCATTTACTTCCTTCCACAAGGTATGTTTCTGTTTAAATGTTCAAAAAATAAAAAGTAAAAAATAGAATAGAATAACAGAGTGGAAGAGACCTTGGAGGTCTTGTAATCCAGCCAAAGGTGGTATTCAGCAGGTCCTGACCAGTTCTGGAGAACAGGTAGCGGAAATTTTGAGTAGTTCGGAGAACCGGCAAATACCACCTCTGATTGGCCCTGCTCCCATCTATTCTCCGCCTCCCGAGTCCCAGCTGATTGGCTGGGTCTTCTTTTTTGCCCTGCGCAGGAGAACGGAGCTGGAAAGCAGATGAGTGAGGTGGGGAGGGAATGGGATTTTGCAGTAACCTTCCCCCAGGAGTGGGGAAGGAATGGAGATTTTACAGTATCCTTCCCTTGCCATGCCCACCAAGCCACACCCACCAAGCCATGCCACACCCACCAAGCCACGCCCACTGAACTGGTAGTAAAAAAAATTGAATCCCACCACTGCCCCATTCTTTCTATGGACCTGGCTGTTGCCCTGGCTCCTCAGTCAGGATATTCAAGAGCATTCCCACGGACCATTAGAGACTCTCAATTAGTGAAGACTATTAATGATCAGTCTATCATTGATTTTCTATGTGTCTAGTTCAACAGAGGAGAAATTTCAGAAGCCAGAGGCATTGTTCAAAAATGATGATTATTTTTTTTGGCCCACTTTCACCAGAGTTAATTCCAATGTATTTGATGAGATTTGTTTCCAAGTAGCTATTCATAGGATTTAGCAGTGTGATGTATAGCAGCAGGACTTTTCACGGCTCCTTATCTCCAGTTAGTCCTGTTCTACAATTAGCAGAAAATGATATGAAACAATTATTTTCATTCTCTTTTCTGGACTTAGAATTTGAGTGGTTTAAGTCTATGTCTTTAATCATATTTATGTTTAAGCTTTCCATGCCCAAGCCTGCTATTTAAACAGGCTTGGGCAATGCTTCAAATGAAAAGCTGACAATTCTTTCACAATTTGGAATTGTTCCATCAGCACCAATTGAATTGTCACAAGTCCTTTACCACAGATTATGCTACAATTTAAAATGTATATAGTATATGCAACACTGAATGCAAATATTCAGTGCCTTTTTCATCAAAATTATTCCTTCTTTCGTATTATTATCAACATTTTTTCTCCTTTTTCCCCTTCCATTAAAAATAATAGTAATATACGTCACCATGAAATCTTATAGGGTGACTTTCGGCCAATTGTTTTGAATTCAACCTACGTCAAGGTTGCTATAATAAAATGAAGGGAGACCGTCCAGCTAATGCACTATTGGAGAAAAAGCAGGGCATAAACCTAACCTACTACATAAATACTACAGCACTGAGGTCATACATTGCATTTTTGCTGTGCCTTTGAGGGGTAATTTGAATGCACAGAATTTACGCTCTAGTATGGCTGCAGCAGTACAAGATCAATGTTGCATTGCCATGTGTTTCTTTCAATTCATTTTTAAAAAGCCAGATTTACAGATCTGGGAAACAGAAGTGGTGGGAACACCAAACATGCAAAGTTAATGACTAGACAAAAGAAGAGACATGAGCTGTTAGTCAAAACAAAAAATTCAGCCAAAGCACAATTGGATGCGAAGGTAAGACAGCGGGAATTCCAGGAAAGACACAGCTTTACTTGGTTCTAAAAGTAACCCTGGTGAAAGCAGAATTGGATCTCCTGCTGAGTAGCAAGGTGTTGGAAACCTGCTTTCAAGTGACTTGTCCAATTTATTTCTAAAGAAACAGCAGATGGCACTAGACAGATGGCTTGGTTTTGCTAAAGCCTCCAGAGAAGGAAGGTGGCACATCACTTTAGTTTTACATTATCCTGACAGTAAATCTGGACTTCAAGAATGAAAGCCTAGGCACATGTGACATTGAAACATCTTTGAGAGAGGTGGAGCTGAAGTCTTCTACTCAATTTCTTTTATGTTTACGGTTTTTATATGATGTGAATTTCTGAGGTGGCTACCCATAGATTGCATTGTAATACTGACCAAATCTGACCAACTCTCATTAGAAACCAATGTAGCAAATGGGATTCAACAGTGTCCCCAGCCAACTACTTTGTGGAAGGCCAAAGGCTCTTTCATCTCCTTGGGGCTCTCCTGGCCTTTGTTGGCATGGGGTCTTTGCAGAGGGGCATAGCCTGAGGTAAAGCTTTCACATCTGACAGAAATTTCTCATTCCTGCTTTCAACCAAAGGCAATCCTCTCCCACAAAATAGTCAGACTGCTGAAATGAAGAACTCTGAATCAGACAAACAGGTTTTGTTTCTGTTTTTTTTTACTTTGCCTTTTATGGAATGTGGATGGGTGCTGCCTATGACTTCCAACAGAGCAATAGATAATTTATATCAATTAATAAAAATGCAATAGGAATCCACAGGAAGAGGATTCAACAAAAAAAGATTCGACATTAAGAATGAAAACATTAAAATTAATCAAGAACTTGATAAAAATGACCAATATGCAACAGGGTGGGAATGGAATCTTCAGTGAATGAATTTAAAGGGGGACTGACTTACAATACAGCAATTTACTTTATATATTATTTAATTTATCAAATTTATATCCTCCCATATCACTATCAAGGGACTCTGGATGACTGTACACAACTGCACAAAAACACAAAATAAAACAACAGTAAAAACATCAAAAGAGTCAACATTAAGAGCTATAACACTAAAATTAACCAAGCTGTATGCCATAGAACAGGGTGGAATGGAATTAGAATGATTTTAAAGGGACAGACTTCAAAGCAATTACTTTTTTTTTTATTATAACACTAAAATTAACAAAAAAAAAAGAACATTAAAACATCAAAAGAGTCAACATTAAGAACTATAACACTAAAATTAACCAAGAACTTGATAAAAATGACCAATATGCAACAGGGTGGGAATGGAATCTTCAGTGAATGAATTTAAAAGGGGACTGACTTACAATACAGCAATTTACTTTATATATTATTTAATTTATCAAATTTATATCCTCTCATATCACTATCAAGGGACTCTGGATGACTGTACACAACTGCACAAAAACACAAAATAAAACAAGAACATTAAAAACATTAAAAGAGTCAACATTAAGAACTATAACATTAAAATTAACCAAGAACTAGATGAAAAGGACCAATATGCAAACGGGGTTTACAGGGCTGCTGGTCTGAGGCCCTTCCTTCCTACATTGGTTCCTCAGTGTGCACACAATGGCAAAAGACAGGAGGGGGAGCATCCCTTCCCTTCCTCTCTTACTCTCACAATGATATCTTTTACCTCAGAGGTAAGGAAGGTTTTGCAACATGGCTGTTGGGGAGATCATACCAGAGGTGGTATTCAGCAGGTTCTGATCAGTTCTGGAGAACCGGTAGCGGAAATTTTGAGTAGTTCAGAGAACCCGGCAAATATCACCTCTGACTGGAGATTTTACAGTAGCCTTCCCCTGCCACGCCCACCAAGCCACGCCCACAGAACCGGTAGTAAAAAAAATTGAATCCCACCACTGGGTCATACCTCAAATCAGAGTGGGGATGAGGAGGAAACCTCTCCTGGGAAAGCTGGCAACCTCAAGAAGAAGAGCCCCTTGAATTCCTGGAAAGACCTTTATGGAAGGGTGATGTTATTTGCAGAGTCTTTCCAAGTAATGTTCACCTCATTGGTGTAATTGTCCCTGGCACAATTAAGGGGTTGCAATGAACATGAATTTGGGCAAACTCGGGGAGACAATGGAAGATGGGGGAGCTGGCTGTGATGTGGGGGCTGGCTGTCCATGGGGTCGTAAAGAGCTAGACATGACTGAGAGACTGAAAAAGAAAACCTCTTTGACACTTCATGATTTAAGAAATGGTGCACAGGAGGAAACTAAAGATTCAATATTGAAGGAGAAAAGAAGCTGAAGATAGGACACAACACAGCAGGCAGAAGCTCATTGGAGAGAGATCCAACCTTGAAAATAAGGAGGAATTGACTGAGAACTGTTAAGCAGTGAAAGAGTTTGCCGGCTGGACTTGTGTGTGTGTGTGTGTGGTCCATTGTGGAAATTTTAGAGAAAAGATTGGGCAACCATTTCTCTGAGATGGTATGCCTTGGGCAAGGGGTTGGACTAAGAGTTCTTTCTACTCTAGGATTCTATTGTTCCCTCTGTGCTTTGTGCCCCAATGATTGTGCTTCTCTGTTGTTCATGAACAGGGAGTTTCCCACATGAAAGGCAGAGGCCAAAGACTACCAACAGAGTCAGCTATGAGCTTCATGCAGTGAAATGCCAACACCTAGCTTGATGATTGCAGTAGAAAGGCTTTTCAGAGTAAGTGGGATCATCTCAGCTGCCAAGAAACTGGCCATAGGGTAGAAAGTCATTGTTACCCACTCTTCTGACTGGCTCACGTCTCTTTCTCTTCTCTTCCCAGAATCTCTAGAAAAGGTGTTCATTACTTTTCTGTTGTATGGACACCAATGTAGAAGAACTTCCTGTCCCTCCTGACCAGGGGTGGGATTCAAATTTTTTAACAACCGGTTCTGTGGGCATGGCTTAGTTGGTGGCCGTGGCTTGGTGGTCATGTTATTGGCTGGGCGTGGCCAACTCAATATCACTCACATTGAGGCAGGCATCTCCTCGCCTGGCCTCTCATGACTGTGGGGATGCTGCAACAGTTGTAAGTGTGAAAAACTCTTTTCAGTGCCACTGTAACTTTGAATGGTCACTCCACACAAGCAAAGTACCAGCAAAGGAGGGGAAAAAATTCCAGAGAAGTTCCAGAGACAGGAAGTGTAGTCCTGCCTAGAATGTAAAAAGGGTTAATGGAGAGGCAGTTTCTGTAAGCAACACCAGAATGTTTCCTTCCTTCCTGCCTTCCTTACAGGATTAGGCCAGTAATTTCTTCTAATAACTGGTTCTCCGAACTTCTTAGAATGTTAACAAACGGTTCTAGCGAATAGGTACGAACTGGTAGAATCCCACCCCTGTGTTCAGCCATATTGAAACATATACTTTCATTACAATAAACTTCAACACATCAGACTGATGCATCTGGAGTCCATATGTTAAGGGAATACATCTCTATGACAGAAGCATCTGGGATACTTTCCCCAGGCAACAGTGAAGCCACTACAAGATTATTTTATTCTGATTTAAAATGTTTTCTTCCGTTTAAGATAGTCTTTACAATTCATGCAGCTAAATCTCCCCTATCTTTCAAGTGTTTGGGAGAGATAAGCTGAGTCACATCAGGAGAGATAAAGCCAGTGGCATCTCCTTTCCTCGCTGCAAAACTTCAGAAGGGAAGTTCCTTCAGCTTTACTAACAACTGCCTGCAGGGCACCTTCAGAGTTCCTAATCAAAATGTATTTCTTTGTATCCGCTGAATGAAATATTTTCCTGGCTTTTGCAAAAGAGGACAAAAGAGAAGGAAAAGGAGAAAGAGGGCATATCAATCATATACATAAATACCTTAAAACCATATTAAAATAGAGAACTTTGATAACATGATCAACCCACTTGCTTGTCCTAGTATAGAATCTTAAAGGCATAAAGAAGAGTTACTGTAGTAAGAAAAACCTGTTACTTTATCAGTGGCTCTTACATGTTCCTTTACCATTTTGAAATTTGTCTCTTTTCTTCTTTTTCTTATTTTGTTCAATGGTCTTAAATATAACTTAAGCTTTCTGCACACCTCCATTCTGATAGATCAGAAAGACTGTTCGACGATACAATATGGGATACTCATCCTGAGGGCTTCTGAATATTTTGGATAACTCCCCAGGCATTGATTTGGGCAGATAAGAATTGAAATCTCCAAAGCATATTGGACTGCCTACTCCTGATTCAGTGCTATTGGTTTAAGATTGAAATGGTGCAGGTGGAAGGAGATATAAAGCAATCAAAATCCTGCAGAATTCTGGGATTCATACGTATAATTGAAATCTTTTTCAGTTCTGCAGTTATTGAAATGTAGAGTCTCAGAAGGCTATATCATCTGATATTTCTGAAAGCATGAATTTCTTCCAGGTGTGGAAGAACAGCTTCCTAGTCCATTTGAAGGAATCTTTGGGAAAATATAGTTGTTTTTATACCATTGAGGGCTCTTATTACAAACTGCTTTGATTCTTCTTTGAGAGCTACATGAAATAGAACTCAATGTTAGAATGAAATCAAAACTTGTTCCATGTTTCTAGTGACTGCAGCATTGAAAATCCATCATATATAGCAGTGGTGGTTAACGGGAGCGAGTATGCGCACATGCATGCACCAGAAACCGGAAGAGCTGCTCTTCCAGCTTCCGGTGCTCCGGCGTGTGTGAAGACCAGCTGGCTGGTGCATATGCACATGCATATGCACCCAGAACAGCAACGGGCGTTGGCTGGCATGCCTGGAGAAATGGCTGTGCGTGCCACTTTACTTATACCTATTATCTTGTAAGCAATTGACAAACCAAATTACAGCCTTAGATATTTTCCATCATTTTCCTTAATAGCCTCATTTTGTCTCTGTCTAGTCATGTGTATTAACCCTTTGCAACTAAGTGGTCTTAATTAGCTTTTGAGATAATTTGTACTGAAATACATATCTGTTTGCTTACAACATGGTAACTGTTTAAAATGTGTCTCTTTTCCCTTGGCAAGGACAAAGTGGTACATATTATATTGGAAATTCAGCAAGCAATCTGATATAGATGATGTCACATGGGATATTGCTGCTGAAAAACACAAAATGTGAGCATAAATCCAACTATTATAAGAATGGTAAGATGCCACTTACAGATTCTAATGGAGAAATTTCTAGGGGGGGGGGGGGTAAATAAATGATGGCATTCCTTGTGGAGAAATGCTGCAATATGCTATATTTAATTCAGTGTTTTCAGTAGCAGTCTGGGCATCAGATGTCAAAGAAACCAAGAATGATTACATTTGTGTATGACAGCAGTTGGTAGTGCAGTTATAGTATAGAGAAAGTATGAGTTTATCCAGAATGAATGCAAAAATTTAGACCCCTTAGGGGAAAAATAGTCTGCAGTATAATATGTTCAAGATCAAGGGAGGTACTTCAAAATCAAGGGAGGTACTAATACCACTCTATAAAGCCTTAGTAAGACCACACCTAGAGTACTGCATCCAGTTGTGTTCACCACATTATAAAAAAGATGTTGAGACTCTAGAAAAAGTACAGAGAAGAGCAACCAGGATGATTAGGGGACTGGAGGCTAAAATATATGAAGAACGGTTACAGGAACTGGGCTTGGCTAGTCTAGTAAAGAGAAGGATCAGGGGAGACAGGATAGCAGTCTTCCAATATTTGAGGGGCTGCCACAGAGAGGAAGGGGTCAAGCGATTTTCTAAAGTGCCCGTAGGCCAAACAAGGAACAATGGATGGAAACTGAACAAAGAGATATTTAACCTGGAAATAAGGAGAAACTTTCTGACAGTAAGAACAATCAACCAATGGAACACCTTGCACTCGGAAGTTGTGGGAGCGCCATCACTTGAGACTTTCAAGAAGAGATTGGACTGCCATCTGTCAGAAATGGTGTAGGGTCTCCCGCTGGGGGCAGGGAGACTAGATGACCTACAAAGTCCCTTCCAACTCTGATTATCTGTTATATGTTGGTGCATAAGCTCAAATAGATAGCAACTGCAGATCACCTAAAACACCATGACCCATTTCATAGATTCATATCATTTCCAACCTTCAACATTGGATCAAAAGGCTGATTAGGCTAGAAAACTTCCGGTTTGCAGGGCTTCGGCGGCAGACAGGAATCCGCAATCGTGCACGGTTTCTGCCTGGGCTCGTACCCTGGAATTTAAATTTTATAAAAGATAACATCGCTCCCAAAGAAGAGTCGGAAGCAGTGAAAGAAAGTGAAAAGGGAAAGATTTTTTTGTTTTTTTCTTCTCTCTCGTTCCTCACATTGACAACGAAGAGAGCTGAATAAGAAATCGGAAAAATCCGCTTTGGCACCAATAATTAAGCTGAAAATATAATTAAATGCCAAAGGGACAATAAAGATTTCTGGACACTAAAAAATCCCTTTTGTCTATAAGTAGGAAGGGAGAGGAAAAGAATAAGGGCAGGATCTGGAAGGAGGAGACTACCTGGACTTCAAAAGAATCTAATGTAAATTCTCAATAAGACTTCTAAAGGATACATTTTAACTGGAACTTTGTAACTAAATAGTAATCCCAGGAAGAGAAAGTGAAAAAAGAAGAAAGTGTAAAAAGAAACAGCTTGTGTGTATTTGGATTGCTTGGTGACTTTGGGATTTTCGGATATTATATTTGAATGACTAAAAACAATTGGATGGTTGTTTAAATTTTTTTACAATGGCACTATCTCTGGATGAACTGAAAATGGAATTTAAAAAATATAAAGAAGAGACACAAGAAGGGAAGGGCTCCTTTGGCTCCATTTTTCAATTCTTAGAAATGGCGATTCGTAATTACGAGAAACAACAAAAAAAGACTGCGCAACAAGAAGATTGGGACAAAGAAGAAGCCATCTTTAATGAACAAGTAACTCCATCTGGGGAAGAAAGGGGAAAGGGGGGAAAGAGAATGGAGAAGTTAAGACTTAAAAAAACAACCAAAGAAGGGAAAAATAATTTGAAAAGTGGATATAATGTTGGAAAGCAACAGAAAAGGGGAATATAGAAGAGGGAAATGGAGGTGTAGAGACAGGGGGGTAAAAAGGGGAGAGAGAAGAAGAAAGGGAAGAAGGAAAGGAAGAGAAGTTACAAAGGTTTGGAGCAAGATGTAAAGAAACAGGATTTATTCAGAGATAATGGGTGAAAATCTAATTGAAAAAGGGATTCTGTGAAGGCACATAAGATGGCATTGTTATATTTGTAATAGAAATAATGTTAGAAAATTGGAAACAACATATGATTAAAAAGACGGATAAAATAGTCAGTGTAATTTAGAGAAACTTTTGTGAACAAAATTAATGAAATAAAATAAATGAGAGAATTGAATTAGGAAGGAATGGGAACATTTTAATTATTCAATGTTTTATAAAATATAAGTGAAGTGGGGGTGGAATTAACTATGGAAAGTTTATAAGTGTTCCCATAGAAGTATGATATTTATCTGAAAAGTAATGCCTAAAATGTTAAGATTTAAATGAATATTAATATTAATGATAGAATTGAATTGGTATGGATTGTTGTACTAATTATATTATACATTTATAATTTTTTATTTTTTTAAAATACAGTATGTAATTTTAGAAAGTGCCAAGCAGAATCCGAATGGAAGTTATGTATTATATTAAGTGTTATAATTTTAGGGGAAAGATATAAAGGCGTCATACTCCAATCAGTGATTACAGGAGAAATTTTGTTTAATGAGAAAAGATAGTAGACAATTGAAACAGGACAAAGAATATAAGTACAATGATTTGAATTGAGATGAAATAAATAAAATAAAATTAAGAAAGTTAAAAGAGGGGAGAAGCTATATTGAAAACGTAGAATAGTAATAAGATATGGAATGGAATATAAAAATGAGCATGAACTGGAATTTGTGTCTGTATGAAGAGATGTAACCCGGGACTATGCTACTTTCAAAAAAGATGTTTTATGTCTTTATGTTTTGTTTGTTTATGTTTGTTTTCAAAAATCAATAAAAAAAATTTTTTTTTAAAAAAAGGCTGATTAGGCTAGTGACCAGAATCTATCAACTAGGATCAGCTGTTGTGTCCTTACACCACTCTGATGACACCCAAACAGATCATTTGCTCAGGCAGCTCAGCTGCTGATATCATTAAAATCAGGGTTAAGTATGCTCCATGCTCTGTAGACATGTCAAAACATTGGTGCTGCCATATCAGTGTACAAAGGTGGCTATCAAAGAAAGGGACAAGACAGCAACTAGATCGTTAGGCAGTGACAATGGTGGTAAGTTAAAAGGTGAGGAAAACTGAGAGAAAAGTATTGATTTCTGATATGAAATGTAGCATCTGGGTGACTTTAAGAAGGTGCTTGATACCTCAGGCCAGAGCTCAATCTAATATAACATTTATCTGCATCAACCTTTTCCAATTCTGTACTTTCTTCCTTCTGGGTGGAATTTCAGCTTGCATAAGCTTTATCCAATTGAACATTGATCCATTCCCAGCTGAGAAAAAAACAGTCTACATGAGTGGCAGCAGCTCTCTAGGGTATTCTTCCTACTTAGAATCTACATTTTAATACATTTGGGGGTCCACTTTTTAAAGCGAACAAAAATAACATACATAGATTCCAAAGAGAAAGAAAAAGAATCACAAAGAAAACAACTAATTTAATTTAAAACAGTGTTTCTGAGCTTTAAGATGTTGTATGATGTCTGGGGAATCCTGGAAGCTGAAGCCCACACATTTTAAATGCAGTCACAAGTGCATTGTTGCACATGAGCTGTTTGTGCCACCAAGACAGGTTTCCTATTCAAAGCTGGAAGGACTTCAGTGTTTTTGCATCTTTGGATGATTTCCAAAGAGCTGAGCAAGGAGTTCTGACTCCCAGTTGTTCAAGATTAGCAGCAACAAAATGATTCCCCGTTTGCTCCACATATCCCATTGATATAACAAACTTTAGAGGCTTCTTTTATGAAAATATGCAAGTCCCTTCAATTTGGGGACTGAAATATATTTTAATTCGAAGTCCACGTCTCAAGGATGAGACTGTAGTTAACAAACTCATGTATGGGCTCTTGTTAGAATATTGAGTTTAGTAGCTAGAACAGTAAAGTGTACAATAGGCCAGAAAACACAGTTGTAGTTAATTAGAGAGTGCTGACTCGTGCATGAGGCAATCAACGCTATGATTGGTTGCCATAAATATGAAGGACTTTCCCTTTTTTCCTGCCTTTTTCTTCTGTATATTATTTAATTAACTTTGTGATATTGCATTATTGTAAATTTGTGTGTGTGTGTGTGTGTGTATTCCCTCTCTGGGGAAATGACGATTTGGTGGCCTTGACGTCTTAGGTTATGATTACTGATTTACAGAGTTTTACCCATAATAGGCTCTATAAGAAATGATCACTCTTTAAAAGAATATTTGTGCCAATGGAGGTAAATACAGATAGTCCTTGACTTACGACCACAATTGAGCCCAATATTTCTGTTGCTAAGCGAGACATGAAGTGAGTTTTGCCCCATTTTACAACCCTTCTTGCCACAGTTGTTAAGTGAATCATTGTACCGGCTAAGTTAATAACATGTTGTTAAGTGAATCTGGCTTCCCCATTGACTTTGCTTGTCAGAAGGTCACAAAAGGTAATCTCATGAAACCAGGACTTTGCAACAGTCGTAAATATGAGTCAGTTGTCAAGCATCTGGATTTTGTTCACGTGGCTATGGAGATGCTGCAATGGACATAATTGTGAAAAACAGTCATAAGTCACTTTTTTCAACGCCATTGTAACTTCGAACAGTCACTAAACGAAGTGTTGTAAATCAAGGACTACCTGTATTGGAAATCCTGTGGTGAGGTGTACTGGTCTGCAAAGAATAGCTGAAGAAAGGTGAAAGTGTGACAGTTCTCTTGCCTTTCATTAGCTCTATCGTAGAATTAGACCAGCCTACAGTACAGTTGGAGATTATAGTCCAAACATATTAAATTAGGAAAAGCTGTTCTGGATTCCTGACAATGGAGAACTCTACCAGGCAAACCTCTTCCAAAACTGTGGGTGAAATATGAATGAAGTTCACTGAATAAAACAAAGGCTGCCATCTCCTGGAAAAACAGAGATGGTTCAAGATACAGCACGTCTGGTACTGAATGCATGCAACAGCGAACAGGTACTGTGGACCATGGTAATAGAACAAACAAAAATCCAATGAAATCTTTCCACAAAAGGAAATTTTCCACATATGTAAGAGAGCTAAATAAATAAGCAAGCAAGCATTATGGTTTGGTGTTGGCATAGTAACTACTGTATAGCTCAGGGGTCTGCAACTTTAAACACTCAAAGAGCCACCTGGATCTGTTTCCCACAGAAAAGAAAACACTAGGAGCCTCAAAACCTGGGTGGGTGTGGCCAACTCAATGTCACTCCCACCCAGTCACATGACCCCCACCACCAATCACGCCAGTGGTGGGATTCAATTTTTTTTACTACCGGTTCTAAGGGCGTGGCTTAGTGGCCATGGTGTGGATTGGTGGACATGGCTTGGTGGGCATGGCAGGGGAAGGATACTACAAAATCCCCATTCCCTCCCCACCCCACTAACCTGCTTTCCAGTTCCTTTCTCATGTGCAAGGCAACAAAAAAAGACCCAGCCAATCAGCTGGGACTTGGGAGGCAGAGAATAGATGCAGGTGGGGCCAGTCAGAGATGGTATTTGCCAGTTTTCCGAACTACTCAAAATTTCCAGTACCGGTTCTCCAGAACTGGTCAGAACTTGCTGAATACCACCTGTGCACCATGCCTACCCTGGTTTTGTGGCTCCCAGTGTTTTCTGTAGGAAATGGGTTTCTCTCTCTCTCTCCTTCCCTCCCTCCCTCTCATTTCTGTTTTTTGTGTTTTACCTTCTCAGGCCAGGTGTGGAGTCACTGGGAGGGGCAGGGCCAGCCAGTGTTGGGATCATCCAACAGGGAGCCACAGCAGAGGGCCCAAAGAGCCGCAGGTGGCTCCAGAGCCACGGGTTGCTGACACCCAGTATGGCTGAAGTCAGGTAGAGACATTGCTGTTGCATTCAAGGAATACTGACCCATAACATCCCATGGTTTCTCTGGTGTGTTGCTAAGAGAATAGCTAACAATGGGTTGCTTGTTATCCACATTTTTAATAATCTTTTCTGTTACACATATCCTCCGACTGTTTCCTTTATGCTTGAAATCAGGTTTGTGTAAAATACAAAACGAGCTTTTGGCTGTTTGCAGATGTTGGGGCTTTAGTGATTTTGGATCAACAGCACCCTCCAATTTGATTTTGGGGGGTAGGGACTTCTAAGAAATTTGGGAAACCACACCAATTAACTATTGGCTTGACTCCAGTTCCAGAAGAAGGGTTGACTGGGAAGACATGTATGGACTGTTTTTATTGAAACAGCAGAATAAGTCTCTTCCATTGTTAGGAACTGAATTTCCTGAATGGTTAGGATTGTCTGAATTTCACTGAATTACACGGATACAGAGCGGCGGTTTTGCAACTTTACCAGAACAAGGAAGAGGCAGGATTTTAATATATTTTTTCTTTGCCATAAAAAAAACAACAACTGCTGTGTATCCTTTCAATGATCAATGTATCTATTCTATACAATCTGGACTTTTGTAATTGATGGCTTCTCTACTCAGTTGAGTCCAAAAATAATTATTGGCATTCATGAGGCAATCTTTAACATATATTAGCTTCTAAATCAAAGCAAACTTCTGAGAATTGTAAAATGATATTTTGCTAAGTGAGTTATGGGGCTTAATAATGCCATGCCAGAAGCTAAGTGTTAAGTCATACAGCTTTGATGGGTTTAATGTTTCTAGAATGAATTCAAATTACTGCTCTTAATATTATTAACATTTGCTAACAAAAAAAAGTAAGAAAGCATTATTTTTAAAAAAAAACTGTTACAAAATACAAAAGCCTGGCCATGTTAAACATATGTTCATATGAATCAAACAAGCTTGATGGACTTTGCATTTGAATGCATGGGAAGGGAATAACAAAAGTTGTGGGTGGCCAGTGAAAAAGCTTTCTCTTACATCCTGTCATGCCCCTGTCAAGGGGGAGGGGGAGGCCGAGCAGCTGACAGGGAGTGGGAGTGTTGGCTCTGTTGGCTGTGGAAGAAACTGGGGAAGGGCAAAGTCCGGCTGGGCAGAGCAGGGGAGAGCTAGAGCAAGGCAGAGGGAATTCAGAGGAAGATTCAGGGCTACCCCATCTTCATCCTAGGGCACACAAGGAGGATCGGAAAAGGGAGCAACGTGAGTTGCATGGCTTATGGGGGAGGAAAGGGCCCTGATTCCCTTCATTAGCTGCAGCTGGGAACACAATGTTTAAAAAGGGAAGCTATGCAGAGCAAAGTTGATGGAAGCAAATCATGAGTTATCTGTTATTGTCAAGGCTTATTGGGTTCCTGGCGTTTTCCCAACTGTGTGTGTTTTGTTGGCCTTTCAAGGCTGCAATTCCTTATCCTGCCCTGTCAAGTTAATTGCTGCAGTGTGATTTGTGTGGATTTTTATTTACAGTTTGTATGTACTTTTTTTGGACTGGATTTCCTCCACTTAAAGACTGTTCTTGGGAGAATTTTTCTCCAGCTGAAGATAACCTGGACATTGGGGGCAAAGCTGGAGGTATTAAAGGAACTCTTCTTGCTTATTTGACTGTGTTACCTTTGTGCCATCACACGTCCTGCCAAAAAGGTTCTTACATGTTGATGGGACCAAAAGAAGCATCTCTTAGAAGTTCTCAAGCCATGGAGAGTAAAAGGCAGGTCCTCTGATATCTCAAAGCTTCAAGCTACTTTTGGTTTTATAGATTATAATCATTTGCGGATGAAATTAAATAATGGTTCAGGAGCTTACTATACATGGGTCCTTGTTAAAGGATGACTGAAGAGGACAGCTGAAGAGAATGACTGAAGAGGAAAAGCATTATGGGATGGCTGAAAACCAACTTTTTCAGTGGATGAATCCACTCCTCTTCTTTTTATATTAGGCTATGTTTAGCTATTGAGAGTTAGGATTCATAGATATAAAACTTTATTTTTCTGATACACAGAAAGTACAAGCCAAATGTTAGGGGCTACAGCCTGATTGTTTTTTAACTTGTTTTTACTTGTTTTTAAGTATACTTTAATTAGGAATTATTTGGAGAGATGATTTGCCTGTAAAGTTTTTAACCTAACCATTTTCCTAACGATAAGCTCATTAATACAGGCACTCCTCGATTTATAACGACAATTGAGCCCAAAATGTATGTTGAGTGAGGCATTTGTTAAGTGAGTTTTGCTCCATTTTACCACCTTTCTTGCCTCAGTTGTTGAATGAATCACACCAGTTGATAAGTTAGAAGCCAGGTTGTTAAGTGACTCTGGCTTCCTCATCCGAAGGTCACAAAAGGTAATCAGAAAATTGTCAGAAAGTCGCAAAAGGGGATCACATGACCCTGGGACACTGCAACCATCATAAATAAGAACCAGTTGCCAAACATCTGAATTTTGATCACACAATCCTGCAAAGGTCATAACTGTGAAAAACTGTGAAAAATGGTCATAAGTCACTTTTTTCAGTGCCGTTGTAACTTTGAACTGTCACTAAATGAACTGCTGTAAGTCGAAGATTACCTGTACTTGTATATTCCTATGATTGTGTCAGCAAATCTGCAAGATGGTTCAGATGCTTCTCTTTGAAGGCATTATGTCTGGAGATGACCAAGGCTGTCCATGGAACTGATCAATACCAGTAAACCAAGGGCTCATTGCCCTCATTTCCCAACAATCCTCAAGTTCTGCTTGGTTGGGATTCAAGAGCAAATTGTTCTGCTGGCTGCCCTTAAACCCTGGAGCTCCCTTCAAAGGAGTTCCTTGCTAACTACTTGTAGAACCCTGGTAGGAAGGTCTTCAGTGTGTAATTTTTACCAGTCATGTAAATTAATCCCTCTTTCATAACTTTTATATAACTTCGGTGGTTATGGCTTTGACCTTCTTCTTCTGAGGCTCTTTTGTTTATTTATTTTTTGTGTGTGCGCTTCAGAGTAATGCTTTTAGTTGTTAACATTTAATTCTTGTAATCCATCCAGAGATCTTTAGTGAATAAGAATGATATAAGAGTAGGAAGGATATAAAAGCTTTAAGTAAACAAAATACATATGTACAGTAATTAGGATGGATTTGCAAACTGTCCATATGTCTTATTCACGGGTAACACAATTGAGATTGTGAACTCTGAATTCTCCTCCAAAACTACTACAAAGCACCCAGATGAATAGCGCTTTGACACTATGACAGCTGGATTTAGTTCAGCTAAAATACAATGTTTTTAACATGAAGCAGGAACAGGTTATCCAGCACAGATCAAAACATTAGCTTGATCAGGGCTGCTTGTTTGCAAAGAAAACTCTTTCTGGCACTGACAGGTCCTTTAAGCAGGATCTATTGAGTGCCCTTATTCACAAATAATTCTTCTCGAGAAGCATTAGTAGTTATAGCATTATAAATCATTATTAGTGGTAAAAGGAGGGTTAACTTAAAGCAATTCACAATAGCAGTGGATTGGGGTCCTCCATATGTTGAGGGAACATTGTTTCAGCAGCGGCAACCAGTTAGAGAAAAGTGTATAAATAAAATAATGAAACAGCTGGAACCCAGGAAAGTCCCAAAGAAGAATTCAGAATCTCCCAAACTAATTCAAACTAATTCAACACCTTTACATACTGTATATTGATAGTTTGGCTGGTATAACCAAAGAGTGGGACTTAGCTATAATTATCCCCATTTTCAAGAAGAGCAAGAAATACAGGTAGTCCTCAACTTACACATTTATTGTGATGACCCAGTGTGGCACAAAGGCAACACAGTCAAATAAGCAAGAAGAGTCTCTTTATTATCTCCAACTTTGTCCCCATTGTCCAGGTTACCTTCGGCTGGAGGAAAACTCTCTCAGGAACAGCCTTTAACTGGAGAAATAGTTAAAACAAGATACATACAGACCATAACTAAAAATCTAAGCAAACCAAGCTGCAGTAATTAACTTGACAGGGCAGGAGAAGGAATTTCAGACTTGAAAGCACGGCAAAACTCACACCGTTGGGAAGACGCCAGGAACACAGATAAGCCACGATGAGACCAGATAAATTCACGATTTCCTCCCAACAGTTTGCTGTGCGCAGCTCCCCTTTTTAAACACTGTGTTCCCAACTGCAGCTAATGAAGGGAATCAGGGCCCTTTCCTCCCCCGTAAACCATGCAACTCACATTGCTCCCTTCTCCATTCCTCCCTGCGTGCCCTAGGATGAAGAGGGGGTGGGCCTGAGTCTTCCTCTGAATTCAATTTCTTCCACAGCCAATGGAGCCACACTCCCACTCCCTGTCAGCTGTTTGGCCTGCCACTCTGAATCAGATTCTGACAGGGGCATGACACTTATTTAGTGACTAAAGTTATAACATCACTGAAAAAAAGTGAGTTATGATTGTTCTTCACACGTATGACTGTTGCAGCATCCCCATGGTCATAAAATTCAGGCGCTTGGCAATGGACTCATGTTTATGACAGTTGCCCTGTCCCATGGTCATGTTATCACCTTTTGCCACCTTCTAACAAGCAAAGCCAATGGGGAAGCCAGATTTACTTAACAGCCATATTAACCCTGAGAAGAAAGGTTGTAAAATACACCAGACTTTTCTAAACATTATGTTTGAGGGAGAGAATACTTTACCCGATGCATAAGAAGGCTTTAGATCAGACTAATCTGCTCTGGATCCCATCACAGGGCTTTATCATCTGATCTTAAAATACATTCAGTCACCTGAAGGAGCTTTGCATACTGCTTTCATAGACTTTAATCAAGATTTGGTTAAAACTACTGAAATCTTTTGGCACAAGCTCACAAGATTATCATTTCTATTAGTATTAAATTATATCAGTCTGGAGGTAATGGTGCATCAAGTAGCTCATCTTTTACAAACAGACAGAGCAAGAAAGAGAGATAAATAAAGATGCATCTTTGCCACAGAATTCAGTATATATATAAAATATGTGTACTAATGGATATTTAATCAAGAAGGAACATCCTCTCCCAAAGTTAGCCAATAAACACATACAAGAGAACACAATATATCAATGTAATTTTATCACAAAACCTAATAGGTGTGGGGAAAATAATGAACTGTCATTTCTGTCATGATGGCTCACTATAGATCAGTAGATCAACTAAGTTTAGACATTTTTCAAAAAGACAGCTCCCCCCAAAATAAATGACTTTAAGTACTGTATTGGGAAGCACAACATTGCTCAGATGACATCCTTCAAATATTTAAGTTTGTGTTTCAATCAAAATATTAAAAATATATATTTTAGTGGCTGCCACAAAGAAGAGAGGGAATCAAACTATTCTCCAAAGCACCTGAAGACAGAACAAGAAGCAATGCGTGGAAACTAATCAAGGACTGAAGCAACTTAGAACTAAGGAGAAATTTCCTGACAGAACAATTAATCAGTGGAACAACTGGCCTCCAGAAGTTGTTAATGCTCCAACACTGGAAGTTTTAAAAAAGATGTTGGACAACCATTTGTCTGAAGTGACGTAGGGTTCCCTGCCTAAGCAGGGGGTTGGACTAGAAGACCTCCAAGGTCTTTTCCCACTCTGTTATTCTGTTTAAAAAAATGAAATGCCCATGTTACTCATGCTTTACTAAATGTGTGAAGGAGGTTATTGGCAATTGCTTCCTTGTTCTACTCCAAAAGTGCAGAATACCTTGTAGCATTTCTAAAATTAATTTTGGCCAAAGAATTGGCACACTTCTTTTATGGAACCAAACTAAGCCCATGGATCATGTCTATCAAACTTACACCAATTCAAACCAAATGTTTAACTTGGTTAAATTGTGGAGCCTATTAAGGTAGAAGGCAGCAAAGATCAAACTGTGGAAAAACATCTTCAAATATAAGCTAAAGCTTTTTTCCCCCCACCATGCTTGGCCATGTTAATTCTGTTTGACTGTTATTTATCTCAATAGAAGATAATTTCTGTATCTCAGAGTTGGACAGTTGAACTATTGAACTGTTCTTGTTACTCTCTGAGCTTGGATATTTGCTTGCAGACAATTTCACTCTCCAATTTGTCAGTGTGGGTATCGGGTTTCCTACTTGTGTATACAGTATATAATAGTTTGTCTTGTCAGGTTTGGTGACTTCCTCCTTGGTGGTCCCTTGATTAGAATATTGTTTTTCTGCCTGGCTGTTTGCCAGGTATTGATCCCTGCTTATCTGAATGTTGGCTGCTAAAAGGGATATGTTCTGGTCTTTTTGTTTTCTTCTTCTGTTTTTTTATTGTCTAAAAGAGCTGACAGGAAGAAAGGAGAATGTAAGGGAAGAAGTTATCAAGCTTCACTATTTCTATGAAAACTCACAGTAGCACTTGAAAAATTAGGACAATTATACCATCAATCATTTGAGGCCCAATCCAAGCAAGACACAAGTGTGTGCTTTTCACATTCAAAACTGAGATTCAGGAATCAAGTTCAACGTTACATGGCATTGAATTCAGTATTGCCCTATACTGAAGTATCTCAGTGTGACACTTGATAGGACACTTTCATTTAAACAACACTGACTGAATAGCAAGGCTAAAGTCAGTGCGAGGGATAACATTATCTGGAAATTGACAAATTATACTTGCAGAGAGGGACTCAGTCATCCATGCTGTGGACATTGGGTTTGGCCTTGAGTATTTCTGCAGTGAAGTATGCTATTCCAGTATGGTGCACATCCACACCTGCGAAACAAGTGTCAATGAAGCAGTACGCATCAAGACAGGATACCTTAAATCACACCAATTGAGAAAATATATCCTCTTGTTCGTGTTGTTCCACCTAGGATCAGGAGAGATGTAGCAGCAGATGCCAAGATAACCAAACAAGAGAATGATCCCTGGTATCCTCTGAATGGATACATTCCCCAAACTCATCAACTTAGATCTAGGAAAATTTTTATAGCAAGAACAAGTATTCTTGAAGGCACACAGGTGCAAAACTGAATTAGAAGATGGAGGAGAGAATTTACGGAACAAGGAATAATCCAAAAAGAGAACATGACTGAAGGATCTGATCTCCCCTATGTTACTTGGAGAACAGTGAATAGGTTGAGGGCTGCAGAGCCTAAATATGATATAATAGTGCCTAAATAAGACCAATATGCTCTGGTGGGGGTTGTGGTGGATAACACCGCAACCTGTGTGAATGTGGGGAATGCAGAGTCCAGTCTATTGGTTGATCTGTCGATCACTACTAATAGAATGCACAGAAAGTGATTTGTTTCTGACTAATGATACAGTCATTACACCCACCAAAAAGGTGGGTTCATTTAGGCAGTTTAAGGTTTGATCTGGACATGAAATAAACAAACAAACAAACAAACCACAGCTTCTGGCATTCTGGAATCAGCTGTTCCCTCAAATCAATAGTTCTAGCAAGTCTACTACATGGAGAGCCCTGAAGAATTCTGCTGTTGTGAGGAAAAATCAGTCAAACCTCCTCCCCCCCCTTTCTTCCTATTTGCTTAATTGCTGAAATCTAAGGATTGGACTCAGTGCCTCAGCTCTCTTAAGTCTCTAACCACTGGGAAACTTGTTATTTTGGGGTCCAAAGAGCTCTGATCTCCCCTTGAGGGTTCATCTTTTTTATTTATTTATTTGATTTGTCAATTGCTTACAAGATAATAGGTATAAGTATATACATAGTTATGAATACATGAAATGGGTACATATAAGAAAAATAAAAGAAACAATAGGACAGGGACAGTAGGCACGTTGGTGCGCTTATGCACACCCCCTACAGGCCTCTTAGGAAAAGGGTGAGGTCAATAGTAGACAGTCTAATGTTGAAGATTTTGGGGTTTGGGGAAGAAACCACAGAGTCAGGTAGAGTATTCCAGACATTGATCACTCTGTTGCTGAAGTCGTATTTCCTGCAATCAAGTTTGGTGCGGGTTTATCTTTAGCTTGTATTTATTGTATGCTTTTGTATTGTTTCGGTTGAAGCTGAAGTATTCATTGATAGGTAGGATATTGCAATATATAATTTTATGTACTATACTTAGATCGAACCAAAGGCGGCGTAGTTCTAGGTTGTCTAGGTCTAGAATTTCAAGTCTGGTGACATAAGATATTTTGCAACGAGTAAAGGAGTGGAGAACTCTTCTTGTGAAATATTTCTGGACTTTCTCAACTGTGCTAATATCAGATATGTAATGTGGGTTTCAGATTGATGAGCTGTATTTGAGTATAGGTCTAGCAAATGTTTTGTATGCTCTAGTTAGTAGTGTGATATTACCAGAGAAAAAGCTACATAGGATTAGGTTAACAACTCTTAATGCCTTTTTGGCTATGTAGTTACAGTGCTACAGTGTTACTGTAGCACTTAGATCATTAGAGATGAGTATTCCAAGGTCCTTTACAGAGCTTGGATCATCAACAAGGTCTTGACTATTCAGCTTGTATTTTATTTTCTATTTTTTTTGCCAATATGTAAGACAGAGCATTTATTTGTTGAGATTTGAAGTTGCCATTTGTTTGACCATTCTGATACATAGTCAAGATCTTTTTGAAGGGTACCAGTATTGTCTGTGGTATTGAACAGCTTTACATCATCAGTGAAGAGAATGCACTTAATATGATCACAGAGGTCATTTATGTAGAGTATGAAGTTGCTCTTAATATGATCACAGAGGTCATTTATGTAGAGTATGAAGAGAGTTGGTCCTAGAACACTGCCTTGGGCGACACCACTGTTGACAGGTACAGGATTTGACAGGACACTCCCAGTTTTGACCATTTGTTGTCTGTTTGACAGGAATGCTTCTATCCAGATATGCAGGTGTCCAGAGATACCATAATATTTTAGTTTTAGGAGTAGTTTGTCATGTACCACTGAATCAAAGGCTTTATAGAAGTCTATGTAGATTGCATCTATTGTTTTGCCCTGATAGAGTTGTGTAGTCCATATGTTTTGCAGTGTAAGAGTTGCAGATTACAAGATAGTTTTTTTCTGAAACCAAATTGTTTATTAGAGAGTAGGTTGTTTGTCTCTAAGTGGAGAATAATGGATTGGTTAATAATTGATTCCATGACTTTACAGGTGACACAGCATAAAGAGATTGGTTTGTAATTTTCAACTAGGCTGGGGTCTCCCTTTGTGAAGATGGGGATGACCGTGGCTTGTGACCATAGGTTAGGCAAGGAGCTGGTCCTGAAAGATTTTTCAAAGATTATGCTCAGAGGTTCTGCTGTGGCAGTGGATAGCTTTTTTATGAAGTAGGCACATATTCCGTCCGGTCCAATAGATAGAGATGGTTTTAGATTGCATAGTGCTTTTTCAACATTGTCTTCTGTAAAATTGATATGTAATAGATCATTGTAGTTTTCTGTGGTTCGGCTAGGAAATATTGGGCATGATCCATTGCTGTTTATAAATACTGAGCCAAAGAATGTGTTAAAGATGTTGGCTTTAATTGTGTCGTCGTTGCAGTCTTTAGCATTAGGTCCTGTGAGGGGTGGGATGGACCTTGAGTCTTTTAGTTTGTTGTTTACAAAATTGTAAAATGCACGGGTGGAATTGGTGCGTAGAAGGTTTTCCTCTTGTTTAATGTGATAATTGGTGCATTCAGTCTTTATCTGGTGGCATAAATTTTTGTATTGGCTTTTGAACTTGGCAACGTGACCAGATTTTTTGGGTTACTAGGAGACCATGGCAAGCATTAAGAAAAGAATTCTGGGCATGGAATCATGAATTAAACTTGGAGGAATTTCTGCAAGTGTTGAATTGAATAAGAACCATTTAAGCCAGCTAGGTTCCTCAAGCAACTCACAGTTATCATCAACAGTTCTTTAGAACAGATTTGGAAAAAGCCTCTTGGCAGGAAAAAACTGCCCTTGCAGAGTTTGATGATGTTCAGTCAGTGGTTCACGTTGTTCTCTGTTGTGAGTCTCCTTATTCTCTAAACCTCTGGATTTCAGGCTGGTTTGTGACATATGTAGCTTCCTTTTTCCCATTAATCCCATACTAATAGAAGTGATATCCAACTGAAATATACAGCACATACAGATATCAAACAATTGCAAAATGCCACAGAGTTTTAAAACATTAAACACATTGTCCTTTTACAAAAATAGACTGTATGATACAAAACTGTGAAAGCGTCTTACAGTATTCAATGATTGTCAAGTATTGGCCAGGAACTTTGAGCTCTTAAATTCAAAATGCAAAGCTTGGTGCTCGCTAAATCTCTATCTAATATGCTCACAATACTTTGTTTGAATGATTAATCTGCTGGTCTCAAGATTTGAAGTGGCAAAGAAGCAGTTTGGAAAGGTGATGCCATCCCAGCTGCCAGCTTCTTGTTTGTTAATTTAGTACTGCAGGGGTAGCACTTGTAGTAGATATATTAATGCATTCCTTTAGAGCAGGGGTCCCCAACCACTGGTCCGCAGACCGGTACTGGTCCGCGGAACAAGTCCTACTGGGCCGCTGGTTGCTGGGTGCCGCCATCTTTTTTTGATAAAAAAGTGCTTCCGGTGAGCTTTTCCGGGTAGAAAGCCATTTCTACCCAGAAAAGCTCACCGAGGCATGCCACCATCTTTTTGATGAAAAAGTGCTTCCGGTGAGGTCACCAGAAGCACTTTTTCATCAAAAAAAGATGGCGGCGCCCAGTTGATGCCGGTACCGGGCCGCGGTACCCAGCTGATGCCGGTACCGGGCCGCGGCATAAAAAAGGTTGGGGATCACTGCTTTAGAGAACTAGGTTGGTGCAGTGATTAAGGTTCTGCACTGGAAGCAGGGAAATCAAGATTCTAGTCTTCCATAGGAACAGAAACCAGTTGGATCACTTTGGACCAGACCCTCCTTCTCAGCTCTAATCTGCATCAGGCTCTGCAAATAAGCCAGTTGATAAAAACCCTTGTCACATCATGCACTGATAGCTTCACTGTAAGAAAAAGGTGACTACAGTGCAAGACGAGAGAGTCCTGCTCATTCATTCATTCATTCATTCATTCATTTCATTCATTTCATTCATTTCAATTCAATTCAATTCAATTCATTCATTCATTCAATTTATTGGCCACTCATCTTACAACAGGTAACTCTTTATGCAGGATAGCACTATGCAGAATAACAACATTAATAAAGTAGCCATTTAGAACTGGATCACTAAATGACAGTATCTCAAATCTCAAACTCAAGGATACTACAGAGCAGGCAAAGATACCGGTGCCATAGATGTTGGTCTCCTTTAAAGAAGTTAAACAATATGTTTCTGAAACAACTTCTTGCACTGCCTCGCTAACTCAAGTGCATATCTTTTCCTGGAAATGCATAGCTACAGTATGAACTCAGGGAAAGAAATGGCTTCTTTAAGGAGGCACGCAATTTACCCCAGTGTTTTCCAAATTTGGCAATTTTAAAACCTGTGGAGTTTAATTCCCAGAATTCCCCAGTTAGGGGGCTGCCTGGGGGTCAGGGAATTGGAGTCTATACATCTAAAAGTTGCTAAATTTGAAAAAAAAAATTGCTCTACCCTATCTAAACTCACCATTTTAGCTTCTGCTCCAAGCACTGGACATCCCTATAATGTAAACTGAAGCTTGCCCATAGCATTTCTTAACAATCTCTTGCTTCTATCCTTTCGTCCTTCTTTTCTGCCATTAATTTATACACATATATCTCCTCACAGATTCCATGCTTTAAAACTAAGCTCAGGATACTGGAATGTCCATGAAGCTGAAGTTTCAAAACGTCTTTGCCTTCTGCAAAATACGTTCGTTCACAGCTGGCTTTTATCTTCTTGAAGGAGGGGCCATTACCTTGTAGCCTTACTCCCGAGTCACCTGTGCTGTTGTAACTGCTGTTTCCTTCAAGCAGTCCTGCATGCAACGCAAATTTGGCACAGGCTCCTCAGGAACCTCCTCATCACTGCTGCCAGCCCACACAATCTCTGAAGGCAGCAGTCCACTCCCTAATGGTCCTGGGCCCTCATCTGAGTCCTCGCTCTCCTCAGCCATCTGCACCTGCTGCCTGCTAACCACAACAAAAGCATGCAAATGCAAGTAGATAAATATGATGGGAAGGTAACAGTGCTCCATAATGTTGTGCTGGCCACATGACCGCAGAAATGTCTTCAGAAAGCACTGGCTAAATGGCCTTGAAACGGAGATGAGCACTGCCCCCTATAGTCGGTAACGACTAGTGGAGTAAAATCTGCAGAGATTCCTTTACCTTTATCTTGTTTTACCACAATTGTTGAGCCCTAAATTTCCATTGCTAAACAGGACTGTTGTTAAATGAGTTTTGCTCCTTTTGTAACCTTTTTTAGTCACTGTTGTAAAACAAGTCACTGCAGCAACTGCAGTTGTTAAGTGAATCATGGGTTTGTTAAGTGAATCTGGCTTTGCCCATTGACTTTGAAAGGCCACAAATGGCAATCATATCATCCCAAGACATTGCAACCATCATTCCAAACACTTGAATTTTGATTAAGTGACTGTCGGGATGCTATCCTAAGTTCAAGGACTTGTCATATGTCACTGTTGTAACTTTGAACACCTGCTAAACGAATGGTTGTAAGATGAGGATTACCTGTATCATTGTTAAAAATACAACTCCCCTCTGTTCCCGCTTAAAACACAAGAACAGAAATTATTCCTTTTTCTACATTTCTTGACGCATTTCCCTTTGAGGCAGACTTTCTTTAGTCTGTTACTATTGTTCCCTGATTAATAGTTTTAAAGAATTTAAAATTTTGGTTTGCTTTTAAATGTGGCATGCTGCTTTTTATTAAAAAGAAAGAAAATCTGATTTTTATCTGAAATATACATATAGTGATCTCAAGAGGGACTTTCAAAAGTCTGTAACTAGAATAAGGAATATGATATATATTGCAGATGTCACGGTTGGTGATAGGTGTGGCATTCTATGAATTCCACCAGGGCCAAGAATATTGCAATTGTCAAAGGAGGACGTTCATGTGTGTTCTTCAGCCATCTGTTTTTCTTCCTTAGCCTCATGTCAACAGTAGAATTGCAAAACAAAGGAAGTAACCTGGGATTTGTTTGCCCCATAATGCTGCCATAGATGCATCCAAGCTTAACAACCTTAATGGGCCACAATGATGAGCAAATTAATGTTGCATTAATAAGCAATGAGAAATCAAAGGATATACAAAGAGGTATAAGCTTCAAACCAGGCGAGCAATGGCCTACAGTGGTGGATACGGTAGGATTGGAATGATTACCCAGGCAGAAAGAGCCAGGACACACAGACTTGTCTGCAGTTTTTGGTTTTGCTGTTTCAAAGAAACGGGAAGCATCTGCCACATCTGAGGCTTTCCAAGTTTATGACCTTCTAACCTCCAGTTTATGTATCCTCACCCTCCATTTGCTAAAGGGAAGGGAAGCGATTGCCATGCTTCATTAATAGACAGGCTGGGCTTGTGTGTAACTCCGGGGAGATTTTAAAATGTTGAGCTTTCTTTGGAAAGCAGCTCTGGAAATGGGCAAAATAACTTTGCCAAAGGAGAGGAGTAAAATGAAAGGATGCTTCCTTCATGAATACTCAGACTTGTCTACAGTTCAGCTAAGACCGGTAAGGCTGGCCTGTGATCATCATAATAAATAAATAAATAAATAAATAAATAAATAAATAATAATACCTGCTTCCCATATTAACTTAATCTATAAGGTTGGCCTTAGGCTCCATCGTGCCTGATTCCAGGTTGGGAGAAATTCATGCTACCAAAAGAATGAGAGCAATGGAATGACAGAGGGTAACAAAGTGGATAACATAGTGAAAAGAGGTGTTGGACCAGGGTAAGGGTAGTCCTCAACTTACGACTACAATTGTGCCCAAAATATATGTTGCTAAATGAGACAATTTTAGGTTATTTTTGCTCCATTTTACGACCTTTCTTGCTGCAGTTGTTAAGTGAATCATTGAAGTTGTTTAAGTTAGTAACACGGTTGTTACGTGAATCTGGCTTCCCCATTGACTCTTGTTGAAAAGTCGCAAAAGGTGATCACATAACCCCGGAACCATCATAAATACATGCCAGTGGTCAAGCACCAGAATTTTGACAACATGACCAAGTGGATAACGGTCGTAGGTGTGAAAAATGGTCAGAAGTTACATTTTTCAGTGCCGTTGTAACTTTGAATAGTCACTAAACGAACTGTTGTAAGTTGAAGAAGCCTCAAGATCTCTTCTACACCTTTGATCTCTTCTACACCTTTTCTACTGCTATGCTCACTACTCTCTTTCGGCTGTCATTAGTAAGGGGGGGGAGGGGGGAACTGGAGGGAAGAAAGCTGGAGGTGTTACATTCCTGTGCTGTGGATGAGAAGGAGGAGGGGGAGTATAAATTCTTGTCTTTAAGTTTCTATTTCCTTGCCTAGCTTTCTTTCCTTTTGTGCAACTGCGAAGTTTTATCAAAATATGTCAAGGTCAACGGACAGAGGCCTCATCACCACCTGAAGATGCCCACATGACCATATTCAGAACTTTTAATTGGAAGAGTCTTTTGGACTTTGGGGGGTGGGGACAATTCCATCCCTTTGTATATGTGATCTGCGCGCCAAATTCTTTAGATTCAGAATCTTCCCTGTAGCTTCCACTTTGAAATTTAGTACAAGAAAAAACTTTGCTCTAACCATTGGAGTCTGAGTGTTTCTTTCTTGGATTTTGAATGGAGCACAGACTGGCAGTTAGCGGCAGGGATGGGCTGCTGGGGGTTTGCAGGGGTTTGGAAGAGCCCCTAGCTAAGATTCTGTGCAGTTTGGAGAACCCCGAAATCCCACTGCTAGCTGACCCCACCCTCCCTCCCAGGAGTCCCCACGTGGCCCATTTTGGATGCAGGTAAGTGCAGGGCGTGCACAGAGGCTCGGGGAGGGCAAAAAACAGGCCTCCTGGAAGTTCAGGAAGGCCAGAAATGGGCCTGTTTTCCAGCTTCCAGAGAGCCTCCAGAGCCTGGGGAGGCCATTTTCACCCTCCCAAAGGCTCAAGGAAAGCCTCTGGAGCCCTGGGAGGGCAAAAACACCCACACACACCATGATGCAGGAAGCCAACTAGGCCACGCCCACCCAGCAACCGGGCAGAAAATCCTTTGCTTAAAGCCCACCCCTGGTTACCAGTAGCTGTCAAACAGGTAATAGAAAGCTGAGTGCAAAAAAGCAGGAAAGTGAGTGATAGAATAACCAATAGAGAAAGAACAAAAGGATGAATGAAAGTTTCATGAATGAGAAAGACTGAGCAAGCGTGCTGATAAGAGATAATCCATAGCTCTTCCACATAGCTCTGCAGCACTTGATTGATGGGAATGGGAGAGAGGAGACCTCCTACTCATCCCATAGGCCAGGTCTTCATGGATATCTAAACAGGCTGGTCAAACCTTCCCTCTCTTTTGCCCAATGGTGGGATGCAAATTTTCTTGCTACCGGTTCTGTGGGCATGGCTTGGTGGACATGGCAGGGGAAGGATACTGTAAAATCTCCAGTCAGGGGTGGTATTTGCCGGTTCTCTGAACTACTCAAAATTTCTGCTACCGGTTCTCCAGAACTGGTCAAAACTTGCTGAATACCACCTCTGCTTTTGCCCCACTTCATGTTAGAGATTATGGATTGGTGGCAGGAAATACACCAGTAGTTTTCCTTAACCTGCTCCCGACTAACACCATCAATATGCTACCATTTGCTGGTCTCAGACAGAATCGAAATAGGCTGTTGAGAAAGTGCTAATTTTATTGGTAGACTGTTGGGTTACTTAAAAACTGCATAAGCAAAGCATATTGACTCAATGGCCCGGATCGGATGAGCTTTAAAGCATTACCTTATATTGGCTCTTAAGGACCTATTGTTCTATACTTCCAGGATTGAGATCTGGCACTGAACAAATTAAGCTTTGACTGTTCATCAATATCTTACTCTATTCCTATAAACGCTTATGAAAAATCATGCTCAGGACTGAGATTTGGCACTGAACAATTAAGCTTCAGCTGTTCAACAACATACTTTTCCCTATAAACATCACTTATTTTAAAAAAATTCTGTTCCTAGTATATCATTGATTTCAGAATTAGTTGCTCTTTAATCTGTATTTTATTTCTTGTATTCCTCATAGCCCAGACACTACTGGAAGTTGTAGACTCAGCAAAAAGATATCTCATTTTCTGTTTCCTCTCCTTCTCGATTCTTTGCTTCCAGCATCTAACTCAATCAAGGCAGTAGCAAAATTCTTCCTTCAAATCAGGAAGGAACCATCAAGCTTTCCGTACAAATAACATTGCAAGGCTTATCAAAGCAGGAATAAATTTAGTCCAAGTGAATGGGCCACTTTTTTTCCTTGAAGGAACATCTGCAAATGATCAGCGCCAAAAATTCCATCTGATTGCTGGACAGCTAAGTAATGCAACTTGAAACATCTGCATGTCAGCTCTGAAGCATTGCAGATCCATCTGAAAAACACATGATGTGCCAGTTGACTGACTTGGTTGAATGGGATATCAAGGAGAAGAAACAGGGAAGGTTTAATCCTCTGTATACAGTTTCTTTGTCTCCTTCCGTTCTCCTTTGGTATTATAACCATGTTCTCAAACACAGATACAAAAGTAAATAGCTATTTTTTTCAAAAGACAGGAAGGAAGACAATAAAAATGTAGGGGTTTCTTATTTTAAAGCAGGAAACCATGAGAAAGAGACAGTCCATCATGTCTGTATTTCTATAGCTATATGTGCTATTCCTTGGCAATGCTATTTCTGACACACTCATTGGTTTTATGTTCTTGAGTGTTATCAGTGAGATTGAAATGAAGGCTGCCTTTTATAACGCTTTTACCAATAGTGAAAGCTGTCTGGTTATGTGTTAATTGGAGGGAACTGAAAGCATTCACCAGAATCACCAAAATATATAATCCATAGTTACTAAATATTGCTGAGAAAGTAACGCCAATGGAGTGTGAGAGACTGCTGTGCTTTCAGCATTGTTATCCTCCATCCATCAATAACTTTTATAATTATTTATTTCATCACATGCCCTATTCTGATTCTGTAACGTTCTTGGAATACCGAATGAATTTGTTTGGTTATGATGAACACAGATAAAAAGGAGAAAGCTATCATCTTATTTGCCATCCATATTATTATTCACTGGTTTCTCACTAGCCAGTATGTTTAAGTGCCAGAATTCCAATTTCAGGATGTCTAGAATAAGCCACAATAATTTTAATTCTTCTGATGGACGGGATCTACAATCTTGTGCCAATTACATATCCAACCATAATATTTTCTTTAATTCTCCAATTCAGTTCCCCCACCCACTTGAGGAATACAGGCATATTGCTTTAGATGTAAAAAAAAAAAAATCTTAATATGATTTAAACTGGCTTTTCTGTTGAACCATAGTTCACAAGCAGTGCTATTTATGGCACTTATTTCACTGTTGAAATTACTTCTCCACACCATTTTTGATCCAGACTGGGGTCAAATAACATAACTCTACACATGTCCAATGGGGAACAATTCTTTACTTCTGCTAATCCATTTTGTTCTGCTGTACAGAGAACAGATCTGTCATGTCTTTTCTGTTAAATAATCAGGCACCTACTTATTCATGCTATTTCAGGATCAGAATTAAAATCTGCAGTTATCTTCCAAATGTATTGTTCACACAAGCCACAAATCATCTGAATTTTCTGAACCTTTTCAAATTCAAATGGCAAAAAGGAAATGCTTCAACTGGAGAAAGTGACAAAGTGCTCATTTCCTCCGTTTGACTTAACGCAAAGAGAATTTGGGGGGGGGGGGACACTGTGGATTTTTCTCGTGCACTTAATATTGCATCTCCCATATTTTCAAAGCTTTTAATGCTTTCTGTAAGGTGTGATTCTCAAGGACATTTACCATGTAAACACATGGAACAGAGGTGATTCGCAGTTTACAATTTTGTAATTTTGAGCCTAGTTTTTTTTTCTCCCCACTCCCTCCCATATCTTCTTTTCCGTATTCTGAGGGTTCAGTTTCTCCCTTTACATTACTTTGCTAACTTTACAACATCAAGCAGTTTTCTTTTACCTGAGAATTCACAAGTCACTGGGGAATCCATATGGAAAACTCCCGATTCTAACAAAATTTCTTTCAACAATAGATCTCCATCCTTATTATTGAGCCATCAATTTAAAAAAAAATCAGCAACCAACAAATTCGGTTAGATTTCCCTTTCTGGCTGCATCACTGATTGTAAATTGGAAACCATATATGGTTTAGCATAGCGCCTCCTTCACATGCAAAGCATTCATCTCTTCATCACTATGTGCATTTTGTTAATGCCTTTCCAGTCCCTTGTAAGCTTATCTGCTTTCCATTTGACAATCCGAATTGTTCTTTTCAATGTATATCAAGACTATCAACAAGACTACCAATGCCCTTCTTACTGACATATGTACCTTTCAGGTTCAGAAAACTTTTATATTTGTATGTCTTAATTTTATATTTCATCATTTATTACACAGTAGTGTATAATACAGTAGTTTGTATTAATACAATAATATATTTTAGTATGAAAATTTGGAAAGTTGATAAGATTTAAAGTAGAGAGGCAATTGTTTCACTTGCCCTGAGATCTGATTTTAACAGTGTTATGTTAACATTTATACTCGCCTTGGACTGTAGAAGAGGAGAATTAAAATGGGAATGTATCAATTTACCATTGCAATCAATTCATTTCACCTTTTCCCAGTTTTTACTGTAAAGCTCTAAAATTTGGAAATTCACTGTATGACTAAATAAGCATGATGCTCTGCAGTTTTATTAACCTTGCCATAAAACACTCATTTCTTTCAGGAAACCGAGCTAGAGTACTCTTCTCAACAGTGTGGGGATAATATTTAACATTTCTATGCCAATTTGTTTGTGTATTCATATATGTAAGTTCCAAATCTGAAGCTTCGTTTTTTAAAGTTCCTTGTTACATCATGGTCATTTTCTATTTTTTTACCAGACCTCCCCATCTCACAATAAATAACATCAATAAGCCTGGAGGGGTGGAAGGAGACTAACAACAACAAAACCCTTTACTCTTTAAACGTTAGGACAGTTTGTTCCACTGTCCAGAAAATCTGAGTTCAGATCACTAATATCACCACTAGAATACAGGTAGCCCTCAAATTACGACCACAATTGACCCCCAAATTTCTGTTACTAAGCGAGACATTTGTTAAGTGAGTTTTGCCCCCATTTTATGACCTTTCTTGCCACAATTGTTAAATGAATTGCTGCAGTTGTTAAGCTAGTAACATGGTCTGGCTTCCCTATTGACTTTGCTTATCTGAAGGTTATCACATGACCCTGCTGCAGCCATCATAAATATGAGTCAGTTGCCAAACATCTGAATTTTGATCCCATGACCAAGGGGATGTTGCAACCGTCAGAAGTGTGAAAAACATTCATGTCACTTTTTTTAGTGCTGTTGTAACTTTGAATGGTCACTAAACGAACTGCTGTAAGTCAAGGACTACCTTTATGTTTGAGTTTAGCTTCAGTTCCTTTAGCATTTTTTTACCACTTGCATCATTTATCTTCTCCCTGAAATGAAAACAAACAAACACATCTTCACCATCTGTATCTCTAACTTGGTGCCTGGGACCTTTGTGGGCTAAGGTATGATTTACTTTAGCAAGTAGAACAGGGTTTTCTCTAACGTTGAAAACAGATGGTTTGGACAATTTCTGCTTTGATTCATGCATTTTGGATAAGGTCTTATTGAAGCATTATTGGTTGTTTCAATACATTAAAATATTGGGACAGAGACATTAGATTTGAGTTTTCCAAGTTTGCAATTCCCAAGTTCTTTGCTTCTTACCTCCAGAGGGCCTTTGTGCAGTGGTGGGATTCAAATTTTTTTACTACCGGTTCTGTGGCTGTGGATTGGTGGGAGTGGCTTGGTGGGTGTGGCAGGGGAAGGATACTGTAAAATATCCATTCCCTCCCCACTCATGGGGGCAGGTTACTGCAGAATCCCATTCCCTTCCTACCCCACTAACCTGCTTTCCAACTCCGTTCTCCTGTGCAGAGCAACAAAAGAAGGCCCAGTTGGTCAGCTGGGATTCAGGAGGCAGAGAATAGATGGGGGCGGGGTCAGTCAGAGGTGGGATTTTCCGGTTCTCCGAACTGTTAGGAATGTGAGTCACCTAACAGCTATTTGGGATGGAAATATATAAACCAGGATAGACATTTTAATACTGTCTCTTTAAGGGAATGCAAAAACTGCAATTGGGTGTGGTTCTGCAAATGGCCATAAGATGGAGCCAGAAACCTGGGTTGTTTAGTCTCAGAGTGTCTCAGTGAAGTGAGTGAGTCTCTTTTTCCTTCTGTTGGAGAGTTTTGCCGTTCCTCCATTTTTCCTTATTGACTGTTATTCTTGGATTTGATGTAAGTCTGTTACTGAACTGTTGTTTGATACTGGACTTTGATATTCGGATTATCCCTGGACTGAACACTGACTGCTTTAAATGTGAATGACTTGGACTGCTTGTTGAACTCTGCTATATGTTTATTGAAAGTAAAAACCTACATTAACTGTACAGTGTATCTGTGTGCTGTGTGTGTGTTATTCAAACACTTATCTCACTACGTCTCCCTGTATGCGCTCATTCTCCTAACGGGGAATTACCTCAACACGAACTACCCAAAATTTCTGCTACCAGTTCTCCAGAACTGGTCAGAACCTTTTGGATACCACCTCTGCCTCTGTGCTTCTAGAACTTGCCATAATTCAAGGGTCTCCAAGATTATCTCCATAGATAGGACCATTCCTAGTGTTATGGATTAAAATGATGGCCTTGTGCTGCTTAGATCTTTGTTTCTTGCAATTTGCTTTGGTTTCTCCAAATAATAAACATAAGCCAAAAATTGAGCTGGCTGTCTTGCCTTTCCTGGCTTATTTTACCAGTTGTGGGATTTCTGCACTTACTATTGTAATCTTTCATTTCTGATTATTCAGCAGCTCACAGCTTGGAAGCTAGATGGTGATAACTTGGAGATTTGAAACTCAGCAACAGTCTAGTTTAGAGTGCTGAAAGACTATCAAGTAATTAAATGGTAGAGCAACTCACTGAAACAGGAAAATGCTCCTTGTGGGAAAGAAATCAACCCTTCCTGCCATTCAGCCTTCCTCTTCCCGCTGTTTATCAGGGCAAAAGGTGAGAAATTGCAATGGGCTCAACACACAAAGATTAAAATGTGGCAGAAGACACCGGCCTAGTCAGATGACCATCTCTTCCAGGATACCAGAGATCTTAATTACATAGCAAAAGATCCTTTCCACTAAGAGGTTGCAGCTTCCACCTGCAATGTTAAATAAGTGGTAAGCCGAAATACAGCAAGATACCTGAATTTACCTTCTCTAGGAAACATGGCTAAATGCACTTACTTGGAATTCTTAGAGGTGGCATTCTTTCATGCCCTTTCAAGTTGCAAAGGCAAAGTTTCTTTATGTAAACAGCTCTTAGGGGAGGATTCAGCATGGTTTCTGGGGGGGGGGACTCCAAATGAATTTGTTGAATGACCGCTGCATTTATTTAGCAACTGCACCAAAAATGGCGGGAAAAAAATCCAGTTATTTGAGTCTTGACTTATAACAGTAACAACTTATGACCAAAATTTCAGCCCCAAGTACAGTCGTACATAAGTCAAGATACCTATACACCAGAGGTGGTATTCAGCAGGTTCTGACCAGTTCTGGAGAACCGGTAGCAGAAATTTTGGGTTCTTCGGAGAAACGGCAAATACCACCTCTGACTGGCCCTGCCCCCATCTATTCTCTGCCTCCTGAGTCCCAGCTGATTGGCTGGGTCTTCTTTTGTTGCCCTACACAGGAGAACAGAGCTAGAAAGCACGTTACTGGGGTGGGGAGGGAATGGGGATTTTGCAATAACCTTCCCCCAGGAATAAGGATTTTGCAATAACCTTCTTCTGGAATGGGGTGGGAATGGGGATTTTACAGTATCTTTCCCCTGCCACGCCCACCAAGCCACACCACGCCCACCAAGCCACACACACAGAACTGGTAGTAAATTTTTTTGAATCCCACCACCAGGTCAGGGCCCACTGCTAGGATGCACCCCATTCAGAACTGGGCTGTAGAAGCAGTGGGCAGGCAACACACAGCTCCACTTGGGCACACAGCAGGTGTACAGTATGTGCAGCTCCAGTTGTGTGAACAGAGGATACATATGCGCCCACCCCTACCACTGAATCATCCCCTCTCTCCCCACCCCGGCCAGCCCACAAAGCCGGAAACGTTGGATCCACTGCTATACCCAATTTGAATCTCCTGCTGCCTGGTGTTTAATTTGCCTAAACTGAGCATCATTGAAGTCAGCATTTTTGCTAGATTATGAGATTTTTAAATTTGGAGACATTAAGCCTTATGAGGAAGTCCAGACAAGCAACACACCCAGATAAACTAATCCTACTTCACTGCAATATTACATTAACGGAACCTTGCAACCAGGGATGGGATTATACCAGTTCGTACCTATTCTCTAGAACCAGTTGTTAATATTCTAAGAGGTTTGGAGAACTGGTTGTTAGAAGAAATTACTGGCCTAATCCTGTAAGGAAGGCAGGAAGGAAGCATTCTGGTGTTGCTTACAGAAACTGCCTCTCCGTTAACCCTTATTACATTGTTGGCAGGACTAGACTTCCCATCTCAGGAACTTCTCTGGAGTTTTTTTCCCCTCCTTTGCTGGTACATTGCTTGTGTGGAGTGACCATTCAAAGTTACAGTGACACTGAAAAAAGTGACTTATGACCATTTTTCACACTTACGACTGTTGTAGCATCCCCACAGTCATGAGAGGCCAGGCGAGGAGATGAGTGCCTCGATGTGAGTGATATTGAGTTGGCCACACCCAGCCAATAACATGACCACCAAGCCACGTCCACCCAGTTCACATGACCACCAAACCATGCCCACTAATTAAGCCACGTCCACAGAACCGGTTGTTTAAAACTTTGAATCCCATCCCTGCTTGCAACTCTGAAAATAAATTAATTTCTCCCTTGCCTTTACAACCTAAAAAACCCAAGAAACCCTTCTGAGATGTTTGACACATCCACATTCCTGCTGCAAGCTAAGCAGCCTCTTATCTGACCAGTACTCTGACTGTGGCACTTCCCCCTGTCCGCCAAGTTCATTCCCACATTCCACTACATAATTTTAGAATATATAATTTTAGAACCTTGGAGATGGGAACACTGCAGGGGTGGGATTCTACCAGTTCGGCCCGGTTCTGCCATCGATAGCAGCGATGAACAGCAGAGACCGAACCAGCTCTCTCCACCATTCTGCTGTTGGGCCCACCTGCCCACCTGGGCTCCCATACTCACCTTTATCCTCTGAATTTGAAGCGCAGCTGCTTTGCGTGGCACAGAAGAGTGCCTGGTGCACACGCATACGCAAAGTGTGTGCATGTGCGCAAAGCGTGTTCACCAAGCCACGCCCACCGAACCGGTGGTAAAAATATTTGAATCCCACCACTGGAACACTAGTTCCAATCTTGATATGCTTAAAAAACTTTTAGATCAGGGGTGTCCAACTGTGGCAACTTTAAGGCTTGTGGACTTCAACTCCCAGAATTCCCCGGTCAGCATGAATTCTGGGAGTTGAAGTCTACAAGTCTTAAAGTTGCCAAGGATGGACATCCCTGTTTTTGATCATCATGATCACGTCGTCATGGTGGTGTCACATGACGTATCGGGACTTTTTCTTTCCCCTTCGCTAAACCGGGCATGGGTGTGGCCAGCAAAGTGACGCATCTGGCCCACAGGCCGGGTGTTTAACAGCCCTGATCTACGCTTATTGTTGAAATATTCAAATAATTAACGACTGCCACTGCAGTCAGAACTGATATACCTTTCAGAGCTTCTCATCTGTTTTACCTTTCAGTGAAACTGCAGCTCTTAGAATTCAGGTAACTGCCAAGACGTTATGAAATGGATAACAGCGCATCGTTTGGTGAAACCAACCATTATGTTCGGTGTTGAAATTTCATGGATTATGGAATCCAGATGTTAGTGAGAATCTGCAGATGGCTGATGAAGGAATGTATAACAGAACCAAGCCCTCTACTTCTGCTAGTAAAGTCTGTTTTATCACAAACAGGAGGAAGTTCATTCTTAATAGTCCCTTTTAATGTTGTGTCTTTGAAGCACAGGTTCCCCCAGGAAATGTTGATGCTGGTGATTTTATAATGAGCCTTTCAGTGGTTTTATGGGTAGAGGTTTGTATGGATCTTAAGTAACTAAACTTTTAAGCCAAATAAAGTAAAGGAAAGTAGAATTGTACTTTATTTAATATTATTGTATTTTGTTCTGCCTCCCAACTAAACAAATCTTGGGTGGATAATTGATTAAAAGGCTCCATAAACTTGTACATAATTTAAAAGAGATATGTGGGAAATTACTTCCTTTGTTGTTGTTGTTTTTGGATTGCACCAGGGCAAATTGCCAGTGGTTTAATGGATAAAAGACTGAATAAATTAATGCAGCGGGGTGATTAATTTAGAACCATAATTACTTTGTGTGAGCACACAGATAATAATTAGAACTTTAGTCAACTACTGGGGGTAGCAGAGAGTGAGTCTATGGGATCCTTATCTACAATGCCAAATCATTCAGTTTTGGGGGATAAAGTACCACAGCATCTTCATTGTAACAGTGTCTCCTAATTCAGGAGGAATGCAGTCAGTGGCACTGATTCATTTGTATGAGAATAAAAACCCTAAACAAACTCCCCTTTGCTGAATCATCCTAACCATTGGGATTTCGGCCTAATTCTACATCTGCTTCATTAACTTTAGGATTGGTGGTCATCTACTGTAGTCTACATATGAGTGCTCCATCACTGAGATTGGACAATCATTTGTCTGAAATGATGTAAGGGTCTCCTGCTTGAGTAGGGGGAGTTGGACTAGAAGACCTCTGAGGTCGCTTCCAACTCTATTGTTCTAAGTTCTAAATGGGAAATGGAAGTTGGCTGTTAAATGTCTTAAATATAGGGGATTGGATGCATTTGGATATAAGACCACTAGGGGACACTGTTGTGTCAGCCATATTAGTAGTCAAGAGACTGAACTCTATGGCCATTCTAGCTATTGTTTTCCCCTCAGGATAGATACATTTTGGATAGATGCAAGTTTCATCACTTGAAGGGCAGTTTAATGGGAAAAGAGCAAAAATAAGAGGATATTTGTTTGTTTTTAACTTTTTATGTTTTAGCTTATATGTAACTGTAAGTCGCCAGAATTACCCTGTGGTAAGATGGAGGGTAAATAAGTAAATAAACAAATAAATAAATCATTACTAAATCTGTAGCATGCTGAAAAATATTAAGTTTGGTATTATTAGTGGTTTTGGAATGGAGTTTGCAGTCCCAGAACTATAATTTGCAAGCCTCAGAAAAAGTGATAGGAAAAGGCATTGAAAAAAATCCCTACACCACCATGAAAATAATTTAAATTTTTAAAAAGAGCACTATAACAAAAGCAACAAGAAGAAAATTTTGCAGCAATCCCTAAACGAAAATGTTGTCTTTAAAATGGAGACAGCCAGTCTACCAAGACTGTTTAAAAGATCTTCACTCGCTGCTGAAAAGATCATAGGGGTGGCGCTAGGCAATTCTACACTAGAGGCCTTCTCTCTTCCCAATCATGATCCAACCAAAATTAAACACTTTTAAGGCTCATTGACTTAAGTGATTTAGGCATGTGCTTAACACATCCATTATGTTTTGTGGTATTCAAATGTTCTTTGGCCAAATTGTCTGGACAATAACGTTGCTGATGGTCGAGGCTGTTTTAACTGCCACTGTCCTTCCATAAGCTCTCCAGGTTGGAAGTCAAGGACTGTAATGACCCAGGGCATGGCACAAAGGCAACACAGTCAAATAAGCAAGAAGTACCTCCAATTTTGCCCCCAATGTCCAGGTTACCTTTAGCTGGAGAAAAAGCTCTCCCAAGAACAGTCTTTAAGTTGAAGAAATTCTGTCCGAAAAGTACATGCAAGCTGTAAATAAAAATCTGCACAAACAATGTTGCAGTAATTAACTTGACAGGGCAGGAGAAAAACTGCATACTTGAAAGCCCAGCAAAACACACACAGTGTTTTGGGAAGACGCCAGGAACCCACATAAGCCTCGAGATACCATATAATTCATGATTTGCTCAACAACTTGCTGTACGCAGCTTCCCTTTTTAAATACTGTGTTCCCAGCTGCAGCTAATGAAGGGAATCAGGGCCCTTTCCTCCCCCATAAGCGACACAACTCACGTTGTTCCCTTCTCCGTGCCTCCTTGCATGCCCTAGAATGAAGAAAGGGTGGGCTTGGGTCTTCCTCCTAATTCCCTCTTCTTTGCTCTACCTCTCCCCTGCTCTGCCCAGCCAGCCGTTGCCCTTTCCCAGTTTCTTCTATATTTATTTATTTATTTTATTTATTTATTTGATTTGCCAATTGTTTACAAGATAATAAGTATAAATGTATACATAGTTGTGAATACATGAAATGGTTACATATAAAAAAAATAAAAGAATAAGAGAAACAATAGGACAGGGACGGTAGGCACGTTGGTGCGCTTATGCACGCCCCCTACAGACCTCTTAGGAAAGGGGTGAGGTCAATAGTAGACAGTCTAAGGTTAAAGTTTTTGGGGTTTGGGGAAGAAACTACAGAGTCGGGTAGAGTATTCCAGACATTGACCACTCTATTGCTGAAGTCGTATTTCCTGCAATCAAGTTTGGTGCGGTTTACTTTGAGTTTGTATCTATTGTGTGCTCTTGTGTTGTTATGGTTGAAGCTGAAGTATTCATTGACAGGTAGGACATTGCAATGTATGATTTTGTATACCATGCTTAAGTCAGACCGAAGACGGCGTAATTCAAGGTTTTCTAGTTCTAGAATTTCAAGTCTGGTGGCATAAGGTGGCCAATGGAGCCACACTCCCACTCCCTGTCAGCTGCTCGGCCTCCGCCTCCAAATCAGATTCTGACAGGAGCATGACAAGGACCAAATAGAGAAGGAGATTTGATATGCAAAGATAAAAAATATTCAAAGTAGTATAGATGAATATTTTTTACACAGTTATAATCATGTCAAAACCTAGTGCTACCAATACATTTTTAGTCTGTCACCTAACTAGAGCCATGGTGGCGCAGTGGTCAGAATGCAGTACTGCAGGCTACTTCTGCTGATCACCGGCAGCCAGCAGTTTGGCAGTTCAGGTCTCACTGGCTGAAGGTTGACTCAGCCTTCCATCCTTTGGTCGGTAAAATGTTGGGGATGGCAATATGGTGACTCTGTAAACCACTTAGAGAAGGCTGTAAAGCACTGTGAAGCGGTATAGACGTCTAAGTGCTATTGCTATTGCTAACTGCATAAAATGAAGATTTTATTTCAGGTGTGAATATAGTGTTACATTGGAAGACATATATAGGTAAGGCTGTGGAATCTAGTCAAATCTAGTCAAAATTTGGCTAAAGAAATAAATATCCTGAGAATGCAGAAGCTTACAATTACCCTTTTCTCCATCAGGGCAAGGACTCTAACATTTCCTTTTATCATTCAAATGTTATACCATCTCAAAAATATCTTCTGCATTTCAGACCAATTGGCTAATTTTAAATCAGTCTCCTTGAAACCTCGTGTGTCCAGATACGTTGAAGGACAACTCCTATCAACTAAGTACTTTGGTAGCTGTCTGGGTTCACACGGTGCATTAAGCCAAAAAATCAATTAAGCCAGTAACATATATAAATCCACACTCTGTGTAAAGAAGTAATCAGAGATGGCTGAGTAGTACTCCTCCCAAATAATTTTAATTTTAGTTTTCTTGTGTTTATGGTAATCAAAATAAATGTTATTATACAATAAGCCTATAAGCAATTTGACTCAGACTGCCCTCTCTTACTTTATGGCAGTCCCATTTTAAGGGGTGGGGGAGTCAATCTGATTTTTTTAAATCTGAGAGCATATTATTTATCATTGGCAGAGGTCTTCCTGCCGTCGTGTGAGGAACTGAAATAGTCTCCCTGTGTTTAAGGTTACAGTGGTTCTGCCTGCAGGCCATTTTTAGAAATGTCTGGAAGTTTGCTTTGTGCCAGCACAGGAAGAATGTCTCAGCATTAAACTTAAGCCCGGTCATCCTGTTCAGCGCAGGCAGTGAGGTTGGCTGGGATGAGGGCACTTAAGAGGATTTTTTCAGTATTCATACTGGAATCTGCTGCAGAAAAAAATTAACCCCTCTTGTCTTCTACATATAAACAGAACCAGCTTTTCTTTTCTAGTAGATTCTTATACCTTCAAAGACAACGCTAGCATATACCCTGTTTCCTGAAAATACGACCTACCCTGAAAGTAAGGCCTAGCTTGATTTTTACACGTGCACCCAATATAAGACCTACTCCCAAAATAAGCCCTAATTAAGATCCCGCTCACTCCAGAGTGCACGGGTAAAAGTTAAGCTAGGGTGGGGCTGCTGTACTATTTACCTTTGGACAGTTGTAGCCATGCCTCGCATACCCCAACATCTGCCTTGCCAGCCCATTTCTTCTGCAGCTGGCAAGGCTGGCAAGGCTTTCCTGAAAGCCTCTGTAGCTGATAACGAAGTTCCAGATCAATCCAGAGCTCTGTTATCGGTTGCAGAGGCCTTCAGGAAAGCCTTGCTGGCTGCAGAAGAAGTTCCTGAGGGCCTCAGACGGCGAAAAGGAGGCCAAGGGTGAGGCATGCAAGTGAGGTTAGTCAGTGGATGACATTAGCCCCATAATAAGACCTGGTGCCTTTTTGGGTGGCAAAAAAATTATAAGACAGGGTCTTATTTTCGGGGAAACACAGTAGATGTAATCCTTGACTTATAATAGTTCATTTAGTGATCGTAAAAAGTTACAAAGGCGCTGAAAGTAGTGACATTATTTTTCACCCTTATGACCATTGCAGCATCCCCACGGTCACATGATCAAAATTCAGACCCTTGGCAAGTGATTCATATTTACGATGGTTGTAGTGTCCCAGGGTCATGTGTTCAGCTTTTGTGAGCTTCTGATAAGCAAAGTCAATGGGGAATCCAGATTCACTTCACAACCATGTTACTGGTTTAACAAGTGCAATGATTCACTTAACAACAGTGGCAAGAAAAGTGGTAAAATGGAGCAAACTCACTTAACAAATGTTTCGCTTAGCAACATATGTTTTGGGCTCAACTGTGATCGTAACTCAAGGATTACCTGATTATCTTTCTCTTCCCAAGGAAAGTTCAGATGAGTATCCTGTGTAGATTCCCAAATTTACAAAATTTCCTAAAAGGATAGAGAGAGCAAGCAACGGTGCCTTCATATCCATTAAAAATTACCCAATCGGTCCTCCCATTTTCAAGACATTTTTGTAGATGTATCTGCCCATCTTTAAATGTGCCTTATCCAACATCGCATGTATTGTTTTTGAGCTATACAAACGCATGATGTACACAAAACAGTGCAGTGCACAGGCATCATTGAAGAGATGGTAGCTTGACTTTATGCAGCTAGGCCACCTTTGATTTACGGCCACACTTGGTACTAGAGTTTTTGTTAAGCAAGCCAGTTAAGTGAGTTGTGCCCCATTTAATGATCTTTTTTTTTTTTGCCACAATTAAGTGAATCATGGTCAGGGGTGGGATTCAACTGGTGTTACTACCGGTTTGGTGACTACGTTTTATGCGCGCACTCACACGTGTAAAAAAAAACCTTAAGCTGTGCCGCCCGGACAGCTGACAAGTATTGCGCGCAGGTGCAAAGCGTTTGAAAAGCCTCTTTTTTCCTGCTTTTTCAACCTCAGCTGTAACGCGCAAAGTAGCTGAGATTGAAAAAACAGGAAATAAAGGACAGGTAAGAGCCCGGGCGGGTGAGTGGGCCAAACAGCAACAAACAGAGAACCGGTTCGGTGTCTGCTGTTCTTCAGAGCTACCGGTTCTTTAGAACCGGGCAGAACCGGTAGCATCCCACCCCTGATCAAGGTGGTTATTAAGGAAATCAAACTGTTGCTAAGCTTCCCTCATTGGCTTTACTTATTGGAAGCCAGTTGGGAAAGTTGCAAATGGCAATAGCAAGTAGAGTTATATACCGCTTCACGTTGCTTTCCAGCCCTCTCTAAGCAATTTACGGAGTCAGCATATTCCCTGCAACAATCTGGGTCCTCATTTTGTCAACCTCGGAAGGATGGAAGGTAGTCACATGACCCTGGGATGAACGTAGTAATCCTCATAAATACATGCTGGTTGCCAAGTGCTTGAATTTTAATAACTTGACCATGGAAATGCCACATTTAGGACCTGTATACTGCATGAGTCAAAAAGAGGGCTATGAAAATATTTACAGACCCTCACATCCCAGACATAACTGTTTCAACTCCTACCCTCAAAATAATACTTTAGCGCACTGCACACCAGAACAACTAGACACAAGGACAGTTTTTCCCCAAACGCCATCACTCTACTAAACAAATAATTCCCTCAACACTGTCACACTATTTTCTAAGTCTGTGTTACTATTACTATTAATCTTCCCATCCTTGCTTTCACCCATCTACTCCCACTTATGACTGTATGACTGTAACTTCGTTGCTTGTATCCTAACGATTTATATTAACTGTTTCCTAGTATGATTTGATTGCTTATTGTACCCTATAACTATCACTAAGTGTTGTGCCTTATGATTCTTGACTCTTGACGAATGTATATTTTCCTTTATGTACACCGAGAGCATATGCACCAAGACAAATTCCTTGTGTGTCCAATCACATTTGGCCAATAAAAACTACTAATCTAATCTACAGCAGTTGTTAAGTGTGAGGTTGGTTGTAAGTCACCTTTTGTCATGCCCCTGGTGGAGACTGACTCTGAGGAAGAGGAGGAACAGCCAACAGGGAGTGGAAGTGTGGCTCCAGAGGTGGTGGAGGAGGCTGGGGAAGGGCAGAGGCTGGATGATCAATCAGAGGAGGACCCAGGCCCATCCCCTATCCATCCTAGGGCACGCAGGGAGGAGAGGATCAGGGAAAAGTGTGGTCTACTCGGGAGGAGAAGGCCATGATCCTCCTCATGGGTTGCAGCTGTGAGCTCTGTATAAGAGTTTGGAACTGTGTGTTCACAGACGCTGGAGTCAAATTAGTGCTTTCCTTGGATGATGTTTATCTTTGTTGGCGTTCTTCCCATGGACTCTCCCCGGTTATCTTCCTGGAATGTATGATTAATCCTCTTGGTTTGCCTTGGAGCTCTCATCAATGCGGTTTGTTTTTGGTTTCCTTTTGTTTCATTATCTACTTTTTGAATTTAAACTGTGACTAATAATACAGGGAAGCTAAGTTACAAGACCTTTATTCATGTTTTAGTTTTTTGTGTTATTTTTGAAACACTACAGGTCATCACACTTTTTTTTCAGTATCATTGTAACTTTGAATGCTTGCTAAACAAAGCTGAGGACTACCTGTCGTATCATTGTCTGCACTGAGAGCTCAGCCAGGCTACATGCAACCCAAGGGTTCCACAGGTGATGCTCCTGCCGTACATCTCTACTGGCTGCATCTGTACAGCAATGGAAGTCCAAACCATTTCTGGCTTAATCATGGTATTGGAACCCAGTCATGGGTAAATGATGTTTTATGACAGTTGCAGTGTCCCAGGGTCACACAATCACCATTTGCAACCTTCCGAGGCGGTTTCCAACTAGCCACTAGAGAAAGCTGGATTTGCTTAACAACTATGTGGTTCACTTTAAAACTGCACTGATTCACTTAACAACTGTGGCAAAAAAAGGTTATAAAATTGGGCACGACTCACTTAGCAACGGTGTTGCTTAGCAATGAAACTGTTGGTTCCAATTGTCATAAACTGAGGACTACATGTATTCCTAACTGCTCCCACGGTCTTCAAACGACACCATTTGCTGCCTCCTTGTCCTCTTTTATCAAGCCAACTTCTTATTGCCTCCCCAGTGTGATGAAGCCCATCTTCCTTCTTACCCACCTGTTCAAAAAACAAACAAACCTGCAGGTTTTTGTTTTTGTCTGGGAAGAGACAGATTATTCCTCTTTTCTGTCCTCCTTCCCCAGGACCCAGGCATGGTTTGTTTTCTTTTCTTTTTTAAAGCATCAAAGGACAGTTGTGCTGAAAAATAATTTCAGTGTCATGCCACCCCCACTCCCCACTCATTAACAAAAGGGTGGCAGGTTTTTAAACCAAAGCAGTTTAACAAAAAAAAATACATTAAAAGAACAATAAAAAATAATATTAAAACTATCGAGATAGTTCCACCCATTTTTGGAGGTAGCCTTCAAAATGTCAAACAAGGTTCACTGCAGCACTCAGGTTTATAGTAGGGTTGGGCAACTTATGGTCCCTTTATGACCGATGGACTTCAACTCCCAGAATTCCTGGCTGGCTCAGGAATTCTGGGAGTTGAAGTCCACAGATCATTAAAAGGACCATAGTTGGCCACCCTTGGCTTATAGCTTGGCAACCTGTATTTTGTTCAATAAACCCTACTTAAACAAGACATGGGGTAGTAAAACTAGACTGCATGTGATTTACATTTGGGAAGCAACAGTGAGAAGGTGTCAATGTTCCGAGTAATGCATCCAAAGAAATCAGAACTCTGAGGCAGGCAAGTCCTTCGAAAAACATGTTTATTGGATACCTTATATCGGCACAGCTAGTGAAAACCAACTCTGGAGTTTCCCACATTAATAGCATAATTAATAAGTAACTCTTCCTCTCCCCAAGTGTCCCAAGTCACATTGTCCAATTAAAATGGTCAGCAGGCTCCTCTCCTCCTTCAACTGCCACCTGTTGGGCTGACCTTGGTTCCCATAGGAAGGTTCTTTGTTGTATCTGCAGACAGTCTATCTAACCCCTCTCCCCAGACAACGTGGCAACTATGAAGCCACTATGAAGCAGCAAAAGATGGCTTCAGCCAGGTTCAATTCAGAGTTGACAGAAGGAAGTTTGCCCAGTTCCACCATTTAAACCTAGAGCTTCTTAGCTATATAGTCAGGCTTTCCTAATTTACATCTATTTTGGCCTTGGGTTTACTTGAAATCAACGCTCTTAAGCAGCCTGATCTTGCATAGAAGTTCATTGATGCTCCTCACCACCACCAACAGCCACATATCAGACTGCAGGCTAGAAGCAAAATAAAATGGAAATAGGAACCTAAACATTGGTTCCGTTTCTCACCTCTGTTTGCATAGATGAATGGCAGCCAATTTTTATGGAAATCTGTTTGTATCTGTAATTAGTCTGCCTGCATTTGGAGATAATGTCATTAGGTAAGACTGCAATTAAAGTTGTGGTTTGATTTTCTTCCGGGATAACAAACGTGTTCTCAAACAAGTATTTTAAACCCATTGTTTCCTTGTTGTAAGGGACTTAAAGAAAATGACAATATTTTCTAAAACCCAGCTAAGCTCATTTTCTTACTGGGAATCCCCCTACGTGAGACAATCTTCCCACAAATCTCTTTAAATTAGTTTGACTGCAATTAAGGAAAAAAATGCTTTAATGTTTCCTTAAAGCAATTAACTTTTAAGTTGAAGTACTTCATGGTAAAGTGACATTTGGTAAGAAAAATGAGATGTAGCAGGTTGAGGTTAGATGATATACAAAGTACTTATGAACCCATCCAACTATTCCCTTTCAAGTAAGCAATGTGCACAGGACAGAAATGAGTAAGATACTGTAGTACAGAATAACATGAACAGTCGTAGAAACATTGAAAACACGAAAGCTTGACATTATTGAAGTTAGATTTGAATCTACTGCAGGCAAAGGATCACATAAGTCTTTATGCAACATTTTGAGGGCCACCTTCGAAACATTGGCAGCCGTGTCCCAAAATGGGCATGTTTTCTTTTCTTTTTTACTTATGTCTTATACTTTAGGGTTTAACTTTTTAATTTGTAATAGTCAAATTACCATTATTCCCTTTTCCCAACAGATTTTTCCTCAGTAGGGGGTGCTATGGAACTGATATTCTTTTTTTCAATGTCAAAACTCCCCCTGCTGATGAGAAAAAAAACTGCAGGGATTTTTGGAAATGGGAACAGGACAGGAAATGGGCACCTATCACTATGTTTTAATATGCGTCTTTTCATTTTCACTTTCAAATCTTCACCATTTGCAATCCGTGTTAGTCCTCCCAGGATCTTTTTTTTTTTTTAATGTCAGGGCTCCCTCTAGTAATGAATTTTAAAATGACAAGATTTTGTATTGTGTTTTAATAGGCACAAACAACTTACCGTACTTCTATAGATTGCAGGACAAAGAAAACCTATAGGACCTTCTAGAGGCAAAGTTCTGGATGGGGTGGCACTACCGTGCTTAGATTACTGTAATGTGCTCTACCTGGGGCTTTCTCTAGAAGAGCATTCGGAAACTTCACTGCACAAAATGCGGCTGCATGGGTAATAAATGGTGCTAACTAAATGGCACATGTAGCACCACTACTCTGTGAGCTGCATTGGCTGCCGGTGTATTTCCAGGTGACATTCAAGGTGCTAGCTGTCATCTTTAAAGGTCACCGACATGGCCTGGGACTGGGTTACCTGAAGGACTGTCTCTTTCTAAAAAATTTCTAAGCATTCAATCTAATTTGACAGATAGGACAGGCTGCAGATCCCGTCAGCCAAAGAATATCAATGGGCAGGAACTAGAAGAGAGCCTTTTTCTGCTGTAGTCTCTGCCTTATGGAATATTCTTCCCTCAGAGATTAGAAGGGCTCCAACCCTGTTGGCTTTTTGCAAAGCTTTAAAAACTCAGCTATGTACCCAGGCCTGAGGATGAGAATGTGCTAAAGACCCCATTATTTGGCTCTACAATTAATTATAATCATCAAGGTTGCTGTTTATACTTTTGTGGGTGGGTTATTTTTTTAATGTTTTTATATTGTTTTGTAATTTTAGAGCTATAAGTTGCCCAGAGTCACTTGGTTGAACTGGCTAGATTACAGGGATGGGATCCGACTGGTATAACTGCCAGTTCTGTTGCTCGCGCGCGCAAGTCGCGCAAGTGCAATTTACAACCTGCTGAGTTGCCCGGACAGCTGAGCAGTGGTGCGTGCAAGTGCGCAGCAGTTGGAAAAGCTCTTTTTTCCTGCTTTTTCAACCGCAGCTGTGCCACGCAAAGCAGCTGCGGTTGAAAATGCAGGAAATAAAGGTCAGGTAAGAGCCCGGGCGGGCGAGTGGGCCAAAACAGAAGCAGACATAGAACTGGTTCTATGTATGCTCTCTGTTTGCTGCTCTTCAGAGCAACCGGTTCTACAGAAGTGGACAAAACCGGTAGAATCCCACCCCTGCTATAGAAATTGAATAAATGAATAAATAGCAATTCCCATGCAATTACTAACCAATTAGTAGTTTTTGCAGGATCAGACAAGTTCAGCCTGAACCAACAGATGAATCCTGCCCTTCATATATATGAATGAGCTCAGTCAAACAGGGCATTATACTTGCTTTAACTCATGATTGTGTGCAGAAATATCTGCATCCATATATAGGATATTTAATATATTCCCGTGTCTCACAATGGAGGTTCTAATTGACTTAACTGTTCATATTCCACCAACTTTGTTTTCATAGATAATGTGAATTTAGGCCTGTATTAACCCTTTGATGGAGGCATTTCTTTGGCTTCTGAACAAAATAAGAACAAAAAAATTCTACCACTCCTTGACTGACATATTACTTATAACTAATCTGAATTATGATGATAAAGAGACTCTTACATATATAAATGACAGCTTTATGAAGCTGTGCAGATCAGGAAGCAGATTCTGCAAAAACCAGAACTAAAATTTATTGAGAAATGCTATAATAACAGAATTTTGTAAATCTGATAACATTTTCCCTTCCCTGTCACTTTTAATCCAGGGAATCGGGAAGGAGTCAGACTGAGTCTCTTTCTAATATTTTCTCTATCTAGATTGGGATCCTAGCTGACATAATTTATTTTTGCAACTTTGAGCCTTTTAAAATAAATATTCAGATCTTTGCCTCTGTATGAACAAATTGCAATCCATCTGTGAAGAAATGCTAATCTGAATACACAGTTGAAGTTTTCTATTAAACTCTCAAGTTCTGAAGAAGCGAAGCATAATTTCAAGGTTAATGGCTCTCCAATAATAAAAGAAGGTTCTATTAGAGAATGCACCAAATTGTTTTGTTTCCTTTTCAGGCACAGGGAGTAGACATAGACTATTATATTAAATATTGGTAGGCATGATAAACCCAGAGAAATGCAAATATGTCATAATGGTTCTGATCAGAGGTGGTATTCAGCCAGTTCTGACAGGTTCTGGAGAACCGGTAGTGGAAATTTTGAGTAGTTCAGAGAAATGGCAAATACCACCTCTGACTGGAGATTTTACAGTATCCTTCCCCTGCCACGCCCACTAAGCCACGCCCACAGAACTGGTAGTAAAAAAATGTGAATCCCACCACTGGCTTAAATTGCTGTGTAACCAAGTCTATCTACCTTGCTATTGGTTCTCCTTTTCTTTCCTTCCACCTTTTCCAATATTAGAGCTTTCTCCAGAGATGTCAATTAATATGTCAATGAAAAAAAAAATTCCATAAAAGAGAGAAGCTGGAGGCACCAAAGGATTATATGGCAACTGTTTAACCCAATCCTTTTAGCACTTCCCTGTGTTAATGGATTCCTAAAGGTGAAACTGTGAACCTATTTTATCCTCTTTTAATTTTGCCCATGCTTGTGCTGAAAACAACAGCAGCAGGGTATAAGGAAAGGCAGTTTTGGGGAGGTGGAGAGGAAATGAGTCGTTGAGCCTTAGCTCAGTGGAGCATTTAAGCACACATTAACTTTAAGGGCATGAGTAATTGTGTTGGCTTTAGTTAGATGTGCTTCATTGCATGGTGAGAGATATGGTTTGTGTCAACCTTACACTAAGCACCCAACTGCTTGTCTTTGTCAATAGGAAGGAAGCACATAATTGACAGAAGGAAAACAACCATCATTGAAGAAAAAGACGTGACTTTGTAATGACTCAAATACAACCAGAGGCCAAAGCAAACCCTTGGACTGCTGTCATCTTAAACAGGCTGCAAAAAATATTTTGTTGACTTAAGATTAAGATAAAGATCCATCTTTAAGCAATGGAAATTCATAAGCAGGCCCCAGTGGAGACACAGTGTATTCCAGAGACTTATTCATTGATAGAGTAGCAGAATCAACACTGAAAGGGGAATGAGAATCTTACTAGGACAAAGTACAGCTGACTGCACCGACAGATAAAACATTATGGACGTGGGAGTCACACAGCAATATTGGTGCAATATGGATCTTGGAGTCTTAGTGGACAATCAGTTAAATATGAGCTAGCAGTGTGAGGCAGCAGCCAAAAAAGCCAATGCAATCCTAACAGAGGGATACAATCAAGATCAAGTGAGGTACTAATACCAGTCTATAAAGTATTAGAAAGACCACACCTGGAATACTGCATCTAGTTTTGGTCACCACACCAGGGGTGGTATTCAGCAGGTTCTGACCACTTCTGGAGAACCGGCAGAGGAAATTTTGAGTAGTTCGGAGAACCGGCAAATATCACCTCTGACTGGCCCCGCCCCCATCTATTCTCTGCCTCCCAAGTCCCAGCTGATCGGCTGGGTCTTCTTTTGTTGCCCTGCACAGGAGAACGGAGCTGGAAAGCAGGTTAGTGGGGTGGGGAGGGAATGGGATTTTGCAGGATCCTTCCCCTGCCACACCCACCAAGCCATGCCCACGAAGCCACGCCCACCAGAACCAATAGTAAAAATGTTTGAATCCCACCACTGTACCACACTATAAAAAAAGATGTTGAGACTCTAGAAAAAGTATAAAGAAAAGCAACCAGAATGATTAGGGGACTGGAGACTAAAACATATGAAGAACGGTTACAGGAACCGGGCATGGTTAGTCTAGTGAAGAGAAGGACCAGACATGATAGCGGTCTTCCAATATTTGAGGGGCTGCCACAGAGAGGAAGGGGTCAGGCTATTTTCCAAGGCACCTGAAGGCCAGACAAGGAATAATGGATAGAAACTGATTAAGGAGAGATTTAACCTGGAAACAAGGAGAAACTTTCTGACAGTGAGAACAATCAACCAATGGAACAGCTTGCCCTCGGAAGTTGTGGGAGCTTCATCACTGGAGGCTTCAAGAAGAGATTGGACTGTGGTTTGTCAGAAATGGTGTAGAGCAGGGCAGTGGTGGGATTCAATTTTATTTTTACCACTGGTTCGGTGGCCGTGGCTTAATGGACGTGCTTTGCGCGTGTGCACACACTTTGCGTGCACGCCACACCAAACACGCACTTTGCGCAGGCGCAGAGGTGTTCCACCTCACCTCCTGCAAGCCTACACTCTCCCGGTTGCTTCAGCAGCTGCCACACAGCACTCTTCTGTGCCACACAAAGCAGCTGCGCTTCAAAAGCAGAAGATAACGGTGAGTATGGGAGCTCGGCTAGGTAGGTGGGCCCAACAGCAGAGTGGCCGAGAGAACCGGTTCGGTCTCCGCTGCTCATCACCGCTACCACCTCAGCAGAACCGGGCTGAACCGGTAGCATACCACCACTGGGGCAGGGCTGTCAAACTCCTGTCCTGTGGGCCGAATACGTCACATGCTGGCCACGCCCACGCCTGATTTAGTGAAGGGGGGGGGGAAGTTCCAAAATGTCATGTGACGCTGCCGTGACGACATGAGTTTGATACCTTTGGCGTAGGGTCTCCTTCTTGGGTGGGGGTTGGACTAGATAACCTACAAGGTCCCTTCTAACGCTGTTAATCTGTTAATGTTACATTTGTAGTGTGGGAAAGTAGTGTGCCATTTTAAGAGGATCTCTATTTTACAAAATCCCAAATGCCTAAAAATAAAAAATAAAAATCAAGATTCATAGTGGCTGGGGGACAGTGGTAGTGGAGGAGGAAGCATAGAGTTGGCTCTGCCATTAAGTTGAATGAGGCAGCCACTTTAAATGATGTACACAGGAAGCTGGGAGATGGTATTTCAAATATTAGTTGAATGTCTTCTTAAGACACAGTTTTACATAATGTGCCAGTATTGCCTTGTGCTTCCAGCTTCCACAATGCTGGCGTGTTCAGTGACAACTTTGTCCCCCAAAGGATCTCATTTGTCCTTTCAGAGCTGGACTGGAGCACTGTCTACTGGACAGTCAGGATTAAATAGCCCCTTTCCTTTCATTCATCTTACTTTTTAATATTTACCTTCATCCTTTTTTTCTATGTAATTGTTCCTATGTTAGCCTAACATTCATATCCACTAGCTAGGCTTTAAGCATGTGTTTTTCCTTCTTTGCTGTTAAAAAAAAGGGAACATACAATATATATTTTTTCTGCCCATTTTCTGGCTTGACATTTCAATCTACAGAATGGTTAATTAAGGTGAGGGGTTGTGTGTGTGTGTGTGTGTGTGTGTGTGTGTGTGTGTGTGTTTCCTACAGAGCTCTGCAGGAGGGTGAATCCAATTCAGCAACCCCTGTTTAGGTCATGTACTGTCTCCTCATATTCTTTCTGTGGCTGAGAAATTTTGTTTATTTAGCTTGCTTTGAGGTGGCGATTATTAAGATTGTATTTAGAATATCCTTTTTCTTCCTTATTTTGAGCTTGTGCCTGACTCTGCTGAGTAATTACATGTAACCACTTCACTTTGTAATATATTCCCCATATTTCCCTTCCAGCTGACCTAATGCTTTCATACAGTAACGTACTACAAAGTTCGCTAACCCTTTTTATCTAAGGGAGTAAATAGGCCTCTGTTGCTTCTGCTTCTTTGAAATCCACATCACTCCTTCTAAGCAAACTTCTTTTCAAATGCAGATAATCTCCAGGACTTTCTCCCCCTCCCCCTTCCTTCCCCCCTCCCCCCCTCACTTCCCCCTCAGTCTAAGGGAAAGGCTTATTCATTTCCTTAGGGTATCTTGCAAAGTATCTGTTGTATTTATTTTCACACACACACACACACACACACAAAAAAAAACCTTGCAAATTGCATGTGGAAATGAAGCTCAACCTAACTTGCTAATAGGTGATGTGGAAAGACTTAGCTTATGGCCCATTTTAAAATCCAAAGTTGGGATGTATTTGAAATCCAATAGTGACTAAAACTTGCGTATAGCATGATGGATGGATGCACCATTGGGAGCATCCCGAAGAACCAGGATGTGGCAGATCATCCTGCAGAAAGTCCCCCCTATGTGGTTTCTAAGAGTTGACAGCAAGCTGATGGCAGATAATCAATGGAAAAGTGTCAAACATGAATAGACAACATTTATGGAAAACACATAATACTTGATAAGTCTTTTGCTACTCTGAAAGCACACGTGCTGTTCTTATAGAGTTATTTTTCTTATTCTTTTAAAAATCTGGATTTTATAGTTTTGGTTACATAGAGACTAAAATGGGAAAAATGTAATTGCCATAATGCATTTCTTGAAAACCTGTGACTCTGTTAAGCCTCCAGCTATCTTTTTCATGTGGGTGGATAACATCATTTTAATTCTGCAGTATGTAAAATAAATTTAGTTTCATCGGCACTCAGCAAAGCATCCAATAAAAAGGAGGAAATATTTAAGCATCATTAAACAAGCAGGGCTTGTTAGTACTTGGAGAAGAGATAACAGAGAATGCCACAACTGTAGGTTTGACTAGGATTTTATTCATTCACTTGTTCATTCATCCATTCATTCAATTTCTATAGCCACCCAACTCAACCATGTGACTCCGGGCAATCATAAATGTGAACAGCGGTCATAAGTCACTTTTTCAGTGCTGCTGTAACTTCAGATGGTACCCTTTATTACCTATGGAGCTGCATTTTGTACCTGTTGAAGTTTCTGAATGCTCTTTAAGGGCAGTCAACTGACTATACCATCAATTCTTGACTATTTTGCAGAAGTAAAAGTGAAAGTGGAATAGCTGAAAGAGTCCCTTGATGTATTTATCTAATCTTTCTACAATAAATTGACTTACTTTGTCCTTGTCCAAGCAGGAAACTTTGTGCCCCAAAATTCCTCAAGTTGTTGTAACCCAAAACAAAGACCCAATAGCTGAAATGATAAAAGAGAACAAACTCCATATAAATCTGCTCCCCTCCAAACCTGAGAAATACATGAGGGTTGAAAACAGATCTATTTACAAATTACCCTTCATAGACTCAACAGTAGATGATGGAGCTCAAAGAAAGCAATATATTGCACCTTAAGACAACTACTTCTATATTATTACAATGCAATAGACTTACATTCAGTAGAGTGGCTGTCTAGCAATGGGGACCATAAGTGAATTTTGCTGACATTCAGTCTATAATTCCAAGTATGCTTTTCAAAATGAAGCCCAAAGTGCCTCTAATATTTCCCATAGGGTATATTTTGTGAGACACAGATGGCCAGAGCCCCACTCATCTAGTTCATTACATCAAGAGGCTACTATTACCTTAATTGACAAACAAGGACTGGATGCTGTTCCCCCAGTCCTGCCAAGATAACAAACCAGCCTTGTCCTGGGCAAAACCAGCCTTGTCCTGTCCTATTTAGATAAGCAACCTCAGACAGAGAGAGGAGGGCAGATTGCAGCTGAATCATTGGAGGGAGAAATAATTGACATTTTTAAAACCTTGTCTGGCCGAGGACTTACTAAAGAATTTTAAAGAAGCTCCACAAACTTTAACTTCAGGGTATAAGACAGCTGTCCCATTAACTGATCTGGTTTCTGTGACCCATGCAGAAGGTTACAAAAGCAACACTAATATGAGTGAGTCTCCTTATACAAGTTGAAAACTGGCATTTAGATAGACATCTAGCATTTATCGCCAAAGAAACTAAAATGTTACTGGGGTTGCAAACTTAGCTCACAAATCACTGAGGTGCAAGATCAGCATCCACAGAATTCCATTATTGAATTTGTTTCCTTCCTACACCATCCTAGGCAAGGAAACTTGGATATCTGACATAGGCAGTTCCAATGCACCAGTTGGAAGTGCAGGAGCTGTGGGTTATACTCCTAACAGTTCTCACTCTGACCTCAGTGGTCCACAAGTAATAAAAGGAAGGAGATCTTGGAGATCTTCTAGTTCAGGGGCCTCCAGCTTTGGCAACTTTAAGACTTGTGGACTTCAATTCCCAGAATTCCTCAGCCAGCAAAGCAGAAGTTGAAGTCCGCAAGTTGCTAAGGTTGGAGACCCCCATTCTAGTCCAACTCCCTGCACAAGCAGGAGAACTTATCCCACCTTAGATAAATGGCTGTCCAGGCTCTTCTTAAAAACCTCAAATGATGGGGCACCCACAATTTCTGAAGGCAACCAGTTTCACTGGTTAACTGTTCTTACTGTCAGGAAATTTCTCCTTAGTTCTACTACTTAGGGAGAGGAAAACCGAATTGCATCATAATGAAACTGAACTTTAATTGTGTAAATAAGGAGAATATTGACATTACTGTTTGTGTCTCAGATACAAACTGACTGCTCAAACCTTCACCTCCTACCTGGACACCTCACCCAAAATATTTTATCTCTGACAGACTTTTACAAATGGTAACCTGGAATGTAGACAGCTGGAGTGAATCTGTTGACAATGATTTGGTGAGATTAATGTCTGAATTTGAGGTAATAGCCTTACAAGAAACCTTGTTAGCTGCTGAGGATGAACCAGTGTCACTCCTGGGTTTTCAATAATGGTATAATATATCCCTGACCAGAAATAAAAAAAAATAAGGGGTGAGCTTATGCATTCTTAGTAGGAAGAACTGCAATAGCAAGGGGAACAACTACCAAATTTTTCGCTCCATAAGATGCACCTAGGTTTTGAGGAGGAAATGAAAAAAAAAATGAATCTGGAGCACCGTCTCACTGTGCATATGGAGCGCTGAATATGGAGCAGCACTGTAGTGAGGGCAGGAGGCGGAGCCTGAGAGGACCACAGATAGGTGTCCTCTCATGTGCCAGCTCTGCCTATTGACTCCTGCACTCCGGTAGGGTTCAGCACTGTAAAAGGACTCCGCTGCCGTGGCCCGGCTGCGGTATTCACTCCATAAGATGCACAGACATTTCCACCCACTTTTTTTTTGGGGGGGGGAGTGCGTCTTATGGAGCGAAAAATATGGTATGTTAAAATAAACTCCCACATATACTGACTGTGATATTTAGATACAAAACGTTTGAGCTGATACTGGTAAATGTTTATATTCCTCCAAATACATCCCCTTATTATAACTCTGGATATTGGATATGTTTAGAAATAATCTTGGAGTAAATAACCACCTTGCATACTTAATCCATAATCATATTACAGGTAGTCTTCAGCTTACAAACCCAATTGAGCCCAACATTTATGTTGTTAAATGAGAAATTTGTTAAGTGAGTTTTGCCCATTTTACGACTGATTCAAATTTATGACAGTTGCAGTGTCCTGGAGTCTTTTGATCACTTTTTGCAACCTCCTAACAAGCAAAGTCACTGGGGAAGCCAGATTCACTTAACAACCATGTTACTAACTTAACAACTGCAGTGATTCACTTAGCAACTTCTGGCAAGAAAGGGCATAAAATGGGGCAAAACTCACTTAACAAATGTCTCGCTTAGTAACAGAAATTTGGGGGTCAATTGTGGTCGTAATTTGAGGGCTACCTGTATTCTGGTGGTGATATTAGTGATCTGAACTCAGATTTTCTGGGCAGTGGAACAACCACTCCAATGTTTAAAGAGTAAAAGGTTTTGTTGTTGATAAATCTTGATATAAGTTAAAAACAACACATCGGATTGGCAAATTGTAAGCAAAGATGCTTGCAAGGGACTGGAAAGGCATTAACAAAATACAAATGGTGATGAAGATGTGGCAAGAAAGGACATAAAATGGGGCAAAACTCACTTACCAACTGTCCCACTTAGCAACAGAAATTTTGGGCTGTTTTATTCTCAGTTGATATATCAATCTCTGCTGGAGAATGGGAAACTTATTATCACTTCTTTGCTCTCTCAGTACATGTGGAGAAACAGTGCTTAAGTACTGATCTATCTGCTATTGAAGCTTTATCCCTGTGGCCACCAGTATTAGACAAAATCAAGTGCATCATAAAAGATCTGAGAAGTAACAAATTAAGGGGGCAGACTGGCTGAACTATTTAAAAAAAATACCTCAAATGGTGGGGGCCATATAAATTGGTATTGTATTTACACACAAATAACACCTTGCATATGCCATTTAGGTGGAATAGTAGTGTCTATATTTAAAAAGGGGAATAAAAAGGACCCTACCAATTATAGGCTTATCAGCTTCATAGATAATTATATGCTAGGTAGGTTCCTCTTGAGCAGAGCCCAGAGTTGGGTAGATGTAAAGTGCATTATTGAACTATCTAATTACAAAATATGTAAGGGGAAACAACTGTTTCCTGCCTTTTATAGACCTCAGTGCAGCCTCTTACATACAGTAGTAAACAGAGAAATATTGTGGAGGAAATTGATTGCCCTGAAAATGGAACCCACTGTTTCTAGAATATGAAGAAGATGGATCCTATTCTTTCCTATAGTGAAAATATATGGAATAAACATGGATCACTGAGCAGATGGTGGGATGGAAAATAGGATACATTATTGGTTTTTATGTCAGTTTTCTGTAGGATGGAAAGTTGCCCCCAGTACTAAATGGTTTTGCTTTTCTCTCTGTAATTAGTTTTCAATTTGATCTAGGTTGTAACAATATTAAAACTCCAAAACCTCAGAGAGCCAACACAATCCCAGAGGTCTCTAAGCAATACATACATTACTCAAAGGCTAATGCTTACTGCTCACCATTCCATTTTCCCCTGTTCTACTACAGCTCCTACTACTGCTCCTCCACTACTACTCCTTGGGAGTTCTACTAGGAGAACAGTACCTCTGTTTGCCTTAACCTGCTTCAGGCTTTATTTCCATAAATCAAGGGTCTTCAAACTTGACAAGTTTAAGACTCCTGGACTTCAGCTCCCAGAATTCCTGAGTTAACATGACTGGAGAAGCAATTCTGGGAGTTGAAGTCCACAAGTCTTAAAGCTGTCAAGTTTGAAGACCCCTGCCATAAATGAACACAAATCACATTCCCTCTCAACTCCACTACAATTAGTTACCTCTAGTTACCAGTTGCTATGCTGGCTAGGGAGAAGGCAGGGCAACAGCAGCCCAGGTGTTGCTGCTTTGCAATCAGCCTTCCCTCTCACCTGTACTAAGTTATTTAGTTTGTTGGGTTTGGCTTACTCTCTTGGTGAACTTACTGGTTTATAAACCATGTTTTAGGGCTATGTCTTGTGCAAGCTGACCAATTATTATTTATTCAGCAAGTCATGATTAAACAACCTAATATGGCATGGTCTCTATCAGATTTCAGTTTGCAGCAACGTCAAGAATTTATTTATTTATAAGAGCAATACTAAATGTAGAACTCCTTCGGTTTTAAGAAAGTCTTCCACAGCAAGCCTAAAGAAGTTTACATGCTTGTATTTACAAGGATGCAACATTCCAGAAGGATCTTCATGCCATAAATAGGCTCCTTTTGTGAAAATAAGAAAAGAGGTCTATTTTAAAAGGACATAGTTTAAATTGATTCACACATCATAAGCTGTGATTTGTTGAATAAGCCACCATAAACCGTAAACCATAAACTAAAAAATTGTAATATGCCAAGAATCCATCCATCCATCCATCCATCCATCCATCCATCCATCCATCCATCCATCCATCCATCTATCTATCTTAGTATAATGAATAAGTGCAGTGTAGCATACTACTGAGTTAATGTAGATTCATATGAAAGGATGGCACAGATGTGGCCTGTCTGGGCAAAAATTAATTGGAGATATTCAGCTTATGCTTTTAATGATTAATTATTTTTATGAAAAGATAGATACTGCCCTAATACAGTATTTCTTTCTATTTCTTTCTATAATGTGAAAATATGCCTGGGTACAAGCCTCTTTTCCCTATAAAGTTTAGTTGTTCTATTCTAATTATTAGAGCTATTTTTATTCTAGCTGGGGTTTTTTTACATCACAAATTCATTAGAAGGACTGTGATGCAGCACTTTCCTCATTGTGCTATGTCCTTTTTCTCAGGATTACATGTCTACAGTTTTCCCTATTTTTTTAAAACAAACTTTATTGATTACAAAACCAAAACATCGAACAAACACAACACACAGAAGAAGAAGGAAAAGAAATAGAAAAAAAAGAAAATGATTAAAAAACTAACAATTCTACTATCGACAGTCTATGGTTCCTTGTTTGTTATCAATATTGGTGATACATTTACAAATACATCTTATTGTGAATATATAATTATGATTTACATTTAACATTATTTCCTAATATATTTTCTATTTTTGTTCTATCCAATCATACCAGCATTCCCAGCTTCCATAATTTTCTGATGTTTGGCAATTGGCATGTATTTACGAAGTTGTAACTTTCCCAGCCAGCTTCTGACAAGCAAAGTCAATGTGGAAAGCCAGGTTTGCTTAAAGACCACATGATTCACTTAACTGCAGTGATTCCCTTAACAACTGTGGCAAAAAGGTGGTATCAAATGGAGCAAAACTCACTTAACAATTGCCTTGCTTAGCAATAAAAATGTTGGGCTCAACTGTAGTAGTAAGTCAAAAAATGGCTCATCTCTCTCACAAAGGGACTCAGGGTAGTGTATAATAAAATATGAGGGTATAAGTAATTTTCTTAATATAGTTTTAAATTAAAAGGATTAACTCATTAACTATGAAGTACCAGTGATGGTACTTCTGGCTGTATACATACATACATCACATAAATCATGACTTATAAACCAGTGTTTAGGTTTAACAGTCACAGATCAGAAAATAAGCCATATTAGGAATAACTGTATTTATTTATTTAATTTCTATTCCCACCTATCTCAATCAAATTTACTCTGGATCGAGTTATATAGTGTGAATACAGCTAATGACAGTCTGATCTTGTTTTCTTGGATTTTTTTTTTGTCTGAAGGCTGTTGTTGAAAGAGAGGGAAATCAGTGCAGTGAATGGATTTGTCACAAGAGTTTGACTTATCTGAAATGAAATAAGGGATTTCAAAGTAGGCTTGTTGAGGGGGAAGTAGGAGCCCTCTTTCTTGAGCAACTTATTTGTCTTGTAGCTTTATCAGCTTTTCTATGAAAGGGGGATTTGGTCACTGACTTGAAGCTATCACAAGACTCATTCCCTGAATGAGTAGGCTGCCCCACCTTCCACAAACTTGTAAGTTGATTACATCCTTAATTTACAGTCTTTCTTCCTAGGATCTGATACACATTGATGCATAGGCCAGAATTGGTTTAACAATTCTTTATCACATAAACCACATTCAGAAAACAGCCTAAACCCAAACCGTGCCATCTTAAAACCATCTTATACTGTCATTAAAAACCAAACTGGGGTCTATGACAATTCCACACGGCCAACTCACCACAGCCAATTTGCCACAGCCAACTCGCCATGGCATCTCACCACAGGACAACTCACTGCGGGACAAGAGTTACACTAATACCAAAGAAATGGTGGAACAGAATCATTAAAGGATGCAAAAGGAGGAAACAGAGTGAAATGTGAATGGCAAAAATTACAATATTTTTTTATTTTAAATACATAGAATTGTTAAATTATCCCGCAATGAGTTGTCCTGTGCCAAGTTGTGCGAGGCAAGTTGAATTTGTAGCACCGAGTTGGCTGTGGCAAGTTGTCCCATTGCCCCCAAACTGGCGGCCTAGTTGTTAATGGCTACAACTGTGGGCGTTTAGTAGCGATCCATTGGTTGTAAGGGGGTTGCATCTAACAGGGAGAAGGGTTGACTTATCGGCATGGCGTTCCCTTAGTATGAACCCGCAACTATTCTGTGTGTTTTCCCGGTGTGGGTGCTCAGAGCGTTATTCCTGCCACCGCCCCCCAAGGACTCTTGCGCTGGGTTGTCGCCGCGTGGGATGGATGTCTTGCAACAACTACGCGGAAAATCCAGCAGGAGGCCAACTGGGCCCGGGGCGGAGGTCAGAGCGGGGAAAGGAGGAGGGCTTCTCCGGCCGGCGGCGGGAGAGTTTAGGGTTAGGCACCTCCTGCGGCCAACCCCTCCAGCGTGTGTGACTTGCTGCCTCCATCCAGGGGCTGCTCCAAAAACTCCGCCGTGCGGCTCCTGGAGCAACTTTGAACCGGGAAGGCGAGAGACTGACTTGAGCTGAGGGATCGGGCGGGGGACGGAGCCTCCTCCCCCCCGCGGCATGGAGAATCCTCCTCCTCCTCCTCCTCGCAACCTGGGACAGAGACCCTTTAAGAGGTGGGGGCAGCGCCTGGAAGGCTTGGCTAGGGGGTAATTTAGGGAGCGGGCCGCTAGGACAGACGCCTTAAAAACGCCCTGAGAAGAGGAAAATACAAGCTTTGGTCCGGGGAGGGGGAAAGGAAGCCGAACTCACCACCAAAGCCCCCCTCCAAACTTTTCGCATTTTGGCCCAGTGAATGAGAGTTCCACCCCCGTCTCCCTTCTCCTCCGCGTCTCTACTTCCCACCCACCCAGCCACCCATCCGTGCCCCGGGCGTGTAAAATAGGATGGTGGTGCACAACGCCGAGCTTCGCTTGGCGCTGTTTTGCCTCCTCCTGCTGCTGGCTGGAGCGAAGCCGACCCGGGATCCTGCTGCGGCCAGCTGCAAATTCCGAGGAAAAGTAAGTTTTTTTTGGTTTTTTTTTTGCCCCGGGAGAACGAAGTGCGGGCGGAATTTCCACCCAGCGCGGGATGGAGAAGGGATTCCCCCGCGCCCCCTCACCTCCTGAGTTCGTTGGGCCAAAGTTGGGGAGGGCGGCTTGGGAAGGGGACTTTGCCTCTGGGGAAATCCGAGGGGGGGTGGGTGGGTGGGAGGGCGCGCACACCTCCAGCTGTTTCTGCCTCTTAAGGTCAAGGAGCCTCCCGAGCTGTATCCGCCCGTGCAAGTTTTTTTTTTTTTTTTCATGCAGAGCCGTTTTAAGCTTTTCCACCAAAAGCTGGACTTTGGGGTTTGAGCGGGGCTTGCGGGATGAAGATGGCAAGTTGGTCAGGAGGTGTGCGTGAAAGCCGGACCTACCTAGTCCTGCGGGCAAAGGCGAGGCTTTCTCCCTTCAAAACAAATCTCAGCGCCCCCCTGTTGTGCTTTATAAATCAATGGGAACAATTTAGCTACCTGTTATAGAGGTGTCACCTTGGGACCTGAGAGGGTGGGTACCTGTTGGAAACGTTTTAGGGGTACGGTATAATACTTTGGTTCAGGAAAGTGTGCTAAGCAGTCAGCGTCTGGGCAGGGCTTACTCAGTGAGTAAGTCCGCCCCTTCCCACCAGTGCAGGACTTTTGACTAGAGAGTATCAACACCCTTCCACTCCAGGTGTGTTGAAAGCGTCCGGAAGGGTTCCTGAGTTTTTTTTTTTTTCCTCCCTTGCAACTCCTTGGGATGTGCATGTGAATTAATTTACTAAGCGGTAAACCGCAGGTCCAGGTTGCTCCTGTGTAGGAGCTGAGTGGAAGGAAGGGGAAACTGCTTTTCCAGGCTCTGAGAGATTGGAGCGATAGCATGGGTGGTGTTTTCTTCATAAGAGAGAAGAGAGGGGGGCGGGGTGTAAATTAGCCCTTGATGGGATTTAGAGTGCCTTTAATGAGATCCAGCCGGGAGAGGAGATAAGGTTCAGCGGAGGTGCCTGCCTGCTGTTTGTTTGGTTCGGCCTCTTTTGAGTTTTGTTTACTTTTGACACTCCTTCCCCAAGCTGTGGATCCCCCATCCCTCCTTCGCACTGTCCACACCTTACCAAGATTGGGGATTGGGGGAGGAGCAAAATCAGACAGGAGATTCCTATATTACGAATGAACCTCTGCAGCTTCCTTCAGTTGTTTTTTTTTAAAACACTCCTAAAAGCAATTTGTTAAATGGCTAAGTTTAAAGACTGCTTTTCTTTCTCTTTCAAAAGGCTACCTGCTGATTTTGGAGGGCATCTGAACTAGCTAAATAAAATTATTTCACATTTTTCATAGAGACACCCCTTTGTCCCCTTCCACCCCCAATGAGAGTTTTATCGAAGATTGCAAAGAGCAAACTGATCTGTGGATGGCCTCTATAATCCTGTTCCCTGGAAATACTAATTCACCCAAAAGTAAAACTTTCCAGTGAAATTATTTTTAAAACAACAGCCTACATCTTAATTTTGACTTGTCCATGTGCTGTTGTACCCTGCTGGGAAGTATGATGATGTACACCCAAGAGCTTATTCCCAAAGAGGTGTGCATAAACTTGCAGCTATAGTTAGGAAATAAAAACTATTGAACTGGCCTTTTCTTCTGAACAAGTCTTTATAATAGGAGGGAGATGTTTGTCTAATATTAAAGCAGCAGCAGTTTTATACAAACTTGTAATATCTTTTTTTCTTGTCACACAAATGACCAAAATTCTACTTTAGAACTCCAAGGCAGGTTTGAACTAGAGTTGCAGGAAAAAGTCAATTCATGTGTATTTTTTTGTATCAGGAATGAGTCCAAGAAAACACCCACCAGGTCAGGCTATACACTAATATGAGGGGAGTCACACTTGTTTCTTAAATAATTCTAAAAAGAATGGCTTTAAAATGTGTAGTGACCTCATTCACTTATGTTCCATCTAGCTTAAGAAGCAATTTATGTGCAGAATTGTGGGCCTTGATAATAGCAATAAAAAATGAAATTGAAGAAATAGACTGCTAAAGAAATCCAAGCATTTGGTTAAAATGGGGCAAAAGTCCAGAAAGCAACTTTTCAAATGGTTTTAATCCTGAGTACATTCCTTGAAAGCAAGTCAGTTTTAATTTAGTGTCATGCAGTGCACTTGGGGAATCAGTCTGGTGGAGTGACATTAGAGTAGTATGTGGCGATGGCTGAGCAAGAATTAAAATACGCAGTTTATCAGCAGACTAAAACAATGTTTTAAAAAAACCCAGCAAGTGTTAGTCAGAAATTAGTGTTATATAACTTTATTCAGAAGTAAATCCTGCTAAATTGAATAGGCTTTACTCCCTGGAAAGCATGCACAGCTTTTAGCAATGCTTCTAAAATCAGCTGGGTTTATGCTAGTCCTAAATTATTCCTTTGCTTTTAATGGCATTTAGCTACCATTAAATCTGACTTGATTTTATTTCAATTCCAAGCAATGCTGAAAAATTTGTTAGAAAACTATGGTGCTATCCAAAATATCGAATGCTTCAGGGTGAGATTCACACAGTTCTTTCCTGATGATCTAACTGTGCAAGTTTCATCTAATCTGATTCTAGTCTAGTCAGATTTTGGAAAACAGTGAATTGGCCCTAGAAACTAATTGACAGGCATGGCATTCAATAAAGCATTATCATAATTTGATCGTTGACATGGGCTGCTTCCAATCTGTTGCTGTGCTCTATCTCTTGGAGTTGCTGCCTATATAGAATGTTACAACAATCTGACTTGAAGATAACTAAACTATACATGTCCATAGCAAGATCAGTGTTCTCCAGAAAACACATAATTGCTGCATCTAAGAATAATAACAGGAAAAAAGGGGAACCCTTGTAGGACTTCAAAGGCTGATGGCTTTGAGGCACACAAATCTTTAAAGTGCATCTATGGAGACTTTTTGCCTCTCAGAAACAATTGGATCTATCAGAAAAGTTGCCTTCAAGTTACTTAGAAGAAAACCATGGGTGATAATGTCAATACCAACAGAGGAGTGCTCTCTTTATCTCTCAATGTATCTAACTCTACCAGAATGATCAAAGTTCTGTGTCACTCTAAACCAGACTGAAAATCTGATTTTAAAGGATCCACATCACAGATGGGTAACACCTGGGCTGTTACTCATATTTTTTGTAGCCACTGATTAATTGCTGGTCCACATTCTCTGGGTGGTATGCTGCCTGAGAAACTGGGTGATAAATAGGTAAGTCCTGTTTTGAATATTACATCTTCTGTCATATCTCTAGCTCAGGGTGGGCAAACTTTTGGCTCGGGGCCGCATTGACTTTTAAAATTTGACAGACGGGCCGGGTCAGCACAAGATTTTTTGGGAATCGCCCCCACCCTTCTCCCCCTTCTCCTCCTTCCCCTCCCCTCGGAGGCCCCTGAGTCAGGAGTTGCTACCGCCAGCGCGGCTCCAGCGGCTCCAGTACCGCGTTGCCTCGGGAAGGGAAAGGCAAAAAGGAAGAGCCGCGGCGGTGCTTTGCAACGGGAGCAGCGGCACTGGAGGCTCAGGCTCAGCGGCTCCTGGTTTTGCCTTTTCCTTCCCAAGGCAACGGGACTGGAGCCGCACGGAGCTGCGCCGGCGGTAGCAACTCCTCACAGCCCCAGCCAGACACCTGAGCGGAGGCCGGGCAGAACTGCCTGTTGCTGCTGCCGGAGCACCGCCGGGTCGCCTCCTCCAAGCAGCTCACCCGCCCGCCGGGCTTCCCTCTGCCGCGGCTCGGGGCCAGGCGTGAGCGCCCGCGAGTTAAAAGGAAGCCGAAAGTTGCTGGGAAGTTGCTCGGGTGCTGGGAGCAGGCTTTTAAAGTGCCGCCCGAGCAAAGTTTAAGCAGCCCGCTCGCCCGCCGGGCGTGAACCCTTCCTGCTCCTCGGCGGGAAGACGCTCCAGCCTGCAAACTTTGCCTTTGCAAAGTTTAAGCCTGGAAGCCCCGGAAAGCATAAGCACTTCCAGCAACTGGCTTCCTTTTAACTCGCAGGCGCTCATGCCTGGCGGAGGGGAAGCCCGAGCCTCCTCCAAGCAGTCCGCCCGCCCGCCGGGCTTCCTCCGCCGCGTGGCTTGGGGCCAGGCGCGGCGCCCGCGAGAGTTAAAAGGAAGCCGAAAGTTGCTGGGAAGTTGCTCGGGTGCTGGGAGCAGGCTTTTAAAGTGCCGCCCGAGCAGGACCGCCGAGCCGGAAACGGGCACCAAGGCAGGGCAAGGCTCCACCAGCAGCGGCCTAGCTTTAGGTGGCTCCAAGCAGCCCGCCCGCCCGCCTGGTGGAACCTTTCCCGCTCCTCGGCGGAAGACGCTCCAGCCTGCAAGCTTTGCCTTTGCAAAGTTTAAGCCTGGAAGCCCCGGAAAAAAAGGGGGATCGGCGGGGACCCACCTTCAGAGAGGTCGCACTCGAAGGTGATTTCGAACTCCCAGCCGAGGCCTTTGCAAATTTCTTTTCTTTCCTACCCCTAGATCGCCTCCGCACTGTTTTGCAGCTTTGCGGGCCACGCGACACAGGGCAATACGCCACACCCAGCGATTTTTTTTTCAGGGGCGGGCCAGATTGGACAGACCAATGGCAGTTATTTTTTTCAGGGGCGGGCCGCATTGGACAGACCAACGGGCCGGATGTGGCCCCGGGCCGTCAGTTTGCCCACCCCTGCTCTAGCTGGCCTTAGGCAAGCCACATGGCAGCAACAGTAGAGAGACAGATGTTACTTCTGAATTGATTACATACAGCAGTAAAAGGTGAGCTGGCACTTGTGACAAAATATAGAGAGGGGGGAGGGATATAGTTACTCTACACCCAAGGCATTGGCATATTTGGGCATGCCACATGCATCTCTAATGTGATGGTCCCCAGTGAGCCCAAAGGCTTGTAATAAATTTCCAGGCCTCATGTATTGGTCAGACTCAAAGCAGATGCTGGCTAATATCAATTGACAGGTCTTTGCGATGCCACACTAGTCTTTCAAATGTAGGCATTAAAAAAAAAGATTAACTTCTCTCCGTGTATGCTCCATCTGTCACTTTCTTGGCTTCCAAAATACCCCTACTAGTTCTGGGGATGCTTCTGTATTCTCACGCAGGGGTCTCCAACCTTGGCAACTTTAAGACTTGTGGACTTCAGCTCCCAGATTTGCTGGCTGAGGAACTCTGGGAGTTGAAGTGCACAAGTCTTAAAGTTGCCAAGGTTGGAGTCCCCTGCTCTAGGGCACATCTGAAGGAGAATATTGCATCCATCTCTTCAAAAGGGATGGAAGCTGCTGGAAGCTGAGTGGACAGAATATAATGCAATGACAGAGGTGACATGGGAGAGTTTTGGACCTCTGGATCCTGATGAAGTAGACAAAATTCCCTGCAAAGTTAGCTCTACTACTTGTGATTTGGACCCCTGCTCCATCTGGGTAATCAAAGTGGTGAAGGAGAGCACCAATAGTTTGATGCAGGGTGGACTCAATGCCTCTTTGAAGGAAGAGGAAATGTCAGAAGCTCTTAAAGATGGATTGGCTTGCCCAGACCTGGATCTAACAAAATTGGGTAGTTTCCTTTTGGGGGAAGATTAATGAGAAAGTAATGGGATTAAAGCTACAGAAGCTATGAAAGGTGTCATAATCCACATCTGGATTTTTAGCAATTTAAGTTCATATCTGGACCTGAAATAGAAACCAAACTAATCGCTGTCATAGATGAAGGGGCTTAAATGGAGGTGGCATGACCATCCTTGTCCTTCTAGAACTTTCAGCAGTTTTTGATACTGTTGGCTAAGATATCCTTTCTGAACCCACTGCAAAAGTTATGAGTTGGAGGCAAGCATTTTGCCATTCCTTATCTGAGCAAACAGACCCAGAGGCTGGTTATGGTAGTAGGGGAAGAACCCATGGCATTTTGTAGGAAGTGTCTCTGTATTCAGTCTTTTCTCCTTGCTGAAAGAGGTCATCCACCACTTCAGTGGGAAATGTTATCAATATGCAGATTATACTCAGTTACACATTCCCTCCACCTTCCCTGAGTCTAGTGGAACTATAATGATGATCCAAATCAGGGGTCCCCAAACTTGGCAACTTTAAGACTTTAAGACTTCAACTCCCAGAATCCAAGAAGTTGCCAAGTTTGGAGACCTCTGATCCAAATCTTGAAGCTTTCATCTTCGATAGGGAAAAAAACAGGATTAGACTCAACCCAAAGAAGACAGAGTGCTTGTTGATCCAGTTACTGATTCCGGGGTTGCATTGTTTCTGGTTCTTGATGTGATTGATTTTTTTTTTTTAAAGCCAACTTGTAGTCTGGGGTTCTGCTAAAGAGTAGTAGATCAAGGGTCTTCAAACTTGGCAAGTTTAAGGCTTGTGGACTTCAACTCCCAGAATTCCTGAGCTAACCTGATTGGAAGAGGAATTCTGGGAGTTGAAGTCCACAAGTCTTAAAGCTGTCAAGTTTGAAGACCCCTGGAGTAGATGAAGACTGTGGCCAGAAGGGTTTTTGCAGAACTTTGACTGGTGCGCTTACTGTGGTCTTACCTGGAACAGGATGAAGACAGTCACTCATGCCTTTATTGTCTCTTTATTAGCTTATTGTAATTCAATCTGTGTGGGGCTGTCTTTGAAGACCACCCGAACACAACAGCATATGTGCTTAGTTGATAATCACAGTATTGCTACATTATACTGCTGTGTGAGTGCAACCGAAGGTGTTGTTTGCATCTATAAAGCCCTGTATATCTCAGGATCATCTTTTTAAAATAGTTTCTACCTACACGAAGTGCCTACTAAGAGTTCCCATCTACTAGAAGTAATGGCATGAGTTGGCTAATGTTTACTGTTCCCTGTAGTATCTCCCCTGCTCTGGAAATAGTTTTTCCCTTTAAGAATGGCTCCCTCTGTTATGACCATCCAGAAGCAGATATTCTTGGATGGCCTTTGGGGCTTAAGTGTTACACAACAGCAACATTTCCCATTAAGCCTTTTATCTTGAGATTTTGTTTCCAATTGTTTTTATTCTGACATGTCTTCTATTTACTGTTTAGATTCTGTAAGCAGCCTAAAATCTGGTTAGTTTTAGATGGTTAGATAAATTTCATAAATAAAAGATACACATTTCTTGCTCATGGTGTCTGGCTGTGCAGTTGTCTGAATCCTTAAGCAAGAGAAATATCTGATTTTGTTCTGGTTAGCATCTCGATTGTGTTTTGTTTATTTCAAAGAAGTTCAAAGCTGAGACTAGATTTGCTTTGGAAATCTCTCAGTCCAAGTATGTTGGTAACTTGCTTTCATGGAAGACTTGAATGTTGCTATAGACCAAACTTTTTTCAGATCTCTGAACAAGCTTGTTAAGTCACTGAGTAGGATAGATGTTTCTCTATAGATATAATTGGAAGGTAGGTTAAAAGGTATCCTTTTTTTATATCAAGTTTTTTATTTTATATTTATACATATCAATGTGTGAACAGTGTGATACCTGGGTATCATACATTTAGTACAGATAAACATAATGTTGTAACTCACAGTTATTACATTTCATTTTCATTGTTTCATGTTATTTAAACATATCTAATACTACCGCCATTCAATTTCTAGACTTCCCTCTTGTTATTGCATAGATCTTGTTATATTAAAATATGTATATTGTTGTTCCCCTCTTATTTCTATTCTTTCATATTTTTCCCATTGGTTCATTTAAGCATACATAACATTTCTTTTCACCATTAAAGTATCCTTTTGTATGCCTGTTACTTGAGACTGTATAATATCCAGAAAATATGCATAACCTTCAGAAAAATCATCCAGACAGCTGGTTGTTGTTTTTTTGCCCTAGATTCAGTTATGCTATGGTAGAATTATGAAATGGGAAAAGAGTGTATTCAGATGGCAAATGAAAAGCCCAGGTCAACATACTTATCTAGTAAATTTTATGTTCTCTTGCCACCTTTGTAGGATCTGATTGCCAGCTCCCAAGCTGCTTAGTTCCATCTTCCCCATTGTGACTGTACCTATCCATGCTGATAGGGTAAAGGGAAGTCTGGTAAACTGATCAACACCACTGTTCTTCTAAAAATCTACCATTTATATTGGGTCAAAGGTAGTTTGCTGCCATGAAAGAACAGAGTAGTCACATAGCCAAGAACGATTGACTGTGTACTGTATTCTATTAAAGTGCACAACTTTGGACCATTTGGGCTTTTCATACTTTTCATCTGACTTGCACCATCTGAAATTAATAGTTATGGGATCATGTTTCCATGTTTGTTTGCTCATTTATTTATTAAATTTCTACACCACCCATTTCAGCTAAGTGATTCTCAGTAGTTTATAACAACATAAGTTGTACCCTTTGGGGTGATTGCTCTACATGCTGATGCCTACATTAAAATTTTATCTCATTTTCACATTCTTTTAGATTGAAAGTAGGTGAGAAGGAAAGAAAGCTATTTGGCAAAATGTTCCTTTTCCAAGAATCATTATGGCAAAGATGGGGAAGAGAGGCAACTTTAGCTATAATCTCTTCAGCTTACACATTACCCTTAAGTTCTACTTGAGCTTCTAAAGTACCATGGCTATTTAAAAAAAAAACCCACAGTTGAAGGAGCTAGACATAAAATGTCTCATTTTTAAATCATTCTCAGCAGTTTCTGTTACTGGTCCTTTATTTTTTGGATAAAATTGCATGAATGTTTGAGAATGGCAAAAGTTGTAGCTTGTAGAAAGTTGTACAAGCGATGTTGAAGCTTGTGCCTCCTTTATGCTGTTATATGCTAATTTATTTCTCTATCCTGTTTCCAAACATACAGTAATTTATTTTATGCCTTAGCTGTTATTTAAAATGACTAAGCTAGAACATATTTCATAATTCTTTCTCACAAATGGTCAAAAAAGGCCCATTTTTCAGACTTTCACATTGCTAACCTTATCCAGGTTCTGTTATTTGTGATGTTCAAATGTTAGCTTCCTGTTTTCAGTATGGTAATGTCTGAAAACTTTAAAGGTTATTGTTACAATAATCCTAAATAACTGAACACACTATAGCACATTATATACCTGGTAACTCATGAAAATGAAAACTTGTATTCAGTGTTTTGAGCATAGGTCCTTGAATTGTGCACATACTCATCATTCATATTCATTCATTCATTATTCATTCATTCATTCATTCATTCATTCATTTATTCATTCATGTATGTAGCTTCCATAAATTGTGTGATTCTTGCTTTGCTTCTTAGCAGTCTCATCTTCGCTTTGCTAGATGGAGTCATATTTTATTACAGAAGCCAGACTGTCAAAACAATATTAATTATCAGCAGGAAGAAGCAAGTTCCGTGCTGGCTTCAATCTCTTTTTTCTGTGCCAATGAATGAGACTTGAGATTGCTTAACTTTGGACTGAAAGTTCCCCTACTTTTGAGTGTTTGTGCAGTGAAGGAACAGCTTCATTGTGTTGGGTTTGTATTTTAAAACCCATTTTTTCCTATGACTAATCACATTTGTTTCAGTTGGTATTTTTTCCCCAGCCAGAAAAATAGATAACACCTGCTTAGTTTTGCCACTATAAAGAGTAAATCTGAGAAGTGCTTAAATGCTTTTCTTCAGGACTGTCTTCAAGTCTTGAAGAACTGTTTGTAGTGAGATTTTTGTTTGAAACCATGTTCTACTATGCTTTCTCTTATGGCAAAAGCAGTCATACTCCTAAGTGATAACCAGAAAAGTCACCATGTTAATAGAAACTCATTACATTTTTATTACTTAGCTGTTATAATGCATAGCCATGTGTGGCTTTTCTTCAGGTTAATTTCCTTTAATTCTCATAACAACAGGAAGAGGATTACTCAGTAGTCAAGTCCATTCACCCCTGCTTGACAATATGAGGAGCTTAGTTGCAAATGCAGTTTATAGTTGCTTGATTATTTATTGTAACTTTTGCTTGTCCTTCTTGATAGTGCTGTATATGAGTTGTTGAGGTAATTCCCCGTTAGGAGGATGAGCGCATACAGGGAGACGTATTTGAGAGAAGTGTTTGAATAATACACACACAGTACACAGATACACTGTACAGTAAATGTAGGTTTTTACTTCCAGAAAGGTTTTAGCAAAGTCCAAAATAAGCAATCCAAAATCATTCACAGGTAAATCAGTCAGTTTTTCAATCCAGGGATAATCCAAATATCAAATTCCAGTGTCAAAAACAATTCAGTATCAGACTTACATTAAATCCAGTAATATCAGTCAATTAGAAGAAATGGAGCAACGGCAATACTTTCCAACAGAAGGAAACAGAGATACACTTGCACTCTCTTCTGAGACTCAGACTAAACAACCCAGGTTTCTGGCTCCATCTTATGGCTGTTTGAGAAACCACACCCAATTGCATGCTCTTGCATTCTCTTAAAGATATAGTACTAAAATGTTTATCTTGGTTTATATATTTCTAACCCAAATACCTGTTAGGTGACTCATATTCCTAACATGACTCCTCCTCCATTCTTATGCTTATTAAAAACATAGAGCTTACTGGGCTTTTTGATTTGTGGTTTTACTTCTGTAAGCCAACCAGAGTCACCGTGGATGTGTTATGCAGCCGTACAAAATTTCTTAATAAATAAGTAAATAAAACCTTTGGAAACACGGGCTTCAAAATTGAGAGCATAGGGGCCATATTCCCACACTGTAATATGCCTATACATGGATTTTTTTTCTAACTTATGCTTTAGGTAGTATGTATACCAACCATAGTTTAGGTTTGAAAGCAACAACCCATTGTGATTTATATAAGCCATGTGTTTTTCAAGCCTAATTTTTGTGTGACATCAATGAGCAAAGCATTATTTCAGTTAGCAACAGTTAAACTAAGATTTCAGAAGACTTCACCAATGTGGTGCCATCCTAAAGTGTTTGTCTACAATTCCTATCATCCTGTAATCATCACCTCTCATGTTGGAGAAGACTGGGCTACCCCACATTGGTTCCCCACTTTTCCACCTATTCTTTCTTTTCTACTGTCTTTTCTACTGTTTTCTACTTTCTTTTCTACTGTCTTGGGACAAGGATCTAGCTATGAATTTCACCATTTAATGGTCCTCCTATCTAGTTTGTGACACAATAACCTTGCCACTTACTTGCAGTAATCTCCAAAAATATGTGATGTACTTCCAGGGCAAAGATTTTGTTTTTATAGGTGCTGTAAATTGTAAATTGAAGCTATGGTCAAAATGAATTTTAAAGGAAGATCTTTCTTCAAAATAGGATAATGTATCTTAACCGTACTTCTTAAAAAGGCAGCTGATCTCAGATGATTTAAATTGAAGAGGTCTTGATTTTTTTTTTAAAAAAATGTATGAAATATTTTTCTCTCTCCAGAAAATCACCCTTGACTAATCAACTTCTTATAAACATAAACTTAGAAGGGGCCATGGACGCCTCTGAATTCAATGTCCTGCTCAAACAGGAACCCAGATTAATGTATCACTGATGGTTTAGCCTTGGCTTAAATATATTCAGTGGAGGGTATCACACCGTAATGTTAATTGACCGTAATGTTTCTAGAGATTTGATGTTTCCACAAGTCTTACATCTGGGTTGGGCATTCAACAGACTTAAGACAAGCACCCAGATGCTAAGGATGAAATCAAAGAAAAATGAAATGTGGCATTCTCAAGGCAACTTATGTATTTGATTCCTGCTTTCTCTACCTTTTAGTTTGGAATGCTTATTGTTTCAGTTCACAGACAGTAAGCGAACTCTAGGTCACCAAAAGGAACCTTCCAGAATGTATGGAGGAGTATAGTAGGTCAGTTTATGGAGGAGTGCTGCAAGCTAGTAATTTTAGATTCAAGACATAATTATAATGACGGAGGTGGGAGGCCTTAGATAGCCTTATGCATTACTTAATTGGGATATACAGCTTTATTGAGAAGCATATAATTAAGACTGAATTCCTTTCCAAGTCAGTTAGCTATCCCTGATTATCATTAAAACTCAGATAAATAGCTTTGTATTTTAAACTCAAAGTGTAGAACAGCCATTGTTACAGGAATAACATGGTGTCTGCTTCTTTGGCAACAGAGTTTCTTGTGTGTGTGTGTGTGTGTTTCCTCTTGAAGATAAGAAATACCACTTCACTTTAGGAAAAGTTATAAGATTAAAAACAATAGCATGCACATTTTTAAAGCATTCATGGCTAGGAAATTACAACTATAACAACTATTACAAATCATAAAAAGATGTTGCAACACTTAGTTTGATGCACTCAAATTTGGTACACCCACCTAATTTGGTAGACTCAGATATACCCATGTATGTCCTGAATGCTGATTTTTGGTCTCCCGGATATGTTTTCCATCATTTTTCACTCTCCAGATAATGGAGTCCTAATTTTTAACCGTGAAGTTGAGGTGCGGTTGCACTGTTGCTACATATTTCAAAATGAAGAATGTATCCATGGAACTGTCTATGAAGATTCCCAGCCATCCAGGTCTTTGTTGTCCCATGGTTTTTCAAGAGGCAACTGGACTTTCTGGATTTTCTTTGAGGATGTTTCCCTTCTCATCCAAGAAGCTTCTTCAGTTCTTTGAAGAAGCTTCTTGGATGAGAAGGGAAATGTCCTCAAAGAAAAAACAAAGTCCAGTTGCCTCTTGAAAAACCACCTTTGGGATATGCATGGAACTGTATGAACCAGGGAGGGGGGGACAAAGGGACCTTCCCCTTTTCCCTCCTCTCCTCTCCTTCCTTTTTTTTTTTTTTTTTGAAAAAGACTTAGTACATTCTGAGGGCTTGGCAAAGAACCTCTACAACTTCTGCTTGAAATGTGAAAATATATGACTTCTCAAAAGGACCTTGCATGGTCAGTTGTACATCTCCAACTCACCTGATCTTTGCTTCTGTAGAAGTCAGAATCCTGGTGGGTGCACCTGTGCTTCATAGGTGTCTGTGGAACTTCTAAAAACTGCACTCAGGTCTTGGACAGCTGCAGCACTTCAGTGCTTTAGGCGACATGTTTGAGAGGTGTTTAATGAGCTTTGCACGTGGCTTTGCATAATACAGGTAGTCCTCGACTTATGACCACAGTTGAGCCCAACATTTCTGTTGTTAAGTGAGACATTTGTTAAAGTTGAGTTTTGCCCCATTTTATGACTTTTCTTGCCTCGGTTGTTAATTGAACCATTGCAAGTTGATAAGTTAGTGACTCGGTTGTTAAATGAATCTGGCTTCCCCATTGACTTTGCTTGTCAGAAAGTCACAAAAAGCATTCACATGATCTGCTGTCCCAACACAGCAACAGTCATAAATATGACTGTTCCCAAGCATCTGAATTTTGATCACATGACCATGAGGATGCTGCAACTATTGTAAGTGAAAAATGGACATAAGTCACTTTTTTCAGTGCTGTTGTAACTTTGAACAGTCACTAAATGAACTGTTGTAAGGCAAGGACTACCTGTACTTTATAATGCTGTCACTTAGTATTGTGACATTATTCCATATGGTTTTATGGAATATTTGATTGCAGGCAAATTGTCTGGTGCAACATTTGAGAGTAATATTGAAGCAGTTTGCACTTACTTGTTGCTTTCAGGGTTCCCTGCCTCCCATCCCTCAATTTTTCCAGTTGGTCTACTGTTTTGATTTTCTTGTAAGTCTTCTAGGAAATTAGCAGTTTTATACATCTGTAGCAAGTTTTAATTCATTGTTGTGTTATTTATTAAAATATTTTTGTTGTTTAAATCTTTTTTAAACAGGAAAGATGCTTTATGGTACCTTGTAAAATGTTCTGGAGCTTTTAGTTTTTGGATAAATTATTAATAATAGTAAACTGGCTTAGAGTCAGTATTGATTTCTGTTGACAGCCTGAACTAGTCTCTGCAGTTTTCTTGGTAAGATTTTTGGAAGTGATTTGCCATTGCCTCCTTCCTCGGGCTGATAGTGAAGGACAGGCCCAAGGCCATCTAGGTAGGTGGCTTTGTGCCTAAGGCAGGACTAGAACTCATAGTCCACAAGTCTGGTGCCTTCACCACTGCAGCAAACTGGCTTTCCTTGAACAAAGTAGAAGCATAATAAATAAATTCATAGCAGAAATAATCTAAGGTAATATAGTTTTCTACATTAAACCACTCTTATTGACATTGTTGTGGAAAATGACAAAGGTGTAATCTTTTTGCTGTATCTGAAGCAGACCTGAATAAATGGGATCTTTAATGTTTAATAAGAGAGGCAACACTGATGGATGTTCCCTTTTATTGTTGCCCGGGTGGCCCCTATTTAATAATTGTCAAATAGCTTTTGAAGATGAATACAATGTCAGATTTTGCTGTGTAATTTTAAATATGGTATTTTCAAATTCAGACCATCTGGAAGAAACCCATTGTTACAGCTTTGGAAATTCCTCTGCTAAACTGCAGTACAACTTAAGGAAAGTAATAAGTGCTACTAGTGTGAATGGAATGCTATTTCCTGTTTTAGATCTATAAATACAACTAGTGCAGTGGCCATAGCTTGAATGAACTTAGCATCTATTTTAAATGTTTTAAAAATAAAAATTGTTAGATAACTGGCCTATATATGCCTTTCTAGCTTTCCTAAATTTAAGACAATCCCCCACCAAATGATTTTTTTGGGGGGGAAAAATCTCAATAAAAACAAAAATCCTCTCTACCACTGATCTTACCTATCTTGCCAAACCTAGTGTTGATTACAGTTGAACCCAATCCTGAAATCTTCCTCCCTCCCAAAATGTGTACATCCATGAAATCTTTGCATAAATGAATGTGTGTATGTGTGACTCTGTATACCTGCCAGGCACTTTATCAAAAGGCAAGGGTGTGATAATTAGAAAGTATTAATTGAATTAAAAATAACTTTCATTGACATTAACATTTACTTTATTTATAAAATTAAATACTTTACATCTACATATATTAATGATACTCATTGACACAGGAACCTGTCACATGTAAAAATAAATATGGCTCAAAAGTTGAGAAAGGTTTCTCTCAGATGTGCCCAGTGTGACCAATGAGCTTTCTGCTTACAACGTATGAGTATTAACTGCAAACACATAGTGATATGCTTTACATTCAGGGGTGGGCTGCTACTGGTTGACACTGGTTCAGATGAACCGGATGCTAATTTTACATCTGGTTCATCGAACCAATAGTTCTGGTGACTGGCTGGCCCCTCCCCTCCCAGGAGTCTCCACGTAGCCTGTTTTCGATCCCAGGTAAGTGCAGGGCCCGCACAGAGGCTCAGGGAGGGCGAAATATGGGCCTCTTGGAGGCTCCGGAAAGCCAGAAACTGGTCCATTTCTGGCCTCCAGAGAGCCTCCGAAGCCTGGAGAGGGTGAAAAACGGGCCTCCCGGAAGTTCCACAAGACCGGAGCCCGGGGAGGCCGTTTTTGCCCTCCTGGAGGCTTGAGGAAAGCCCCCGGAGCCCGGGCAGGATGAAAACTGCACCCCCCACACACTGTGATGTAGGAGGCTGACTAGGCCATGCCCAACATGGCCATGCCCACCCACCAACCGGGCAGAGAACCAGTTGCTACATTTTTTGAAGCTCACCCGTTTACATTCCATGTGGCTTCATATTACTGGTACTTTTTGTTGGAATAGACTGTTTTGGGGATAAATAACCATATTGAGCTGGAGATGCTTTGTGTAACTCCACAAAAGAGATGAGGCATGTAGTCCCACCACATCAGATCTGTATGAGGAAGTGAAGAGCCTGGTTTAGATCAGTCTCTAGACCCATTTGCCAAGAAGAAAAGTCAAATTTAACTTCCTCTTTTGTTGAACTTCCATTAGCAAGGAGAGGCTTTTTTGTTCAGGTGGACATGGGGCTTTTAAGCAATGGACAAAACCAGTGGAAAAGAAGCTTTTGCTCTCAGTTTGGAAAGTGGGGGGTATCTGTAGCCCTGAGGCTACTCAGAATTCAGAATGCCTGACTGAAATTAAGAAGGTGGAAGTTGATGCAGGAAATGATCGCTGAGTTATCATTTGCCTGCCGGTCCTTTAAAGCAGGGGACCCCAACCCCATGGCCAATGACAGGTACCAGTCCGTGGCTTGTTATCTTGTTTCCCTGAAAATACTATCTGTCCTGAAAGTAAGTCCTAGCTTCATTTTACACATGTGCCCAATATAAGCCCTACCCCTAAAATAAGCCCTAATTAAGATCCTGTCCACTTCAGAGTGCATGAGTAAGAAATTAAGCTAGGGTGGGGAGGGGGAGTGGGTGGAGCTGCCCTACTACTTACCTTTGGACAATTGTAGCCAGGACTCGCACACCCCAACACCTGCCTTGCCGGCCCATTCCTTCTGCAGCTGGCAAGTCTTTCCTGAAGGCCTCTGTAGCTGATAAAAAAGCTCCGGATCGATCCGGAGCTCTATTATCCGCTGTAGAGGCCTTCAGGAAAGCCTTGCTGGGTTCCAGTTCTACTGTCTCTCTTCTGCAACGAAATTTATTATGTGAAAAACCACTTTTCAAAGGCACAAACTGCTTGTTTCTTGGGCAACCACAATGTCTGGTTTTAAAGTTGCAGGATTGAGTCTAGGAAAGTAGGATTGCCCTTCATAGGACAGTCTAAAACAGAGGTCTCCAAACTTGGCAACTTCAAGACTTGTGGACTTCAACTCCCAGAATTCCTCAGCCAGCATAGTTGGCTGAGGGATTCTGGGAGTTGAAGTCCACAAGTCTTAAAGGTACCAAGTTTGGGGACCGACCCCTAGTCTAAAAAAAATGCAGGCCTTTGTCTCATCCTGGGACCTTTCTTACATTAGATCTGAGAACAAGGGGTGAAGAGTGGGTGGGCGGGCGTTAATCAAATTCTGAGTGGGCCTGGGGCAATGCCTTTTCATTGTAAAATGCCTTTTCGAAAGACTTGGATCTGTCTGTGTGCTCTTTGTTACATACAGATCAGGCTTATTTAAAACAAAGGCCTACTGACCTTCCTAACCCCTTTCTATGCCTGTGGTAGCTTTCAGGATTCATTGTTTGCTTTTAAGTGGCTAGGTGACACTTCTCGCCTCTTTGGACTTTCAGTTATCTTCATTCATCTTATCCACAAATAAGAGAGGCTTCCTTTTTTTACCCCCCCATATCCCACCCCAAATTGCTTCGCCTTTATCTGTAGGCTGCTAGTATCACTCTTCTATCAGATTTTAAAAGTTATAAATGGACATTTGAAGGCTGTTTGTAGCATTCTGTTTCTTTTTGCTTATTGGGAGATGCTGTGGTCTTGGCTTTTTTTTATAGGAGCGTTTATAGGAGGGTTTATTATTGATGTATAATATCAAAGTTTTTCTTTTTTGTTCTTCTTTTACATACATACTATGAGGAGTATTGTTTAGTTTCTTTTTTGGGATAAGTAACATTGTGCAAAGCACAGAATAAGGAGTAGTAAACAAAAGAAATTAGAGGTACCAGATTAAAGAGGGGGAAAAAGGCCTTCTAAATATATAAATTTAGACAGCACTTTAGAAATGCTCTGTAAACCTCAGTCCATTTTCTTCTAGGTGAAATCAGTAACTGTGTTGTCCTGTTCATTTCACAGTGATTGTTCACTTCTCTATTTCAGTTGAACCAATGCTTATGTAGCTTGCTACTATGAGAACTTTACCTAATATCTAACAAAGTCATTTTTTTTGTTTTTATTTTTTGAATGTTTCCCAGCCTTTCTAAAATTTTGCATTAGAAACGTAGCCTCATTCAAGATTTGTACCCAGTCTACTGTTTTCTCAGTAACTTTAATGACAGGCTTAATGATTAGTTGTTCCCCATGTTATTATCACTGCTCTGTTTCCTTCCCTTCAGCAAAGTGAGCTGAACTCCTTCCTGTGGACTATAAAGAGAGACCCGCCATCTTACTTTTTTGGTACCATTCATGTCCCTTATACTCGAGTCTGGGATTTTGTCCCTGAGAATTCTAAGAAAGCCTTCCAGGACAGTCATATTGTCTACTTCGAGCTGGACCTCACAGATCCCTACACAATCTCTGCTTTGACCAGTTGCCAGCTCCTACCACAGGGCAAGAACCTTCAGGATGTGCTCCCCAGGGACCTCTACCGCCGACTCAAGCGCCATTTGGAGTATGTCAAGTTGATGATACCTTCCTGGATGACTCCAGATCAACGAGGCAAAGGCCTGTATGCAGACTACCTCTTCAATGCTATTGCAGGCAACTGGGAAAGGAAAAGGCCTGTTTGGGTCATGCTGATGGTGAATTCTCTGACTGAGGTGGACATCAAGTCACGGGGTGTACCTGTTTTAGATCTCTATCTGGCTCAGGAAGCAGAACGCCTCAAGAAGCAGACGGGTGCAGTCGAAAAAGTAGAGGAACAATGCCATCCATTGAACGGTCTCAATTTTTCTCAGGTAAGGATGTTCAGACTGTTTTTTGATAGACACATAAAATACTCAATGTGTGCTCTCATAATTCTTAGCTGATAACTTTTTCTTAGAGAAACAGAAGAAGCTGGAACATTAGGTCAGCTTTTTATCATTGAATATCTTCATCAAATGTTATAAAAGAAGCAGATCAACAGAATGAATATTATAAAAGTAAAACAAGGTACAGTCCATAGGACTGTGCTTTTATCAGCAAAATAAAGATCATATCTCCTGTTTGAATAGTAATATATTTGTTTTGTTGTTTTGTTGTTTTTATTTTTTAATTTAAAAATACTTTTTACACACATATTTATAGTTATTTTTTTCTGTTCAGGCTTCAACTGTTTCACATTTCTCCTGCTGTGACTCTGCAAACGTGTACAGATCTGTCAAGTATTTGTTCTAAGCCAAATGTGTAAATTGAGATCCCTGACACCTTTCTGTTTAACAAACTAGAGTTGCAAGCAAGTTTTTTTTTTCTTTTTAATGCACGATTTGGGTTTGTTAAGGGAACCTTGTTTTATAGCTTTCCATTAACACCAGGGTGATTAATACAGTATATTGACTGCAAGTCCTTCATCACAGGCCATTTGGGCTAGAAGCGATGAGTATTGGAGTTCAATAGCATCTTGGCTAGGAAAACCCCCCCTAACAATATAGATTTCTCTTGGTTAGGTAGCCAAGAGGAGAAATTGGAAGGCTGGTGAAGCATACATGAGCATACTTGATATGTAATCAAAGCCAATTAGCATGACTTCACAAATGTATTGTTCTTTGATGAATAGTCATTGTGCAGCACTTTAAAAGGCAAAATATAGCACCTGTCTGAAGTCCTTTGGGGGGCATATCTTCTCCCAAAATTGCGCAGGTTCTAAACATGGCTGCAGTGCAATTCTAGAGTTGCAGACAGGTGCTACGTATGCACTTCTATGTTCTCCAAAGCACCTTTTTGCTTTCAAATACAAATTACTTGCCCTATTGTTGGTACTGGGTGTCTTACCACTAAGGTAGGGGTTGGCAACCTTAAACACTCAAAGAGCCATTTGGATCTGTTTCCCACAGAAAAGAAAATACTGGGAGCCACAAAACCCTTCCCATGCCTGACTATTTCCTGAGCGGCCACAAAACTGGCATATATAGTTGAATTAAAGATTGTTTTCTTCTGAAACTTTGCTTTTCTTGGATTTATCCATGGTTAGCCTACCGGGGGTGGAAAAGCTCAATAAATCGCATGTCGGCGGGTGTCGCACATTGGCAGTTGCGATGCATATTTTGAGAAAACAGGGAGCCACAGCAGAGGGATGGAAGAGCCACATGCAGCTCCAGAGCTGCGGGTTGCTGACCCCTGCACTAGGGACTTAATGGGGATGTTTGAAAAGATACCTGTAATTTGAACAAAAAATTAAGAAAGGATTCAGGTTATGGAAAATATCTTAGAATGCAACATATTTGAATGTATATCTTCATCCCTCATTTAGCCCCGTTAAACAAGTACAAGAGTAATGCAGTTGCACAAAGACCTGGGGAAATGTTAACATTGTGTATCTGCTAAATGATGTCTGAAATCACTACCATTCCTTCTATGGAAGCAGCATGTTTGGAGTAAGTTGAAATGTCTAATCTAGGCCCGTTCTCTGTTACTTTGAAATTAAGTACCCTAAAAGTGCCTTACCATGATAACAAAATAGCATACAGTAGAGTCGGGAAACAGCCACACTGATGATACAATTATCAAAGAATCCCAGGCTTTCACATAAATACTTTTGTCTCTAGTGGTTTTGAAAAAGCCTTTCAAATAGCCTAAAACATTGGATATCCTCTCTCTGTCCTTCATCTGCTAAGTTCTGCAGGAGGTTGATACAGCATGAAAATCTACGTTCATGAACATCTGGATAGTTCAAGGACATATGTGAAGGCTCTTGATATTATCAGACGCAGTTTGTCATAAACCAAAAAGAGAAGAAATGGGTAACTTTGAAGATTTTTTTTTTAAAGGAATATGCCTGATCCCCACCTCACTCCCTTTCCCTAAAAGAGCTACCTCGATCTTTGTATTACTTCATGGATAAGCTTTTGTCTTTTGCTCTAGTTCAATGTTTTTCAAACTTGGGGATTTTAAATTGTGTGGACTTTAAATCTAGTTTGATATATATGCTTTTCAAAGGAACTTTAAGCCCAAACCTATAATAGTTTTATATTATGGTGAAAATTCATCCAGGATAAGAAAATATTGACAATGGTATTTAGGGCCTAGGGCATTCTCCACAAAATTTAATCTAGTACTCCATAAAGCATGTTCCAGTTCCCATTGGTGAAGTAAGGGAAGACCTTAGGCCTGAAATTTGAATATTTCCCATGGAAATATACTAATAGTCTATTGAAGAGCATATCATTTCATTTTACTGGAAAGAACAGTTTTGTTAATAAAGTCTGGTGAGTCTATGGCAGAGGTGTCAAACTTTCAGCGTCATATGATGTATGAGGACTTTTTCCCTCTTCACTAAGCTGGTTGTAGCCAGTGTGTGACGCACCCAGCCCACGGGCCGCGAGTTTGACAGCTATGCTCTATGGTATCAAATTCATCACCTTTTGGATGGGTGGAAGGCGAACTTCTGTTTTGATAATACAGGTAGTCCTCAACTTATGACTATGGTTGAGCCCAAAATTTCTATTGCTTCGTGGGGCATTTGTTAAGTGAGTTTTGTCCCATTTTATGACCTTTTCTGCCACAGTTGTTAAGTGAATCACTGCAGTTGTTAAGTTAGTAACACGGTTGTTAAGTGAATCTGGCTTCCCCACTGACTTTGTTTGTCAGAAAGTTGCAAAAGGCAGTCACATAACCCGAGGACACTGCAAACATAAACATGAGCCAGTTGTCACGCGGTCAAATTTTGATCACGTGATGATGAGGATGCTGCAGCGGTCGTAAGTGTGAAAAACAGTTATAGGTCACTTTTTTCACTGTTGTAATTTTGAATGGTCACTAAACAAATGGTTGTAAAGACTACCTGTACTGTTATCATCTTGGTACTACACATAGTTTGCAATACTGCTTTTAAATAAAGGTATTTCCACAGATAGTGGCATTTACTTAATTATAGATCTGAATAGACATGAAAGTGTTGAGCACTTATATCAGGCAGGGTTGGTCTTTCTTTGGCAGGGTTTCTTCAACCTTGGCAACCTTAAGATGTGAGGACTTCATTTCCAGAATTCCCCAGTCAGCATGGTTTCTGGTTTCCATTACAATTCCCTTTTGACAGTTTTACCTGCTGAAGATCTATTGTATTTCTGGAGGATCACAATGTATTCCAAAATGCTTTCCCACTTAATGTGGCCTACCAGTCCAGTCCAGTTATTTCAACTTACCATGGCTTCAAATTATCTAACAGTGCTTTAGGTTTGCAGGAGGAAAACTGATTTGCCACTACTGTGCAGTATTTATATTTTACATTGTATTATAACAGCCAATATTTCCCAAGACATAATTTGAAAGCGCTTATCCTTGATCTCACATTACGTGAGATGATACAATATCACTCCTTTTTCAGTAGATCACAGAGAATGGGTTGATGTTTTTTGAGCTTTCAGAAAGCATACTTGCTGCCTACATTTCAAAGCACAACTGAAGATTATGCAACTAATTTTTACAAGGCTTACTCACTTTAAAGGAAAACTATATTCTCCCCACGAGGGGAGAATCATCTTAGATTTACTGAGAAAATAGTACTGATGGTAGATAGTGTCACCTTTCCAATGGATCTTTCCAGGTGGTGAATCTACGTTCTTTGAACACCAGGGGGCACATCAAAAACAGAGTGTACAAGCTCTTGAAAGCAGCCACCCATCCTCCACATCTTACCATTGTTGTTGATAGGAAGTATAATTCAGTCTGTTGCTACCTTTTAACACAGGAAATTATGGGTGCAACAATCTTAATAGCAAATAAAACATCTAAGGCTTATTGCTGACAAGTATAACAGGTGCTTGGTTTCAGCATTCTAATTTCATGAGAACAATAGTCTCTTATTATCCAATACATTTATTTTCAGAATGAGTATGACAGATAAAATTATAGCATTTCATGAAGGTTTCACAAAACAAATTACAGACATGATTTGATCTGATTTAAACTTGCACTCGCATTCTGCCATATGTGGAAGCAAATTTCTTGGCTCACAAATGTGTCTAAAAACGATAACCAAATTCATATCAGATCTAATTTTCAGCTTCACAAGAAATTCAGGTAAACTCTGATCACAATATGTTTGAATATATTATCAAAAATCATGACACAAGATGACATTGAGTTTTATAGAATTAATATTCTGAACAAGGCTGATTGATTCTGACAATTTTTATTTTTTCCCTTTTATTAAATATTTGAAATAACCTCAATAGAATCAATACCTGAAGAAAAAAAAGGGGGGTGAAAGGTTGTAGATAAAAGGTTGTAGATAAAAGAATAAAGTATCAGTAAACGTGAATCATGAAATCATGAATCATGAAATGTGATGTTCATTGAAATCATGAAAGGTGAAGTTCATTATTTCATCAATTCATTCATTATGCTAGACCTAGGTTTATTATATAATTTTAAAAAACTATATGAAATGAATATCACTATCATTATTTCAAGAAAAATGTTCACACATCAAGAAGAAACAGAAAAACCAGTTCAGTATTTATTTTAAATTCCCTGCTAATATACTCCAATTGAAATGTACCATTTTTGTTTCAAGTATCTGTCATCTGAAGGGGAAAGAATGCTTTGGCCAAAATAAACTACATACAGCATTCTGTACTTATGTCTAAATGCAGATACCCAGGAGGATGAAATGTTTCAGTCTTGACTGTTGAGGAGAAATGAAAGGCCAATGAAATTCTAAGAGCCAATGAACTTTTAAACCCAAAAGTGTGTCACGAATCAGTTGTGAGTGGAGGGAAAATAAAATTTAGGGGAATAGTAAGAGCTGGAAGGAAGAGACCACATGGGTCAATAATTGGAAGGAACTTGAGAAGAAAGAGGAGATGAAAAGCAAGGAGAAAAAAAGCTCAAATTGTTCTCTATGTCAGGAGATCAATAGAAAATTCTGAGTTGGCTGAACCCAAAAAACTGAATTGACACAAAAGAACCCAAATATGTCTTCCTCAGTTAATGTAATAAAAGAGGAGAGAACATTAGTTTGGAACACAGGTATCAAACTCGTGGTGTCATGTTGCCATTGTGTGACTGTCATGCCCCTGGTGGAGACTGACTCTGAGGAAGAGGAGGAACAGCTAACAGGGAGTGGAAGGGTGGCTCCAGAGGTTGTGGAGGAGGCTGAGGAAGGGCAGGGGCCGGCTGAGCAGTCAGAGGAGGACCCAGGCCCATCCCCTATCCATCCTAAGGCACGCAGGGAGGAGAGGATCAGGGAAAAACATGGTCTACTTGGGAGAAGAGGGCCATGATCCTCCTCATGGGTTGCAGTTGTGAGCTCTGCATAAAAGGTTGGACCTGCATGCTAACAGGTGCTGGAGACAAATTAGTGTTTTATTCCTAAAGAAGCTTTATCTTGGTTGGCGTTCTTCCAACGGACTGTCCCTGGTTATCTTCCTGAAGTTGGCAATTATCTATCCTGGTCTGTCGTGGAACCTTACGTTTTTGCTTCGTTATCGGCTCTTTGAATTTGAACTGTGTTTCTTTCCTTTGAAATGTTATTTTGAAAATAGTTTACTCCTCCACTGTAAACCATTAAACAGTGAAGCCCAGTTGAAGGCATTAAAGGACTTTTAGTTACGTTTTGGGTTTTGTTATATTTCTGATATACTCTGGGTCATCACTGTGACATTTTGCAACTGTTTTCCTCTTCACAGAGCTGGGGTGGGAATGGCCTGAGCATAACACATTCGTCCTGCAGGCCGCCATTTTGACAGCCCTAGTTTAGAAGGATGACCATTTTGTTTGGGGAAGGAATCCACCTGTGGAGTATCAGGATGGCCCATTTTTTAACTAGCCACCTTTAATACTCTTTCAAACTATAAGTATGAATTTACAATAGTGCTATCTTTATTTGTCACTAATAAGGGTTAAGTAGGGTAAATTATTAAGGTGAAAGATAGTGGCTGCAAATAGTGGGATTTAAATCCAAAGATACAGTAGGCTTTTACCCTCCCTGAGAATTGTAGAGAGGAAAAGACGGCCAGAAGCCTTTATAGTTTGCACCTATATGAGAAAGCCACCAGGGTTTGTCTTTTTTTAAAAAAAAACATGGACATCTGATTTCATATCAGCCAGTCATTATTTAGGCAGTGTGGTGTCATTAAGGCATCAGGCTAGAAACTTGGATCAGCAATTCTGTTTCAGCCCTAGGAAGCAGGCAAGGCAAAACCACTTCTGAAAAATCTTCCAAGCAACCTACAGGAATTTGTCCAGGCAGTCATCAAGTCAACATTGAATTGAAGCCTCTTCTCTTGCCTCTCAAGCAGTGGAGGATTAATCACTGACAAATCTTGGTGCCTCCCTCCTTTGTACATACAAGATTTTTTATTGGGTTTTTGCCTTTCTCAACTTTGTGGTGCCCCCTTTGGGCCTGGTGCTCTAAGCACGTGTTTAGTCTGATTAATGGTTAATACAACACTGCTCCCAAGGTCATTACATAAGCAATAATCCATCTCAGTGAATATAGGATTGCCTTCCCAGCAGTGGTGGGATTCAAATTTTTTTTACTAGCGGTTCTGTGGGCGTGGCTTGGTAGGCGTGGCAGGGGAAGGATACTGTAAAATCTCCAGAGGTGGTATTTTCCGGTTTCCGAACTACTCAAAATTTCTGCTACCAATTCTCCAGAACTGGTGAGAACCTGCTGAATACCACTTCTGCTTCCCAGCAGATAGGGATAGTTTAAGTCGAGATGGGCTTTCAAAGAGGCATCAATAAGTTTTAGGAAGATCTATCATTTCTCTGGCCTATCTAGAAGATACTGAGATTTTGTAATCTCATTCATTTGTCAAGGAGAACTTGACAAGGTGTCCTTTGGCCATGCACTTTTATAGCTTAATTTTGTGGAGAACAAACATTGATATTTGGTTTCTACTTTCCTGGTTATCTGCAACACTTTGCAGTAATTTTTTATAAATAATAATCATCACTGGCTGATTCCCTACTGGTTCCCCCCCCACTTTTTTTATGACCCTGTAATCCCTTAATTCTGGGCAGAGTCATCAGGGTGATTGGATGGAGCTAAGTGTTGATTGGCCGGATGCCCTTCCTGATGCCATGGGAAACATTTGCCACTACTTAGGATTGAACTCTCAACCTTCTAAATGGGAGGCGAGTGTCTTCACCACTAGACCACAATACCGCTCGTGCTTCCTTACTCTTTATTTACACTTATACTCTTATATCATTATTAAGTATAAATCTTTCAAATATTGTGTTGCATCATAAATGTGTGTCTGCATGTATGTTTTGTGGTGGAAGAGCAAATTCCCATCTGTTGTCACTATGGTATCACTCTGCTGAAGAGAAATTTTCCCTTATCTGTGTCCTAATACCCTTGAAAACAAATACAAACCTTGAATTGTCTATTTTGACAGTAAGTTGCATAACTATGCCCGGAAAGTAGGAACCATTCTTTTACTCTTTCATGTCTGCAGTAGGGACGTTTTAATATAGTGGCAAATCCTGACTTATCATGATGCAGTGGTATAGAATAATCTTATTTTGCTCCTTTTCCCTGAAATCATGAGTGGCAGAAATAAAAAAAAGGTTGGTAAAATATCCAAAATCAGGAATGTAGTCTAGTGTTATATAGTTGAGTCCTTAACTTTTAAGTACACTTAAGTTTTTTAAGAGAGTCATTATGGGATCACACTGCCAGGCATTATGGGGTTTTGGAAATGAACATTATGGATTGGATTGGATTCAGCCTATTCAATTTAAATTGTTTGCCACTATAGAAAGCAGTTGAAATGTGTAATACAAGTTCCTGGCAGGCAATATAATATCTCTACAGCAGACTGATTATGAAACATGAATGCTTTGTTTTCTCTTAGGAGATCAATTTTGTCTGGCTGGAGCCAAAAGTATAATTCTGATAGGGTATCGTTATTTGCAAGAGAGAGTGATTTATATTCTATAATGCATGATGCTTTTGCACCTTTGGAAGCATCTGCTCAAATAGTGATCACCTAAAATTTCTAACCTATTCAATATAATATCAAATACATTTGATGGCATATAAATGAACATAACAATATATAGCTTTTCTTCATTTTGTGGTTTTCAGTTTGGTTATGACAGTCTCTGATTTAACTCATTTTAACAACCTGGAAAAAAAATATTTAGACATTCTTTGGTAGCAGGTGAGAAGATTAGCACTGGTAAACGCTTTTCTTTTTTTAAAACAACAACAACAACAACAACAACAGTTCTTCAGGTTTTGCATTCAAGTTTTAAATTAAATAGCCTGTATCTAGCATAACTGGGGACCAATTAAGTATTTGATGGAGGTATTTTTTTTCTATATTTGGTAATGAATTTTACAGGCATTAAAGAAAGGAATATTGAAGATGTTCCACACCTACTTAACTGTAATTGGCTGGATTGGATCCGAGTGTGAAAAATGTTTAGGCTAAGGTTTTGTTATAATCTCAGTCTTGGCATATACTGGTTTTAAGGAAGATTTATATATAAAGCCTTGTAAATTTCTTAAAGAGTTTTGTTGCTTTGCTATAACAGGATTAACTGATTGCTACATGTGGCCAGATTATCTCTTAATAAAAGGTGAACTCGTTCAGACTTTAGCTCTTGCACAGTGGTCTTTAGCTGATGTTGAGAAGAACATGTCTTTCAAAATGTCCTTTTGTGTACTTGTGTTCTGTTTGCTTTAGAACAGACAGTTCTTTGTAGGCTATGTTCATATACTGAAAAATAAGACTTAAAATGTTGGTTCTTCAAACATGCACCAAATTTGAATCAGTCTGTTTAACCCTGTCCTGGACATTATAATAAGATCTGACTTGTTCCAGTTTCTTTTCTTCTCCAAGAGAACCCAGGGAGATATAAATTTTGATTCTAATAAGCCCTAAAACACCTACATTCATTATGTCAACAAATCATCCTTCGTGGAAAATTATTCCATCAAGTTTAGAATCCTTTGTGGGGGATGGGTGGGGGGAAATAGAACAAACTTCAAAACCTGGAGGACTTTTGTGTTGTACTTTTTCAAATAGTCTCAATACACTAGGAAGATTTTGCCACCGTGGAAAAGTCTTCCCTAACAGCACACTACAAGACCTTAACCACAATTATTGAGTTTTTCTTACGAGAGAATGGTAAGGATCAAATTTGACATCTTCTACATGCCAAAACATAACTCTGTGTGTAGAATTTAATACCTTTATTTCTCTATCCAGAAAACCAGGCTTAGGAAATGTTTCACTGTTGCAGAAAACCTCTGAAATAAAATCTTTTTTCTCTCCTCATGAAGAAATACTTAGACTTGACTTGCCTCCGCCTAAAAGCGTATCCTTTCTGATGTCATTGTTAAGTTACAGGATTTCCTATCAGAACACTTAAAGGTTAAATTACAGGTAGTCTTCACTTAGCAACTGTCTTGGGCTGTTTGCAGTTATGACAGTGATGAAAAAGTAACTTTGCGACAAGTACCCATATTTATAACTTCTCAGGTCTGTAAAGCAAAGGAAAGTTGAAGTACGATCATAAGCACAGTTGTGTTTTCACTTATTGACTGCTTTGCTTAATGACTGAGTGGCTGGTCTCATTTGTGGTTGCTAAATGCGGACTGCCTGTAATGGAGTCAGTTAAAGGCTGCTTTGTGATTTCAAACATTGCCAAAAGATTAAAACCCAAAGTGAATTCTGGACAGTATTATTAATTTGAGGTCATTTTCTATTTCTGACATATTTTCAACAGCCAAAATGGAAGAGAAAAAAATGTGAACTAGAACTTTCATATGTTATTTAGTGAGATTTTCCTTCCCAGCTCTTTACATTTCTAAAACATCCACATTCAAAATAATAATTGCAAAAATATAACTTCTTTTTGTTCTAGTGACAGTATTTTTCCCATTTGTCAAACCTGTTGTGTTCAGTACAGTGAAACATATTTTTTTTTTAGAAATTCTTCTAAATTGTCTTGTTATCACAGTGATCTTTTTTTTCAAGTTGTCAATTTGTGTGGCATATATAAAAGCTAAAATTTGCTTATTTAGTTCAGAGCTGTCAAGAGTTAGACAATGATGACACGAATATTCAAAATTTAAAATTCAGGATGACTATAAAACTCAAGCTGTCTGATACTTCTAACTCAGTCTTACTATTTACTGTAAGTGGTATGAAATACATTTACAAATGTACTCCTGAATTCCTATTTTTCAATTTTGTATCTGTCTCTATGTAGATTTGGCTGTTCAACAGCTGGCAATTTCTGTCTCTGAAGGCAATTTCTGCTGCTGCTGCTGCTGAGATTTCAGAATCATTAGGATCCTTTAAAGGGCTGTTTTGAGCATGTCAGGAAAGCTGTCAGTTTGTATTAGTGAAGACATGCCATCTGCACAGTGGCTCATAGTTCCTGCTACTTGGAGTGTGATGTTTTCATAACTTCCAATAATTATGAGCTTGCTCAGGACTGCTTGATAAAGACTCTCTTGTCTTCCTCAACTTGCCATTGGTCATGGCGTGTGATCATAAGCCACTGCTTGTCAAATTTGAGTTTCTTTTTCTGTCTCTTCCTCTCCCTTGCCCTCCTGCCCTAAGTTCCTAGAGATTACTTGTCATGAGATCTGGTGTGGGCTCAAAAGGACATAGTTTGCCATCATTCTGGAGCTGACTGCAAATAATGGCTAGATGATTTTTTCTCCTAAAATGTCTGGGAAGAGTAGAAAAATTCCTTTCCAGATGACATTCTTCCCATCAGGAGAGAAGGAGTCAGATTCTGAACAGGAAGCCTTATTATTCTGCCCTCTATAATTGCTGACTGAATGTATAAAGGCAGAAAGATAACTCCACAAAGCATCCATACAAAGTCTTTTTATTGGTTCATCAGGCATCGTCAAGATAACTCACAGTTACACCGAGATTCATCTCAATGTCCAATTCTCTGCATAGCTGTAATTCATGGTGTGAAAAGATGGTAATCTTTCCTCCCCCAAACGAAGGAGCAAGGGGTTGAGGCAGCACCATGCTTCCGGGTTCCAGGCAAGAGTGGAGAAACCTCCCCCAACCCACCAAGGGTCAATTCAGTGACCAGTCAGGATTACAGATGTGGCCACATAACATGGACTACATTTCCCAGGATACCTTAACTACATTTCCCATGATGCATTCCCTTAAGGGGACAGCTCCCAATTCCTAACTAACTATCCCACTTCCCATTAACTATATACTGGCTGGACAGCACGCTGATTCTGAACTTAGGGGACTTAGACTCAAAACTTAGTTTCAGTCCCATCTCCATGACACTTTTAGAACAATCTGTCAGACAGGCTAGAAATAATTCTACAGCTTGATTCTCTCTAAAGGGCGTGCAGCCTTACTGGAACCTGTAAAAGGCGAACCCTGTAGAACAGGGGTGTGAAACTCATGCCCACGAGCCAATTCTGGCCAATGGGGTGCTTAAATCTGGTCTGTGGGGCCGGCCTGGAAATATCAAAGGACTGGCCCGTGGTGCCTCTGCCAGTCAAAATGAGCTGCAGGGGGGTCACGCGCGGCCTACCCCGTGGCCAGTTTTTGGCCTCCCTGGCCTCCAGCAGCACTCTGCCAACCTCTGTGCGGTCCATGTTTGGCCAGGGGAGTGCTGCAGGAGGCCATGGAGGCTGAAAACAAGGGGTGGTGGCACCCCATTTTGGCCAGCAGGCAGAGGTGGTATTCAGCAGGTTCTGACCAGTTCTGGAGAATTGGTAGTGGAAATTTTGAGTAGTTCAGAAAGCCATGTTTGGCCAGGGGAGTGCTGCAGGAGGCCATGGAGGCTGAAAACAAGGGGTGGTGGCACCCCATTTTGGCCAGCAGGCAGAGGTGGTATTCAGCAGGTTCTGACCAGTTCTGGAGAATTGGTAGTGGAAATTTTGAGTAGTTCAGAAAGCCATGTTTGGCCAGGGAGTGCTGCAGGAGGCCATGGAGGCTGAAAACAAGGGGTGGTGGCACCCCATTTTGGCCAGCAGGCAGAGGTGGTATTCAGCAGGTTCTGACCAGTTCTGGAGAATTGGTAGTGGAAATTTTGAGTAGTTCAGAAAGCCGGCAAATACCACCTCTGACTGGAGATTTTATAGTAGCCTTCCCCTGCCACACCCACCAAGCCACACCCACAGAACCGGTAGTAAAAAAAAATTGAATCCTACCACTGCCGGCAGGGTGCTGCAGGAGGCATCTGTCCTGTCTCCCACCCGCCTGCCCACCCCAGCCTGCGGAGGAGAACTGCAATGCTGATCCAGCCCTCAAAGAAATCCAGTTGAAAACCCGTGCTGTAGAATGTGATGTGAAGTGATTTCTAAGCCTTCTTATGCCTTGAGGCTTACATCTATTGAGATTCTCAGTCATCCAGGCCACGATTGTCCCATTTTTCAAGAGGCAACTGGACTTTGTTCTTTTTCTTTGGAGATGTTTCGCTTCTCATCCAAGAAGCTTCTTTAGCTCTGAGCTGAAGAAGCTTCTTGGATGAGAAGCAAAACGTCTTCAAAGAAAAATGAGAAAGTCCAATTGCCTCTTGAAAAAGCACTTTTGGGATGCCTTGAGGAATATTGTAAATTAAACTATTGCTTGAGTTGTATATGGTTTTTATGGTTTTTTTTTTTTTGTCTAGCAACTACTTTAGCCTTATTTACTGACTGATTAAAAGAAATCAACAGGTTAAAATTTAACAAATGCATGCCAGCAACTTGGGTTTCCAGAGCTACAAAAAAAAAATATGTCATTGACCATTATCTTTCCTGTCATAAAACCTTTATAGGCTGATATGAATCGATATCAGCTTCAAGCTCATAGGCTTCTCTGCTTCCAAGATGCCTTCAGGTGCTTACATTACTGAGTTAGGTGTTTAGGATTTCCAGACAGAGCCGGAGGCCTCCAGATGGCAGTTGAAACAAGTTGCAGCTCTTCAGACAAAGCCTCATGTTATATCTACTGAATGTGTAAACTGAGATAATGTAAATGAGAGAACAGATCCTTTCCTAGCTGCATTTCAGGTTTTAGTGGCTTAGTCAATAATAAATATATCTGTTGGCTGCAAGGAGGTTGACAAGAAATTCTGATTGGATCACTTTGATAGAATGAATTTGGAAGTGTTTGAAACAATAATAACAAAATAGACTAGGATTCTCATACTGATTTTAGCCTTTGTTGAATTCAATTTATATTTATAGAAGGATGTCGTAATCATTGGTGGCATGGTGGCTCAGTGGTTAAGTCGCCGACATCGCAGGTTTGAAACCCAAGCGCCACATGACAGGGTGAGCTCCTGTCCTTGCCCCAGCTCTTGCCACCTTAGCAGATTGAAAGCATGCAAATGGTAGTAGATAAATAGGTACCACTTTGGTAGGAAGATAACAGTGCTCTGTGACATCATGCTGGCCACATGATCACTCTGTCTTCGGACAGTGCTGGTTCAGTGGCCTTGAGACAAAGATGAGCACCACCCCATATAGTCAGCAATCAATAAGACCCGCAGGGAGTTCTTTTTTTTTTTCTTCATTGTAGCCATTGTAAGGAATTTTCTAGTTCAGGAGTGTCAAACAACTCCGTGTGCTGTATGCATCATGCACAAGCCACACCCACTCCAGCTCCGCAAATGGGGAAAATGTCACGAAACGTCACATGTCAGCAACATGACACAGCGAGTTTGATACCCATGTTCTAGAAAAATTAGATCAAACTATAGGAATATAATTGCACTTGCTAGTGGGAGAACATATATTTAGGAAGGATTTGTGATCTGGATTGTTAGTGAACATTACAACGTAAGCCAAGTAGTGAGAGTCTTGATGGCAGTACAGAAATTACTTCTACAAATGACCATATCATTTTCAATCAAATATTAAATACATTAATATCATTGTTAATCAATCATTTGACTATACTTTTATTCATTCATGTTTTACGAAATAATCCATATTTTACTTAATTTGTTTTATGACAGTTCATATTATCATCTCAAATCTATCCTACAATCATTTTGTAGATATAATAAGAAAACAATACATCTTTATATATTTATTATTTTCTAAGAATCTACATATTTCATTACCATGTTTTATTGTCTAACCATTGATAGAATAGATCCAAAATTTTATAAAATTGTTTATCATCTTGTTCTCTGATTTCAAATGTCAATCTACTCATTTCAGCACATTCCAATATTTTCTTAATGATTTCCTCCTGTAATGGTATTTTCTCATTTTTCCAGTTTTTGGCAAATACAATCCTAGCCACTGTTAATACATTTACAATCAGGTATTTCAATTCTTTACTATATATTTCAGGTCAAATTCCTAATAAAAATGTCTCTGGTTTCAAGTCTATATGCTTTTTGTCATTTTTTCCAACCACGTGTGGATTTTAGTCCAATATTTTTGGCATCGCACAAGTTCACCACATATGGTAATATGAGCCAGGTATCTGATGACATTTCCAACATTTTTCAGATTTGTTCTTGAACATTCTTGCTATTCTTGTTGGGGGAAATGCCACCTGTAAAACATCTTATACAAATTTTCTTTATATGCTGTTGACATTGTCATTTTATAATTTTGAGACCACAGTTTTTGCCATTTCTCTAGATCAATCCCATATCCAAAATTCTTCCCCCAAGCAATCATAGTTTCTTTAATTTGTTCTTCTTCTAGTTTAATTTCTAATAAATATCCATACAATTTTTAATCACCTTTTCATCAGTACCTGTCAAAATCTTATATAAGTCAGTCAGTTTATCATAGAAACCTTCTGTTTTAGAATCTTTGCCATACCTTGAATGTATTTGCGCAGCATATGAAAACCAATTCATCTTTATACCTTGTTCCTCTAATTTTTGCATAGATTTAAGTTCACCCTTTTCATTCAATATTTACCATATCTGTTTATTCCTTTTTATATATTATAGGATAAGAAAATGTTTCAATAGTCGATAGCCAGACTGGAATTTTCAGATAACATTGCCTTTTAGTCTTCTCCCAGTTTAACCACAGAGACTCCCATATATAATGTCTTCTAAAATACCCCTGTGTTTTAGTTCCTTTGTACCATAAAAAGCATGCCACCCCAACAACAGATCATGTCCTTCTAATCTCAACAATCTAGTATTTCTTAATGTTATCCATTCCTTAACCCACATCAAAAACACCTGACCTACTGCACTCCTGTCTTTCTGGATATTAGTTATTGATTGTAGCGTTGCAAAGATTGGCTGGTTTCTCTAAAAGGGAAAAATTGAAAGAGTTTCTGTGTCTGAATGCCCTGGGATGATCATAATCTAGCTGCTAAATTTCATTTTCTGCTAAAGGCTTTGCTCTGATTTTTTTTTTAATACTTCCGACATTTTTATTTCTGTTTTGTAACAGTATTGATCGGATGAATATGTTTCTATAATGTGAGGAAAAATGAGAAATCATCGCTGGACTGATCATAAAGGAAACACAGTCATTTTAATTATTTAATTTCCATGAGATGCTGATATTTTCATTCTGTCTCGTGGCCCAGAGATGTCCTAAATCCTAATTTGAGAATTTACTTTACATGTTTTATTTGCTTCATATCACAGGGATGTTTATCTGTGAGCCTGTTGGCATTTAAATGGGATTCAATTGTCATAAAATAGTGGTTTCATGACTGCAGAGATAGTACGTATGGTTCATTTCAAAGCCTTTGAACTACATAATAATTATAGAGAGCCCTGCTTTTCAAGAAACAACGCAATGCCCAGGACTTGATTATATATGATCATATAAGACTTAGATTCTTATTAGAAGATTATAAAAATTGAGACTAGATGGTACTCATATAAACTCCAACAGTAACTTGACATAAATTTTACCATGGGGATCATTCAGTTTAGCTGTAATTTCTGACACATAGTTGTAGTTTTTATGGATTGCTTCCTTAAACATTTATGAGAGAGCTCTATTCCCAGGTAAGAATTGGTCTGCTGATCATGCCAAGTTAGAAAACTTGGCACCAGCAAATGGCGGCTGCCAGTTCCCTGACAACCTGGCAACACCTACTTTCTGGAAGCCACTGTTTTTTATTTATTTAATGATGGCATGGAATAATTAATATCTGACTCTTCAAGGTGAAACCCTCCAGAATTTCATTAATTTGCTATTGTAGGAAGGGGCCCATGAGATAGTCTTTGCCAATAATGCTCTACCCTCCCTAAAAAGCACTAAACTGGATACTGTGTATTTTATTGTGTATTCAGTTTTTAACAGAAATGTTTCTTGGATGTAACAGAACTATAGTAACCAATTTTTAAACACCATAGTGGGGTTTTTGCTTCAATTGAAGCCTGGAAGGGTTGTGATTGTTGCCAAATGGCGAGTAGTATTTTTTTAAAAAATTAATAATTAAATGTAATTTTTTAAAATTAAAATTTATTTATTTTAAATCAAAGAGAAAAATAGGTAGCAATTGGCCGGGCTGTTTGAAGCACGGCAGATTAATCTCTACAGCCTTAGTTTCATCCAGAAAAGCAATCATTGTAGGCTTCCGGTTTTTGCAATGCAGCCAGCCTTATTTGCAAGCATATTTTGCTAGTTGCAGATATGACTTTTGGTGGGGGTTTTGCTGCAGTTGAAATCGTTTTATCCTTTCATCTGAAAATTAGCTTCTCTAAGTAGATGCATGAGCAACAGAAACCCTTTTGAAACATCTGTTGTAGATACCTGCAGTTGAGCAGAAAAGCCATGTTTGCTGTCATGTCCCTCATGCTTGAGACCTTTAAGTATTTAGTACGAAAGTAGGAAGAGAATCTACATACAGTCAACTGAGTATATTTAGAAGCATCCCTATGAATAGAAAACCTATGAATAGAAAAAGTAGTATAACTTGATCAAGGTTTAATGAACATCCTTTCAGGCATCCAAACTAATTGTACGTATAAAGACCAGGAGAGAGATAGAGATGAATATAACCCCCAAGAAGGGACTTCGATGATGGGATAAAAAGATTTCTGAATTGCTAATTTAGTCAAATATAATCAACTGAGCACTTTCTTGTAGGGGAAAAGGGATAAAAGTGATGGGGAAGTTAGACAGAAAAGAAGTAGCTGACAGGGTAAAAAGGGAAAAGAGATCATCAGTGTATCTAAAAGATTTTGGTCTCTCTTGTGAAAAATAATGGCCTTTCATTCTCTGCATTAGCATGGTGTAAAGTGAAACATCTCATACTGTACGTTAATTTTTATTGCAATGTTATGGTTAAGTAAATTTTAATTGTTTGCAATCATCTGGTCCTCTGTGCAAATGCAGAATAGAATAATCTTCCTCCCACAATGTCAAACAGATGACAGAGTCCGAAAAGGAACTTATTTGGAGATGAGATGATCTCACTTTACACTTTGGGGTATCACGGCAGAGATTTGAAGATTTGTTTAGCTCTCAGTATAGGTGATGACAGGGCTGAGCCCAAGGGAGGAGTCAAGTCTCAAGTTCCTGCTCACTCACAAGAGATCTGAGTCCATCCAACCTTGATTTCCATTGACTCTTATCTGCCACCAATTTGCTTTGACCATTAGTAGTTCAGATTCAGAGCTCAAGCCTGCAATAAATCTTTTTATACCCATTTGAACTGCCTGGACCTTCTGATTTCTCTCTGGCACTTAACAATTAGATGAACCAGGTTTTGATATTGGTTCTTACATGGATAGTTCTTCAGCTCCAAAATCTACACTCAGTGATGGGTTTGGGATCACACCTACTCAGGCTACTTGTTTGGACTTCCCACTGTCCTCAAATCTTAAGAAAGATGGAGAAGCCCCTTCCTTCTCATGGAGCTGCTCCTCTTGATTCATCAGCAGTGCACCGTCTGTTGATTTTTACAAAGTTCAGTTCCCATAAAGCTTCTCATGCAGTAGCCAAATTGTCAGATTGTAAATTAGCCTGAGGGAAACTAAAGCAACTTAGTCCTGTTGTGTATGCATGATGGAGTAGAAAAGGGATATTAAGGGAAAATGACAGTTCTTCCTGACTATGATAACTACAAAGCAGTCGTGGTATTCTACTAGTTCGGTCTGCTTCTGGCGTACCAGTAGTATCAAAGATCGGCTGAGACCAAACCAGTTCTCTGTGACGAGCTGCTCTTGGGCCCGCCCAACCCTCCCGCCCTCCCGGACTCCCATACTGACCCTTATTCCCTGCTTTTGAAGCGCAGCTGCTTTGCGTGGCACAGCAGATTGCTGCGGGTCAACTGTTGAAGCTACAGGGATTGCAGGAGGTGACTAGGAAAGCCTCTGCATATGTGCAAAGTGTGCATTTGGTGCACATGCACGCAAAATGTGTGTGCATGCGCAAAGCGTGCCCACCAAGCCACGCCCACCGAACCGGTGGTAAACCTCTTTGAAACCCACCACTGCTAAAAAGCATACGTGAAGGTGAAATATTGATAATATGCAATTACTTTTAATGGAATGATTAAAAAAATGACAAGCCATTAGGAGTTTTACCTTTAATTCCTTACCTGTAAATCTTGATAGTCAAATAGTTGCTTGAACAATATTTTTAATAAAATGAGCAAAGGGTTTAGATTGTCAGCTGTGAGAGAAATGAGTCTTTGCAGTTCCTTACTTGTGTTGGCCTCGTTTGAGTTATAAATGGGAAGAAGGCCTGAATGTATGCATTTTACTAATATTATTAATTTATTACTAATAAATAAGTAATATATTATTAATTTGTTAATAGTATTAATATTTAAAAGATTGCATTCCAATCTGTTTAAACTCAAAAGAGGAAACAAACTTCTTGTAAACATTTCCTGCCCAGACTAGTGCCAGGTTCACTCAGGATTTTTCATGCTTACAGTGACACCTGCAGTATATCATAAAAGCTTCCTCAGTTGGAAGTTGGAATGGATTTCCCTCACGACTCTTTTTTTTTGTGTGTGTGTGTGGTTGGATCTCTGATTGAGAAACACTCGGTACTCACTTAAAACATGCTGCACTAATGAGAATATTGAGCATTGGTGAAAGTGTTTTACATACTGTTCAGAGTTATTTCACAGATTTGTATTTGGACTTATTACTGCAATTACGCAATTACCTCAAACCCAGTGAGATCGGCCACAGATGATGCAGTGTGATGCATTCCAGGTTAAGACTGGCTGCACCCCTGCCTTGTTGTAGGACCCTTAGCTCCATCTCTTCTCTGCCCAATGTTTCCATTGATTTCCTTTTGTTTCCAACTTTTAGGTAGCACCCCATGAGCACTTCCCTTTCTTTTCACTAAAAAGAATTTATTTCTTCAATAAACGTTTGAGTTTTATTATAGGTAGTCCTCATCTACACTTTAAATGAAGTGTAGATGAGGACTACCTATAATAAATATCAAATGTTTATTGAAGGAATAAATTCTTTTTAGTGAAAAGAAAGGGAAGTGCTCATCAACACTTCATTTAATGACCGTTGAAAGGTATTATGGCCCTCAAAAAAGTAACTTACAACCGTTTTTCACACTAATGACCATTGCAGCACCCCCCTGGTCACACGATTAAAATTCAGACGCTTGTCAACTTACTCATACTTAAACAACAGTTGCAGTGTCCTGGAGTCATGTGATCTCCTTTTGTGACTTTCTGACAAGCAAAGTCAATGAGGAAGACAGATTCACTTAACAACTATGTTACTAACGTACTAACTGCAGTGATTCACTTAACAGCTGTGGCAAGAAAGGTCATAAAATGCAGCAAAATTCACTTAACGATTGCCTCAGCAGCAAAAAGTTTCGGGCTCAATTATGGTCGTAGGTTGAGGACAAGGACTACCTGTATTAGTGATTTGCTTAGAGGTGTTTTTTTGTAATATAGTCTTTTGTAATATAGTCATTGTTTGTAAACCAGCCAGAATCACTGAGAGTGAGTCGGGCAGTTATATATGCTCTTAGTTATATTCAGGAAGAACTATAATTTCCCCTTAATATTCCTTTTCTACTCCATCATCCATAAGTAGTCGTTAGTAGTCGTTTTCTCATGTTAATTTACAACCTGACAATTTGGCTACTGCATGAGAGGTTTTATGGGAGGCAAACTTTGTCCAACCTGCCACACATGCCATTTATTGTAACACAGGCTTGATCTTTTCCCTTTTATGTTCAGCTAGGGTATGCGTGATTTGTTAGTGGGGAATAATATTCACTTAGAGTGGCATCTGCTTCTGTAATGGAGCACAATATGTCTGTGGAGTGGGTGCAGTCTCTTTATTGGTTGTGTGATGACCCGTAGTCTCTCAAAATAACCCAAAGCCCAAAACATATATTAAAGTCCGGTAATGCCTTCAACTTAACTTCACTGTTTTATTCGGCGCAGTTTAAAGTCACAAAAGTAAATATTGAGGCAAAAAGAAAACCGAAACAAACCGCATTGACGAGAGTTCTGAAGCAAGCCAAGATAATTAATCATACATTCCAGGAAGATAACCGAGGAGAGTCCATGGGAAGAATGCCAGCAAAAATAAACCTCTTTCAAAGAAAAACACTAAACTTTGACTCCAGCAATTCTGACTACGCAGTTACAAACTTATATACATAGCTCCCAGCTGCAAGCCATGAGGAGGATCATGGTAATCTCCTCCTGAGTAGACCTTGCTTTTCCCTGATCCTCTCCTCCCTGCGTGACCTAGGATGGATAAGGGATGGGCCTGGATCCTCCTCTGACTGCTCAGCCGGCCTCTGCCCTTCCCCAGCCTCCTCCACCACCTCTGGAGCCACACTCCCACTCCCTGTTGGCTGTTCCTCCTCTTCCTCAGAGTCAGTCTCCGCCAGGGGCATGACAGGTTGATTGAGTTAATAGAAACATCAGTTGTAGCTCCAGCTTTTATTCCTTATACTCCATCATATTGTTTATCCTTTAGAATGACATATAATGTTGAGTAAAGGCAGGGAAGCACAAATGTAACATCACATGGTGCAGTTCATTATTCGATAAACATTATAGTGTAGGAGGGTTCTAGGGGACTTTGATGCTCCATAGCTTTTTGGAACTCTCACAATAAATTGATGCAGTATTAATGCCAAGAATAGAGCCCTCTACTTGGTCTACTTCCCAATATACAGCTGTTCCTCTTCCTCCTCCTCTTTTTCTTGAAGAGAGAAACTTAGGAGAAAAAATACAGTGGAGAATGGGATACAAGCTCCATTTTAAGTTAACTTTGAAATCAGCCAGGCTTAGAGCTTAGCATTAGTAGTACAGGCCACACACACCAGTCCAAGAACCTTACAAATTCAGTCTGTTTCAGATTCTGAGTTCTAGGATGACTTGTTTAGAAATTTAGAATTTATGTTCAAGATAACATTCAAACATACTCTTCCCATTTTCTCAGTGGAATGGAACAACTTGCTGCAGCCAACTTGCTACAGCCAACTCGCCATGGGGCAACTCATGGCAGGACAATTCAACAATTCAGTTGAATTATTTAAAATAATTAAAATACTATTTTAATTTTTGTCATTCACATTTCATTTTGTCCCTCCTGTGGCATCCTTCCTTTAATGATCTATTCTGCCATTTCTTTGATATTAGTGTAACTCTTATCCTGTAGTTTAGCATTTGCAAGAGAACAACCTTCCTCTAGCTGATCTATGGATGTCTGTTAAAGTTGACCTGTTTTTTTCTCTTAGTTCTGTACTTACTAAAATATATTTCTGGAAAGCAGTTTTAAAGTGAGGTCTATTTTGTCTCAAATCCAGATAGAATGCTAGGAAGTCTTGCTTTGCATCTAATAGTTAATAAGCACAGAAATTAAACGTTAAATTTTAGAAAGCCGTTGGTTTTATTTTGCATTGAATGCTTTTGATGTCAATTTATCCAGAAAATGTCCTATAAAAATGCCCATGACTTCTGTGCTTATTAATTATAATGGCTCCTTAAACATCAACTATTTTTGAACTGGAGAAATATTTTGAGTATTTCTTATAACAAACCTCCATTGGATGAAACATTATTAAAAGAATTTGATTCAACCAGGACATCCCAAAGATTGTGAACCCAGAGCAGGTATTTAAGGTAAGTGGTATTTAAGGTTATTTAAGAGATAGCTGGGCAATATTATATCTGCAGATTTGTATTTCAGTTTTTAGAAATTATGTAGCAGGGGTTCTATTTGAAAATTAAGATTAGCAAAAATGAAATAAATTGAATGCTGAATGAGGGTACTACTATTCCCTGAAAATGCTAGACTTGAGTAATGCTCAGGTAGATGGCAGGCATTTGTTGCATAAAATCTGGAAAGTTTGCCCATCTGTTTTGTGCAATCATATTCTGGGGGAATTCTTCCTACAGCCTGTGGTCATCAAGGTTATGTTCAGGTTATGCACTTTGCGAAGGGCTTCAAAAGCATCTGAGAGTCAGACGTAGCACATCTAAGGAAGCACAAAGCATCTGAGTGAAGAATTCCACTTTTCTTCCTCTTCTTGGTGCTTGGCACGAACCATTTCCATGACAAAAGGGGATTATTGACTTTCATAGCCATTGCTGCCTTTGATTCAAGGATCGCTTTGATTTCAGGGCCGCAGCCTTTGCTTACGAGACCCAGAGCCCGCTCTCCTGTGTGTGTCAGGTGAAGAGGAAGGCAATGAAGAAGTGGTCAATTGTTGCAAGCATTCCCAGTGTGAGGGTCTTGAGTGATGTGGCAGGTTGAAACGATGCCTGGGACAATGAAAGACAACCGAGCGGTCCTCCTGAATCCGGGAAGATGTTCAAGCTTCGGCTATAATTCACGGAGCTGAATGCCTCTCCAAACTGAGAGCTGAAAACAAATGCACACACATGCTTGTGCAGAGTGAGTGAGAGAGAAGATGAGGCAAAGGGATGGAACAGATGTGGGAGCCTTTGTTGAGAGGCCTCGGAGGCTAGCGGGGTGGCGATAGGCTAATTTGAGGCGCATAATGCCAGGTCCCTTTCATATGTAGAACAGCACTTTGATCCAGCCTGGATGAAAGTGATGGAAAGTGGAGAGGATGGCTGGGGGTCTTTTGTCTTTGACAAAACAGGCATCTGCCGGACTCTAACCCCCCTCCCTTCTCTCCATGCAGCCTCTCTAGCAGGCTGATCCAACAATGCTGGTAAAAGGGACGTGTCTCTTTCTTATCCTTCCATTCCCTGACCAAAACCCCTTGTCAGTTGAAAAAATCCTAGCCAGAAAAAAAAATCCAAAAAGAGAAGGCCAAGCAGTATCTTGACTACAAAGCTTAATCATTTATTTTTCCACCGTACTAACATTTTCTCTGTTGTCGGCAAGGTCCAATACAGTTGTTACATTTGTTCTATTGGTACATCCTTTCAAGAGAGACTTTGAAGTTGGCATGAATTCGTGTTCGCAAGGGAGGGGAGTATCGCTCGTGGAGAATGTGTGTGTGTGCGAGAGAGAGAGATACTTGTGGCCCATAGAAAAGGTTTTTGAATGCCAGCGCACTGCCCAGGATAAGGGAGCAAAAATATACAGTCCATTCAGCATACTTTGGTTCCGGATAAAGATAAAAGTAACAATGAATCCATACTTTGGTTAAACAACAAATACTTCGGTCTTATCCTGTGCAGTGCATCGGCATTCAAACCCTTTTTCTTTTCTGTTTGTAAGTAGCAATTCCAACTTAGGAGATGCTGCATCAAAATTTAGTTTGGGAGGAGATGGGCTTTTCCTAATATTGAAATTGGTGGGATTTCTTGTTGAGAGGAAAAAACAACAACATTGAAATAGGTGTGTGGTTATTTGTTTGTTTGTTTTGGACTAGCAAGTATATAGTATGTCTGAGGTGGCCTACCCCTGGGCATCATACAGTGATTGGGGTAACCTACCCTTGAATATTTTTTTCCCTTGGGTTTATGTTTGCTGTTGAAATTCTGTTCAGAAGGATTGAAGATTCAGGCTTAAACCAAAAGGGAAGTTGCAGAGCCAGATAAGAAGTTGTACATGTCTCTGGAGATTCTCAGTCATCCAGGTCATGGTTGTCCCAAAGATGCTTTTTTGAAGCACTGAAGAAGCTCCTTGGATGAGAAGCGAAACGTCTTCAAAGAAAAAAACAGAAAGTCCACTTGCCTCTTGAAAAAAGCACCTTTGGGAAGAAGTACAGTTAAGAGACAGATTTTCACTGCTCCCTTGGAGACCTCATGTTATAAAATAAAAAATTTAAAAAAATCTGGCATGGGGGTTTAAGGAGCTTGGTTTCTCAATTTGTGATTGTGCTCTTTTGCTCAAAGTCAAGAAATGTTCGTGTATCCTGGTATGCCTCGTTTTAAAAGTTGGAAATATTGCAAGAATGTCCCTTTTGCTAGATTGTGGTACAGAGTAATTGTTTAGCGTCTGCCTTGTTTAATGACTGTTCACAGCTATGCCAGTGATGAAAAAGTAACTTTACAACCAATTGGCGCATTTACAACCTTTGCAAGTGTGTAAAGCAAAGGAAAGCAGCAATAAATTCCTAAAGTGCAGTTTCAATTAGCAACTGTTTCACTTAACAACTGAGTTGCCAGTCCCAATTGTGATTGCTAAATGAGCATCAGCTGTAACCAGAAATAGCTGCTTCTGTGTTTGATTGTGGTAGCAGTTGCCTCTAAGCCTTTAAAAAAATTTTTTTTTAAAGAATGTATCATTTGTGTGTACAGGAGTCCTCGACTTACAACATTTTTTTTTAGTGACCGTTCAAGATTACAACAGCACTGAAAAAAGTGACTTATTCAGCCATTTGGCAACTGACTCATATTTATGACGGTTGCAGTGTCCCGGGTCATGTGATCACCTTTCGCAACCTTCTGACAAGCAAAGTCAATGGGGAAGCCCGATTCACTTAACAACCAGGTTACTAACTTATCAGCTGCAGTGAATCACTTAACAACTGAGGCAAGAAAGGTCATAAAATGGGACAAAACTCATCTCAATAACAAATTTTGAGCTCAGTGGTAGTCATAAGTCGAGAACTACCTGTATATTACCACATTTCTGCATTTGTTTTGAGTTTTGTACAGAAATTATGTATTATGTGAGAAGAACAGACTTTGTTTCATGCCAGTTCACTCTAGTGAAATCTTAGTATTGTCTCTGACAGCTATGTAGTGACTATTTTATACACCAAGATTTGCATATTGACATATGTAAAGCTTGTTATAAAAGTAGGTTGTTATAGATTTCAGTGTGGCAAAATGTAATTAATCAAATCAAGTCAAATCATACAAACTAGAAGGTTCTGGCCTAGAAACCAGGAGACTGTGAATTTTAGGCCTCCCTTATGCATGAAAGCTAGCTGTCTGTCTTTGGGCCAGTGATTCTCTTTTAACACAACCCATCTCACAAGGTGGTTGTTGTTGTGGGGAAAATAGGAGGAAGCAGTATTAGGTAAACTTGCTGCCTTGAATTGCCAAAATACATTTTTAATGAGGTAGAATAAAAATCCCATCATTATGATTATTGTCATGTTCTCTAGTAAGATACTATCTTGACTCCCACTGAGACACTAACTTGACATGGTTGTGGTGTTTATGTGCTCTGAGGAAGATGAGAGCTATGACAGGTTCAACCATACTGAACAGATCTCATCAGAGGAACCAGCTGAAGAGTGTCTCTGCCATAAAGAATATGGCGAGACGTAATTTACAGAAAGCCATATTGGATCAGTCCTTGCTTAAGTCATCATTCACTAGGTGTTGGAATTCCTGGACATTTAATTTGGCTGAGCAGCCAGGGCTAACAGCTGTATTACTCCTGCAAGAAAAGATTTTTACCCATTGCAAATACACAAAAATTGAAAACCAAGAAATAATGATCTGTTACTACAAATCAGGTCCAACAAGAAGAGGGTATCTGAAAAGGATGGACTGATTCTGGAAAGAACAACAGATCAGAAATAACAAAACAGAGACTAAGAGAAGAACATCAAATTGGAATACAAAATAAAGTGTTCACAGAAGCAGAATTGGAAGAACTGCAAAGGTCTACCCAGAGCAAAGAAATTGAAGCCTTGCCAGAAGTACTTCAGACTATAGAGGCAAACCAGTTGGCAGTAGTCTGTAGAGATTCTGTTATCCATGACCTGGATGACTGAAAATCTCTACAGACTCTTAGCTATATAATTTGGGATGAACACCCTTTGAATGGTGTGGGAATAGGAATGGATTTCCAGAGGAAAAATTGCAGACTACAGGAACCAGGAGCACTACTCAGGTGATCCTGAGGACACAGATAAACCTCCAAGTGCTATAATGATCCTCTAAAAGGATGCAAATGACCAGCTGTCTGCAAAGAATATAAATCCTTCCATTCTCCACCATCTTGTCAGAGCTGAAGAAGCTTCTTGGATGAGAAGCGAAACATCTTCCAAAAAAAAAAAAAAACAAACCAGTTGCCTCTTGAAAAAGTCCACTTTTGGGACAGCTGGCAGTAGAGGAAGCCAGCACAGATATTGAATTGTTTTCATTCCAAATCAGGCATCCTCTCCTTTGCCTTCTGCTCAGAATGAATAAAGCCCTCTAACTAAAGAAAAAGAAGAATAGAAACAAAGAATAACTGACATCTAGAATAGTATAAAAACAACTGAATAAGTTGCCTTGCATTGAAGCTTATTCTAAGCTAGCACCAGTATTTAAAATATGCCAATACTGTAACATCAAATAGAAGCAAACCCAAACACAGTGGAAAAAGTATCATCGAGGCAATTCATACCAGGGCAATTCCAGTCATTATATATGTAGCTGGAACAGTGAAGTGGACACGAGCAGAACTAAAAGCCCCTGATAGGAAGACTAGAAAAATAGTAACAATTAATCATGCCCATCAGCAATGTTGACAGACTACTTTCCAAGCAAAATAAGTGGCCATGAAATGATGCAAGTACACCAGATAGTTGAAGAAGAAAAAAGGGGATTGGACAAATATAGGAGGATAATGAAGAAGATGCACTGAAGCTAGTCTACCAGGAAGATTTACCGAGTACTAGAGAGACCAAACTGACTTAAAGGCCAAATGAAGAGTAAAATGACATGGCAAAGTAAAGTATTACATGACCACTACATTAAAAAAGCAATAATAACAAGACCTAGCAATGACGAACAGTGGGAAAATTGAAGAAAGAAATAGACGGCTAATTCTGGCTATACAAGATACAAGCCTTAAGAACTGAAAGCCTGAATAGAGTAGACAGTAACAGACAACAAGTGCTGCCTGTCCAAAGAAGCAGGAGAAACAGTGGACCACCTTGTTAGTTCCTGCAAGAAGATCACACAGACGGACTACAAGCAATGGCATGACAAATGGTGCATTGGAAGATCTACAAGAAATACCATTTAACTGCAAGAAAGATTGATGGAGCCAGAAAATAGACAGATTAATAAAAAAGGAGGAAGCTGAAGTGTTCTGGGACTTTAGAATTCACACAGGCAAACGCCTGTCACACAACAGACTTAACAATTGTTAATAACAAAGACAAAAAAGTCTGGATAGTGAACGTGATAATACCTGGAGTCAGTGGAATAGAAGAGAAAGAACACGAGGAAATTACATAATACAAAGATCTGCAGGTAGAAGAAGAATGACTGTGGAAAAAGGAAACAAAGATAATACCAATAGTAATAGGCCCCTTGGGTGAAATACTAAAAACATCTGGAGCACTACTTGAACACCATTGGCATTGACAAAATCTCCACCAATCAATTGCAAAAGATAGCTTTACCTGTAACAGCTTACATCCTGCAGCGATCCTTTTAACACCGTCAAACAACATCTGTCTATGCCAGGTCCTTGGGCAGGACTTTCAGAGGTGGATAAAAATGCCAAATCCAGTTTAAACATCTGGCTGACTGTGTGACCAACCACAATCAATTCCCTTATTAATGAAGGCCTTTTAATAAAAGTCCTGGATGAAACATACTTGGGTTTAGAGAAGAGTTCATCTTCTTTAAATTCACTTATGTAGGGTATTTATGAATATGGAATCAATTAGTTAAAACATCTCTTTGAATTTTATGTTGTAGATCGAAGTGTCAAACGCAAGGCCCATGGATCGAATCTGGCCTGCAGGGTGCTTAGATCTGGCCCACAGGGCCGCCCTGGAAACAGCAATGGCCAGGCCTGCAGTGCCTCGCTGGCAGAGGGCTGCAGGTGGCAGTCGCAGCTGAAAACTGATCTGGAGACAATGGATCCCTCCAATCCCGCCTGTGCCACCACAAGTGCTCCAGATACAAGTGACGTCAAGCTGGCCACACCTAATCCAGCCACACCACCTGACACCCCCGAAGTCAAACACAACCCTGATGCGGCCCTAAATGAAATCGAGTTTGACACCCCTGCTGTAGATGTAGAAGAACTTCTATGGTCAACATTATCCTTGTTTTCAGTTTAGCAATTTCCCAGTTACATTTTCCTTCAGTCTTTCCACTCCAAACTATAGAATGTTAGTAACAGTGAGATAATCATGATCACGATGGAAGGGAATCACAGTTACGGTCTTTCCAATAATGATATTATATCCAATTAGGATAGTGGTAGTAATTCTGCTGCTGGTGGTGAGGAGAGGAAGGCCATCTTTCTTCCTATGAACTCTTCCCAGTGAAATATTGCAAAGTTGCTACGTTGGAGAGCACCTGTCGGGATGCATACAAAAGATATTGAATTCAAAACCTTTTGAAAACCTCTTTCCATTTGAAATGGCCCCTTTTTGAGGTTGAAACAGTTGTTTCTCATCTGAAATGGGCTGTTTTGACCATTTGTAAATCCACACACACACACACACACACACACACACACACACACATACCTCTAAACAGTTATGTCTGAAGCTCCGATCACTCCCTGAATGATGGAAACCACCCATTTTGAATGTGAAACAGCTACTTTGCATTCAAAGAGGGGTATTTTGAATTCAAAATGGAGAAAAAAGACTTTGTACAACACTATTATGTTCTAATCAGCAGAGCAAAGAGCAGTTTTGGAAGAGGGCATTTTAATTGGATAAAAGAGTGAGTGGTGTGTGTGTGTGTGGGGGGGGGGGAGAATTATCCTCTTTTCTTTTTACTGTTTAAGTGGGAGGAAGCCATGCCAGAGATCTCAAAACAGAAGTCTCCGTTCCGCCTTGCTCTTAGAGCTAAACTCGATATGATCTAAGTGTTACGCTTCCCAAACAAGATTTAGTTTTTCAACTGTATGTTGAACCAGAAGTAACATAATGCAGAAGTTACCAGCGCATAATCTCTGCTGAGACCACTGGTCTGCTTATAAACTTTAAAGCAAGGTCCCTCAAAGTGGTTGTTATTGGTCCCTGGGATCAAAAGGGATCAATGTTGTTATTCTTAGTAGTGGTAGTCCTATTAAAGTATTAAATAATTTTCATATGGTAAGCATCTGGAGGTCAATGAACCTTCTGAAACTTTATGAGGTCAATGAGCTGAAGAGTTTGGGCAGCCCCTGAACAAAAGGATGTATCAATTTCACCTTAAATCAGAGCCAACCTTTGTAAAGCATGTCTTAAATTACTGCCGAACATCTTTAAGGAACTGCAAGGAATATAACTCCTTCTATCCTCCGCCATTCGGTCAGAGCTGAAGAAGCTTCTTGGATGAGAAGCGAAACATCTTCAGGGAAAACACAAAGTCCAGTTGCCTTTGGAAAAAGCACTGGGTGACTGAGAAGCTCCCTAGACAGATCTTTAAGAAACATCTCTGGCTTAGAACTTGAACACTCTGGTGACTAGTAAACTGTGAACCCTGATTGTCCCGTTTAGATCTCTGGACAACCTTCACTAAAACCCTGGGCTGCAATAGACCGGGTAATGCCGAGTTACTTTTTGCAATATTTACCTAAACCACGGTTGAGATCATTCCCATGAAATGCTTTGGACAATTGGAACATTACAGAAGTGCTAGCTAGTAGGATATCTGGAAAGGAAATACTGAAGAGGGAACTAGGGATAAGTGCTTTGCCACATGCCATTTATTTTGGGTGCCCACTTTGAGATAAGCTTGCATTTTTTCTCCACGCTTTCCTCCCCCGCACCTTTGCCATTGAACAAAAGCACTTCCATGTGAAGAGAGCACCTTCCAATTCACAAGCTCTGGAATTTTCCCCCCCCCCTTGTTATGAAAGCCTCAGGACTTGTGGGTCACTTGACTATGTACTGAAGATAAACCTTTCACAAAGGGCGCCCTGTTTGAAGCTGCACCTGCTATTGCAATCTCTGAATGCGATAACACTTGCTAGAAAAATTGTTATTGGAGAGCTGTGAGGTTGGATTTAAGAGGCTGTAAGCTTGCGAGGGAGGCCATAAAGTTCCCACTCTTTACAGAATGTAAAAGAATATTGGTTGCAACTTTAATTGCAACTTTATTCATACACTAGATGAATCATATTTAACTTTATGTCCTCATAAAGCCATAGGAAAATTATATTTCGGTTATTTTTTTATTTTTTTTGGTCACGCTTTGAACTGCAGAGAATTCTACTATTACTGCAAAATGGTTTTGTTATGTTAGAAGAACTAAGGGGGTTTTCTACTTTAAAAAAAATACCACAATGTTTGATCTAGGAATTCTAATTTAATTTTCCTCAAACAAACCAGAGCTGAATGCCATGTTTTATACAGGCCTTTTTTTCCCTTTTTTAAAAAGAAAAATAATTCAGGGATGTCGGGTCATAAGCAGTGGTGGGATTCAAATTTTTTTACTACCGGTTCTGTGACCGTGGCTTGGTGGGCATGGCAGGGGAAAGATACTGTAAAATCTCCTCTCCCACCCCACTCCAGAGGAAGGATACTGTAAAATCTCCACTCCCACCCCACTCCAGAGGAAGGATACTGTAAAATCTCCATTCCCACCCCACTCCAGAGGAAGGATACTGTAAAATCTCCATTCCCACCCCACTCCAGAGGAAGGATACTGTAAAATCTCCATTCCCACCCCACTCCAGGGGAAGGATACTGTAAAATCTCCATTCCCTCCCCACCCCACTAACCTGCTTTCCAGCTCTGTTCTCCTGTGCAGGGCAACAAAAGGAGACCCAGCCAATCAGCTGGGACTTGGGAAGCAGAGAATAGATGGGGGCAGGGCCAGTCAGAGGTGGTATTCTGAACTACTTAAAAGTTCCGCTACCAGTTCTCCAAACTACTCAAAATTTCTACTACTGGTTCTCCAGAACTGATCAGAACCTGCTGAATCCCACCTCTGGTCATAAGTTATTACATACTTCACATTACATATAGATAGTCTTTGACTTACAATGGCATTTGGGATCAGAATTTCCATTCTTAAGCAAAGCCGTTGTTCCCTGAGCCACAGCTGATTGTATCGTTATTGGTTTGGCCATGATTGTTAAGTGAACATCTGCAGTTAAGTAAATCCCATAATCGTTAAGCAAATCCAGTTTCCTCCATTGACTTTTCTTATTGGAAGTTGGCTGGGTTACAAGCGGGTGATCATGTGATTCCCAGAAGGCTGCAACCATTCTAAATTCTGTCCATGCCAATTGGGCGGTGTCCAAATTTTGATCATGTGACCGTAGGGAGGCTGCAAAGGTTGTGCGAGGATCGGTCGGTCATCAGTCACTTGCTATACATTCACAGGGCAAAGTCTTAAAAGGATACTCAGCTTTGATTGAAATGCCCTTCAAGGCTGCCTTATGACGACTCATGAAAATGGCTCTTTTTGATACATTTTACTGATTTTCCATTATGTGCATAGAACTCAGTCCTTCTAGTACTTCTTCAAAGGAAAGGATCATTGATTGGAAGCACTGAGTTGGTTCTTAATTTTTGTTTTTTTGAATCAAGGGATTTTGGTGAAATGTATAAATTTCTTCATTGATTTGGCTTCTGAAGAGGATTTCCTGCTGAATGGAGCAGTGAAATTCCTTTTCCATTGTAAGCCAGAAATGCTGTAGCCTGTAAACATGATTCTTATGTTAAGTAACAATGCTGCAGTCTTGTAAGTCTATATGTACAAGGAAGCTTATTAGCAGTTGGTTGGTTATAAGCTTTCTTGGGCATTTCAAGATCTGTATTTCTCCTGTGCAAAGTTACCCAACATCTACTAAATAGGCCATTTTGGAAACCACAGCGTGGTTCTATTTCAGCTTCTTGTAAAGCTGCTACCAAATTACTACTCTTCCAAATTTAACCAGTGAGCTTAATTTAATTGATGCTGAAACGACAACCAAAATTCACCTAATGTATTTTTTAAAAAACAATATTTTCTTAAGTTCAAAGAAGACATTTGAAACTAGTGGGAGGGAGTGGAATGTTGCTAAAAAATTTTTTTACCTTGAACTTTTTCTTGTTGCTCAAAGTTTTTTAAAAAATTACAGGCAGAAATGGACCAAAGGGAAGGGTTAAAGCACCATTTCCCTTCTTACCAATTATTGATACAGTAGACTGGTTCCATTTTTCTTAACCGAAGAAGTTAAGTAAAAACTGGAAATTTCCAGTGCGTTGAATAGTTTTAATAGCATTGCAGAGCAAAACAGACTTGAACAGAAAAAGATGTGAAGAGGACATAGAAGTGCATGGAGTACCTGCTGGCATCTATTTGAACCAAGTACCTCATTTATTGACTGAATACACAGGTAGTCTTCAACTTACAACAGTTCATTTAGTGTCCCTTCAATGTTGCAACGGCACTGAAAAAAGTGACTTATGACCATTTTTTACACTTACGACCATTGCAACATTCCCATGGTCACGTGATCAGAATTCAGATGCTTGGCAATTGACTCTTATTTATGACAGTTGCAGTGTTCTGGGGTCATGTCATCACCTTTTGTGGAACTTCTGACAAGCAAAGTCAATAGGGAAGCCAGATTTACTTAACAACCGTGTTACTAACTTAACAACTACAGTGATTCACTTCACATCCGTGATGAGAAAGGTTGTAAAATGGGACAAAATTCCCTTAATAAATGTTTCACTCAGCAACAGAAATTTTGGCCTCAGTTGTAGTCATAAGTTGAGGGTTACCCGTTTCCCCAAATCTAACAATTTCACTGATACTGTGGGAAGTCTCTCGTGTGAGCCATGGGAAGGTTGTGTTGGGTTAAAGGAGATGCCCACTGGTGCTGCGCGACTTCCAGAAATGTTCTTTGGTCAACTTATAGGCACAGCCTATAAGTTTATTTATTTTGGGACATCGATGATGACAATGTTCTTATACTAACCAATTATATGATTTATTTTCTTCTTTGTAGACGGTTGAGTGTTTAAAATATGGGTTTAGTGTGGAATGCACACACACAGACAGACACACAGAGAGAGAGAGAGATAAATGAGTACCAAATGTTTATTACTCCAGTTTAATACATATTATTTAATGAATGAGTTTAAGGACTGATTGGGAACTCTCCGTTTTCCTCCTTCCCATTCCCTGTGCCTAGGTGATCTTTGCTTTGAATCAGACCCTCTTGCAGCAGGAGAAACTCCGAGCAGGCAGTCTACGGATTCCTCACAGTACAGAGGACCTTATCAAGCATTACAACTGTGGAGACCTCAACAACGTCATCTTCAATCACGATACTTCCCAAGTGAGTTGTGTCTCCCCGTTCCCTTATGCTGCTCACAGTACTGCTAGTTAGCTTCTCCCGTGAGCTGTCCATATCCCCAAAGGGACTGAGCCTTTTAAACACAAGTTCCTTTTCACTTTTCAAAGTCAGCATGCTTCTTTGTTAACACTGCAATTGGCAATTGGGCTTCCAGAAATATATTCGTTGTTGGCGTCTGATGGGCTGTTTCTGATTTGCTAGATAAGAATTGAGAGTTTATTATATATTTTATGAATTAAAACATAGTCATAAAATATTATAATATTACAATATTATTGTAATAGAATACATACTTCAATTCAACTTAATTTTAAAAAGATACCACTTTTTTTTTCTTTTTAACAACCCTGTAATCCCTTTGCATTGGGGTGAATGGAGCTGAATATTTACTGGCCGGATGCCCTTCTTGATGCCTATGTGGAGTTCACAGCAGATATTTTCTCTTCGTGCCCAGAGAGGGAAATATTTGCGGCTAGCTAGGATTGAAATCACAGCTTCTTGATTGTGAGACAAGAGCTCCACCTCTAAGCCACTGCAACGCTTTTTAAAAAGATATAATAAATTAGGGGAAAAGTGGATTTGTCTCACTATAGTACTTGACCAAATTGGAGCCAGTCTGTTTTGCCATGTCTACACAATGGCTGTGATGACCCCGGAGCGTAACACAAACGTAACAAAATCCAAAACGTAAATAAATGTCCTTTAATGCCTCCAACTTGGCCCCACTGTTCAATAATTCTCAGTTGGAGATAAAACATACTCAAAAATAGTCTTCAAAAGAAGCAATATAGTCCGAACTTAATGAGCAGATAGAGGTGAAATACAAAACCCAAACAAACTACAATGATGAAATTTCCACAATAGACCAGGATAAGTAATTACCAAGTTCAAGGAAATAACAAGGCACAGTTTGTTGGAAGGACGCCAACCAAGATAACTTCAGCCCAAAATAAAACATGCTTTGTTTCTGGCAACGGTGTGTTGTAATCGTTTCTCTTATATACTAGTTTCCCCAACTGCAACCAATGAGGATCATGGCCGCTTCCTCTCTCCTAAGCCAAGTTGTTTCCTTCTCCGTTCTTCCCTGCGTATTCTAGGATGCAGAGGGGATGGGCCTGGTTCTTCCTCTGACTGCCCAACCGGCCTCTGCCCTTCCCCAGCCTCCTCCACATCCTCCAGAGCCACACCTACCACGGGCATGACAATGGCTTCCTGAGCTATGTAGCTTTTACATGAGCATAGTGAGATGTCCTACATTTGCCATTTTTCTAAGCACATTAACTTGACATGGATGACATAATCAAAGGCCTTCTATAAACCATGAACCACATGTTAACTTCCTTTTAGTGTTTATAACCACTGACATGTAGCTATTACAGGTAGTTCTCACTGAATGATTGGTTAGCGATTGTTCAAAATTACAGTGGTGCTACAAAAGTCACCTTATGACTTGTCTTTGCCCTTACGACTGTTACAGCATCCTCGCAGTCATGCCAAGATTCGGGCACTTTTGCAATTGGCAGGCATTCATGACTGTTGCAGCATTCTGTGGTCACATAATCACCATTTGCACATTTTACAGCTGGCTTTCGACAAGCATAGTCAGTGGAGAAGCCAGCAGCGAAGTTGCTGGTTGTGGTCACGTGACATCTTGTTTAGTGATGGAATTGTATTTGCAAAAATATACTCTATACTCTAGCTGAATACTTTTCATTATTCCAGATAAGACTGAGGACAGGAGGTCAATATGAGACTTTAAAAGAGTGAATGGTATACCACAAATGTAGGATGGAACTGCCATAGAAGAAATGTACTGCTATACCTAGATTTTGGGAGACTACCCTTCACATACCCATCTACTATCTTACAAAAAAAACCCCACTATATATTGAATACTAGGGGAGCCATGTTAATGAACAGTTGTTTACTTTTCTCTGGAACTCAGAGTATTCACCAAGCTGTCAAAACTGTAAGTAGCAGCCTGGAACAGTTAATCCCAAACACCAGCCTCTCAGAGCTTTGATTAATAAGATTTATTAAGAAGAAGCTTATAGTAGCAAGAATGCCCTGCAAGTAGTCTGTTTTCAAATGAGAGGCCTCTGTATAGCAAAATAAGATGAGAAGTCCCTGGTTGTTCTTCTGTGCTTTTCAGGAGGTGGTAGAGGAAATTTGCATCTGCTATTCTAAGTATTATATTTATACTCTTAGAACCAATTTTCATACAACTGTTGCTGTGATTTTAGTGGCGCATCTCTTAAATATGGAGTCCCATAACTGTGTGTGATCTGAAGGCAGAGGAATACGAGGTGAACATCCTGCCTCTGAAGCAATTTGTTTTTCAGGGAATATGGAAAAGAGCCACTTCTTATATTTGCAACATCTAGTATAGGAAAAGGTTTTTTCCTCCAATCCAGGAAACCGGCTATCCAAGAGGCAAGGAGCTAATCACTGACCAGTCGTGTGCTTGAAATGTTTGGGCATCACGACCCTAAGATTTGTGAGTTTTACACACATGGCTCTCTGAGTAATCTCATTTACTGCCTGCCCCTTAAAGGTGTGCAGTGCTGCTGGCTCTCTCCAACCATAAGGGAAAATCATGCAGCTTTTCCATCAGTGGCGTATTTCAGTAGTCTCCTGTTAACCCATGGTTATGCGTGTGCATGTATTACATTGTTTAAAACACAAACCACCAGATTGCTAGTCTCAACTGAAACCCACCTGACCTATTTCTCATCAAAGCTCACAAAGCATCGAGTTACATAGTGTTCTGGTTGAATGGGAAAGCTGGACCCAGAAGAATAAAGTCTAAACTTCAGAATATGTGCCCCTTTGGCAATGGATCTTCATGACATTTATGGATAACTCGGGGTGAGATGGTTCTAGTCAAAAGGACATAAGTTATGCCAATTGCCAGATGATTGGCAATCTTCTTTTCTCTGATCTTGAGAGTTATTTGTATTATCCCACTTGAAGAGAGTGGAGCTGATCCTGACAGCTCAAAACTGATGCAGAAAAAACTCTAGATCACTTTCATGTCTACACATAAAGGATCCTCCTATACTTCTCAAACCCAAAATACCAAGGGATATTTAATCATCCATCCCATAGTGATTACAGCCACAATATATGCATGGGGTGTCTATGGAGATTCTCAGTCATCCAGCCCAAAGGTGCTTTTCCAAAAGGCAACTGGACTTTCTTGGATGTTTTTTCCCCCCTTGAAGACGTTTCACTTCTCACCCAAGAAGCTTCTTTACTTCTGTTGAATGGTACGGAACAGAAGGATTTATATTTAGATGATTGCTAAGGAATATAAACCCTTCTGTTTCCCACCATTCAGCCAGTATTGAAGAAGCTTCTTGGATGATAACCAAAACATCTTCAAAGAAAAAACCCAAGAAAGTCCAGTTGCCTTTAGAATAGCACCTTTGGGGCAGATATGCATGGGGCTTCATTGGTGGGGCTTCAGTGCTGTTTAGACCATAATCCCGTACAGTAATTACCACAATGCAAATATATGAACAGGCATGGGGAGCTTTCTGCAGATAGAGCAGGACTAAAGTTTGTCTCCTCTCCTGTCCCACACATTTTGTCCCTCCAATTGAACAGTAGTGAATGAGAATTCTATTTTCTTTCAGCAAAATGCTTTGCTGAACAAAACGCTGGAATGAAAAAAGTGCTTTTTAATGGCAGCTGTTCCTTGATGCATCTCTCTTTATGAGTCTCAAAGGTCTTTTTTTTAAATACGATATTTGTATTTTAAAAAAGAGATAAAAACTAATGCAAATTACAAAAAACAAAACATTAAAAAGAGAAATATTGCAGACAAAAGAATAACATGGAAAAATATAAAAAAGTAAGACTATAACAAAGAAAAAGAAGTCTCTTGATGTTTTTGCAAGGAGTCACAGTCTATTGCACAAGGAGAGCAGCAAGTTTTATCACTTTAGCCAGGAAGACTCCCCTTGGGGATAATTGGGGGTGGGCGCTTGATTTCTTCTTTTGCCAAGCAGTAAAAGCATCACAAATTGAATATTTTAACTGCTGCTGAGTTTTGCTTTGGCAAGCCAATTTTTCAGTGGCAGTCTATTACTACCAATCTTGGGTTTTTATTATGGTTCCTAGCTATGTGGATCTGTGTGGCAAGATGTTCTCTTCTACTGTAAGAAAGGGGAATATTAGTGTAAAGATTCTTCTTCTTTTTTTTACAATGCTGAGTATTCCCTCCCTACTTCCTTCCCTTAAGTGTTCTCTTTGGTGGAAGTGCTGTTTCTTCCTTCCTATTTCTGTTTTTATTATTGGTGGTCATGCTTATTCTTAGCAGCGTTATCAAATATTGTGATCTCAAAGTGATGTATTTTGATCTCAAATAGATTACTCTGAGCTCACCAGAAATGCTCCAAGACCGTTCCAACCAGCCCCAAGGTGTTTGAAATAAGGTGCTTTTTTGATACTGTCTGGAATGTTTCCAGAACGGTCCTTGGGACTTCTGCAAGGTTAGAACAATCTCTTTTAAACAGAAGCAACAGTTTTGAGTTCAAAAAAAGGATGTTTCAAGCGCAAAACAATTCAAAAGAATCACTTATCCTGTAATTTGCAATGGGATGAAGAAATTTGATCTTGCTGCTTGAGTAAATCAGAGGAGTAACCCGCTGTAGGAACCTTCACAATAGGTCTAGTGTTCTCTTTACAGGTGAAAACTATTTATTAGTAGATCAATATCCAGCGTAATTTATCTAGGGCTGTCTTTGAAAATAGGATAGCTAAACTGATATGAAAGATTTCTCTAGGAGGTTAATGTGAGCAGCATTATCTGTTCTGAACTTTGTACTTGTGCCCTTCCAAACTGGTTCTGACTACTTTTGTGAGCATTTGAATGAGCATGAAAGTAATTTTACTCCAAATGCCATTTTTAAAGAAATGATATTGTTTGCCCAAATATCATAGCCTCCATTATTCTTCTGGTTATGATCTTTTATATGAATCTTCTGTCCCTTTCTTTGATATCATAAAAATGTGATTCTCCCAAGCTTCTGTGAATACAATTTGTTAACTGTGGCTTATTCAAAATCTATTATACTATTTAGAATTGAATGTAAGTTAAACTAAATGGTTTTGAAAATCAAAACTACAAGTTAAGAAGTTAGGGGTGCTGCCAGATGCTGTTTCACAATTTATTTTTATCCACCTGTGTTATTTTTATAACTAACTCAAGGCAGTGAACATACTTAATGCTCCATCCTCCTCCTATTTAAAACCCTATTTTCCCCATCATAACCACCCTGTGAGGTGAAATTGGGCTGAGCCTGAGACACAGTGATGGCCCTAAGACACCCAGATGGTTTTCATACCTAAGGTGGGACTAGAACTCACAGTCTCCACGTTTCTAGCCTGGTGCCTTAAATACTATACCTCTTTATATCTTTATATTTTGATGCTTGTCAACATCAAGGGATTTTTCAAACTAATGACATTAAAGGCACCAACCAAGGCTTTGATCTGAAAACCACTGCCTCACTAAGGTTTAAAAGGAAGAGTTTCAAGAAAACGTAATTTGTCAGCTAAGGAAATAGTTTTCCATGTCAGACTAGAGTGCATAACTTAGTACTTTGTGCTTCTACCTCTGTAGGCTGCTTAGTTACTTCTTTCTGCAAGAATAGAAAGGAAAGATGCAAATGCTAGCTAACCATATATAGCTCCTAGATAATCCATGCACCATTGGGTCTTTGTTGCAGATATATTTCCTTACCTAATCAGAGAAACAGAATGCCATGGGCAGGCAAAAAAAAATCAAGGGGAATGGGATTGACTACTGACTTCCTGTTGGCTTCCTCCATTGAGTTGTTGGACATCCTCCCTTTCCTTCCCAGCAGGCAGATACATGGTGGCTGCTGCATGGGGGAGGAGGGAGCGAGGGATTACACGTATGGCTGGAATCTGTCAGGGAACATTGAAAATGAGAATTATGTGCCCTCAGTGGCACAGCAGCAGTGCTGAAGCAGCAGGAGCCTGGTACCACTGAAGCAGCTGCCATTTTCCCAAATTTTATTTTGTCATTAGTAAAAAGGCCCAGCATTCTGTTAGTTACCACATTTGAGGTTCCTGGGTTGAAAACATTTTGTCCTGCAATACACAGTTTTGCCCAGTTAAAGGTTACAGATACAGGTGTATAGATATCTAACTCATTGTGATTTGATGTCCATGGCATGCGTACACACACACACAGAGACACACACTTTTTACTTTTTTAAAAAAATGACCTTGCTGTCCCTGAACTGAGCGTTTATTGGCTCTTTCTCTCCCTCCCTCCCTCTCATACACACTGGTAATTCACTTTTGTCCTTATGATATATTGTTTTTAAAGCCATGTATAAGGATACAGGATGTAAGATCTCAGGATGTTTACTAACTGGAGTGGTATATAAGCACTTCTTAAGAAATAAATGGATAAATATATATCTGTCAAGAGCCTTTCTTCAAATAAGCAGCACAGTTCAAAAGAAATTACAAAAGCAGTCCTTAGACACTTGACTAATTCATAAGGGACAATTTGTAGCCTCTTTTGGGGCTTATTTACAAATTTCTACTGAAATACAATTCGGAAACTGAACAAGTTAAGGACTTTATGATCCAATGGATGCATAATTTAAACAGGACAATTAATATGCAATAATGGGACTGTTAATGAAAGATAAATATTACAATTATTTTTGTTAATATTACACTTTGAGAAAACAGGTATAAGATATTTTATTGCTAGTGTATTACTCCAGTGCAAATTGTCAAAATATGTAATTCATATTCAAAAACCTGCTGGAAATATGTTACAACAGTTCAAAGTTTACACAGCACTGAAAAAAGTGACTTATGACCATTTTTCACAACTGTGACTGTTTCAACATACCCATGGTCACATGATTTACATTTGGCCACTTCATATTTATGACTGTTGCAGTGTCCCAGGGTCATGTGATCATCTTTTGCAATCTTTGGACAAGCAAGTTAATCAATGGATTCACTTAACAACCGTGTTACTAATTTAACAACTGAAAATTCACTTAACAAATGTCAGCAAGAAAAGTCATAAAATGGAGCAAAACTCAGTTAACAAATTTCTCACTTAGCAACCTAAATTCTGGGCTCAATTGCGATCATAAGTCAAGGACTACTTGTAATCAGGCTGCAAATGTACTTTCCTGTTTGGTAGCAATATTGCAAAAGCTTAGCAATTCTGGAAATGGTTTCTTACAGAATGAAACAAATCTTAAAAGCTGAATCTTCTTTCCTGCCAGCAAGTTTTTCTGCTAAACTTCATATCCTTTCAAAGTATACGAAACTGATTTATGATAACAGTTCTAAGAATGCTTTAAGAAAACTTAACTGGGTATTAAATACAAATCCTTCTTTATAAGAATGGGAAGATCAAATTATGGGAGTATGCATTCAGTGTCAAAAATAACTTCATATTGCAAAACAAGGTGGAATTTAAAAAGAGAAGAAATACTTTATTTGGAAAAGGAATATAAAAGGATATAGAGCAAAGGCTGATATACAAGAACATCAATGAAAAAAATGCATTAAAAATATAAATATCACTGTGACTTTTTTTTAAATAGGGCTGGAAATAATGGATGCATTTACTTTACCAGATAAATCTAATGAAATATCTATTTTCCCTGTTTCTCTTTCCCCATACTCAAGTCATTTAGAAAAATGGTACATTGGGCTTCTATTGTATTTTTAATGACAAAGAACTATCAGAATACAAATAGACCCTTCCATGAAATAGCACCAATGTCATATTAAGCACATGCCTTTGCTATATTTTCTTTTATTACAAAAAGCAAAGTATGACCGCAAAAGAGAAAGCTCAACCCTGGAGAAATGCAGTGGTTCTAATGAGTAAAAGTGAGGCTTGAGAGGAGCTAAGGACTATCAATATTTTTCTGCTGGTTACAAGACTGCTAGAAATATTAAGAATGAGCTAACTCTGGTGTTATATAGATTCCCATGTTCCATCTCTTCTTTGCATTTCCTCTGCATAAAACCTCAAGTTTCCCAACTCTCTGGAGCAAATCTGTGGGACATGCTGGGAAGGGACGGAGATTTGTTTTCCTATGTTGTGTAATCATCTTGCTTTCCCATAGGTCCCAAATTTCATCAATGCATCCCTGCAACCTCATGAGCGCATCATGGCTCAGGAGATTGACAGCTACTTCCGCCATGAGCTTATCTACAAACGGAATGAGCGGATGGGCAAGCGAGTAAAAGATTTACTGGAAGAATATCCAGATAAAAGCTTCTTCTTTGCATTTGGAGCTGGTAGGTACATTTTAGAAGTTTTTAAAAAGATAACATGGATGAATTGATCCTTTGTGCTAGTAATGTGGAAACATCCAGTTCACAAGAGAACACATTGAATCATTGCACCTTCAATGCCCAAAATGGCAATTCTTCATAGCCATTGAAAGATGTGTTGTACTCTCATTAAATGTCTTCAATACCTCATTATAAAATCCGCTATCGATGAATTTTTCTTTTCTTTTATGTGGTTGTATTGATTTTAATATTTATTTTTCATGTTTTTATTGCTTAAACTGTCAAGACTGGCTTTATGAGATGGGTAGCCATATCAATCCAATAAATACATAAACAAATTTAAATGCAGTTGCAAAAACCAACAGGCATGGTTAAATTCAAAGTGATAGCATAGGTTCAATATTTATATTCTGTAAACTCTGTCTTTTCTCAAGGTGAAAATTGTCTCTTAGGGAAGTAAGGATTGAGGCTCCAACCTAAATGTACAGAATTGTAATTGGGCTTATTATAACACTAGTTCAATACCCGTGCTTCGCTACGAAACTATGTGGTCAGGCTTAGTTTTTGGGTAGGAAAATAAGGGGGGAGGAATCTGCCTTGGCCTACCAGCATCCATCAGTATTGATCTGGCTAGCATCCTGTCAGTGTATGAGAGAGTTGAGGGGTGTTTGGAAACTGAAACAGTATTTGCTATGTGAGCAAGAAGGAGACAGCAAGGAGCCTGGGTGTGGCTTAGCTCAACTGTTCTGTACTAAAGCTGCTTGCTGCTCTGAAACTAAAACTGAAACTGAAACTCCTCCCCTCTGCTTGTGTTTTGCATTTGAAACAGATTTGTTTTCAGGTGGGGAGGGGGAGTAGAACTCCTTAGCATCAGAGCGTGTTAATAATAATATAAGAAATACTAATGCTCTGATGGTCATTTCGAAAAATCCTTTCTTAGTGAGCACCTAGAAGCCAAGAGGAACATATATGCCAAATTTCAAGTTGGTAGGCTTTATGCTTCTGGAGATTTTGTGATGACGCGTGAGTGGTATTTCCCTTTTATATATATAGACAGAATCGGCTTAAACTGGTGTTCTCCTAATAAAATAACCTCACCTGCTGGGCTGTACCTACCTCCCAAGTGTGAATCTGGTCTAAGAACATTTTGGAAGATGTAAGCCAGGGGTGTCAAACTCACGTCATCACAGAGGCATCACGTGATGTGTTGGGACATTTTTTCCCCTTAGCTAAACCAGGCCTGAGTGTGGCCAGCTCGTGACGCATCCAGCCTGCAGGCCTGTAGTTTGACAGCCCTGATGTAAGCCAAGTCACTAGATATATATTTGACAACTTAGATATTAAAAAATCAATAGTGCTTCTTTTTTTTTAAAGCAGGGGTCCTCAACCCCAGTTCGTCAAACCGGCACTGGTCTGCAGCCTGTTGGGAACTGAGCTGCATAAGTGTGCATTCATGGGGGATCTAGGTAGCATGAGAAATCACAGCCCCTCCGGTCCATGGACATTTTTTTTTACACAGAACTGGTCCCTGGTGCCCAAAAGATTGGGGGCCACTGCATTAAGGCATGTATTTATGCCCCAAAATGCCTGTCATTTTTAAATAGGATTTCATTGTTTAAATTGAATAGTGCATAATGTCAGACTGTACTACCTGGAGGTGCTACTGGAATGCTTCACACAAGGGGGAGAGAGCAATTGTATTTCAGTGCTTATTTTGTGAGATAATCAAATGATCTCAGATATTATCTGTTCTGGCATGCATAAATATTACACTGGCAGAGAGACAGTATGTACTCAATCATCTGCATAATGTGCTTTTCCCTCAAGGAAAAACTGATCAGGCGCACATTATCCAGTCAGGTTTTGTATACTCCTGGGGGTTGGCATTGTGTAAATTAACATCTGTCACTTCTCCCTGAATTTCTGCTGGCATGTAGTGTGGAGTGTTAATATTGGCTAATCCTTTTGATCATTGGTGTTAGTGAAAGAATTCTAAACGTCAGCCATTTTTAAACTTCGAGCACTCCTGGCGGCAAATCTATAATTAAATATTTATTTAAATATATTATTGAAGCCATGTACTGATTTAAATGTGCAGGTCTTGTAGATGAATGGCAATAATTTTCCAATAAAGATATTCTTATTAGGCCTTAGAATGTTTTCAAATATTCATGTTTGAGGCGGACTTCATCTCCCCTCCCACCAAAGTTTCTGTGTTGCCATTTCAGTGATTCCAAAGAGATTTGCAAGAGGTAGTACCTCTTGAAAAGTAGCACTTTTTAAATGAAAGTACTTTTATTAGGAATCATAAAGTCATGTCATTTACTCCGTGTGGTTATTTGTTAACCGTGATATATTTTAATGATATATTTCACTATTTAATACTATTGGTTTACTAAACAATATATTTATTAATATATTTTCTAACCAAGTTGAAGCCATAGCTGAAAATGTGAACTTACTTTCCTTAAAATATAATGCAACAAGGGGCTGTTTGCTTGTTTGGTTTTTCAACTATGGTGAAGATAGTACAAATATGCAGTGGTTTAATGAAATGCAAAAAGTTTTATAAATGTTTGCAAACAATTTAAATAGAATGTATCTTAAGGCCACCTTTGGCTTCTGGAGCAGTGATGGGATAGCCAACCAATGTTGTTGTATCAGTAAAATGAACAGCATAGAAATTTAATAAATAAATTTAATAAATAGATCTAGGTTAAAATACAGCTAGTCCTTGACTTACAACATTTAGCAACTGTTCAAAGTTATAACTTGACTGAAAAAAGTGACTTATGTAAACTTTTTGTAGGTTTTTCATACTTACAACCATGGCAGCATCCCCATGGTCACGTGATCAAAATTTGAATGCTGGCAATTGGTTCATATTTATGACGGTTGCAATGTCCTGGGGTCACGTGATCACTTTTTGCAACCTTCTGACAAGCAAAGTCAATGGGGAAGGCAGATTGACTTAACAACCGCGTTAAATTTACAACTGCACTTAACCATTGTGGCAAGAAAGGTTGTAAAATGGGGCACAACTCACTTAACCACTGTGTCCTTTAGCAACAGAAATTTTGGACTCTATTGTGGCTGTAAGTCAAAATCTACCTGTAATGGGTTACAGTATACAGCTTGTGAAGACAGTCCCTCTGTAAAGATAGATAGAGATAGAAGCAGAAGGACAGATACACAATACACCATACACAATGTTAGGCTATACTAGATCTCCCTGTACCTGTATTTCCCTGAGTTGCTTTAATTGATTTCTCTGCCCCAGATAAGGTCACAATTGGCAAAAGTCCTCAGACTTCCATCTGCTGTTCAAGCTGTAAGTCCAGAAGGGTGACCAAATCTCAAATCTGCTATTTCTGGAAAATACTTGTCCAGATTTTAATAGAACATTCTGATCAACAATCCTAATTCCTGGGTTCAACTTCAGTCTCTTTTGCCCCATCAAAACCCTTAAGAACTTTGTGCACTAGGACAGCAGCCCCCAATCTTTTGAGCATCAGGGACTGGTTCTGTGGAGAAAGGTTTTTCCATGGACCAGAGAGACCTTTGTGTGCTGCCTGCGTTCCATCGATGAGGCCTCACTTGTTTGCATGGTCCGGTTGCTGGCATGCCATGGGCCGGTGCCAGACCATGGACTGTGGGCTGGCAGCATCTCTCCTACAGCCCAGGCTAGTGATATAAAGTGGCTTTATTTGGATATTGAAGGACAAGGGAGTGATAGCCAACCTCTGTGGCGTCCCATATATCTGAGGCCAGTGGGCAGATCTCTCGTCCCATTCCTACACTGAGTGAAAATACCCAGTGAGGAAGAAGAGGAGCCTCTGCAAAATAGTATCCTTGGTCTTCAATCCCCATAAAGTTGGGGTCCAGTGGTCCAGTAAGATACCACAGGTGATGATACCAAAGGTCATGAAAATGTCAGAAGGGGCACACTACCTTCATCTAAGTTCCAAACAGGCCATTTAAGAAAGCAATCAATGTTACCTTTGTCCCATTCCCAGGTTGGAACCCTGACTGAAAAGGCTCCAAATAATTTGCTTCTTTTAGGGAGCCACGATGTTGGCCTAACACCTTTACCTTAATCTCTACGCACTGTGAAAATGGGTCACATGCTGACACCTTCCCAAGTGAAGCTTATCCATATTGTGGGGATCTGGCTTATTCAAGAGTGATGGGTGCTTCCTATTTAAACCTTGAAACTGGAAGTAAACATCAGAGAAAGGATCTTACTACTAAACCACAATCTGTGCTATAGGTGAAAACACTCTGGGATGTAAAGTTCTGTTCCTCTTTCACAGGACGCAAAACATTTAAAAGAATATAAATCTGGGTCTGTTGTCAAGCTTGAAAGAATAAATCCACCTTGGGTAGGGGGCAAAAAAAGAATCCTTCATTAGAACAGTGGGTACCTCTCTTTATTTAAGACTAGATGAAAAGACTATAGCTTATTTCCCCACTTGGCTAGAATTGATACTTACAAGGAGATCTCAGTTTCTCCCGTTCTTGAGTTTGAACACAGAACAATGACTGCCAAAGTAAATTGACCTCCCGAATGCCTGTGTTCATGTAGTGTAGGATAGGGATAATGGAGAGCTGAGTGCAAAAAGAGGAGGGGCTTCTGCTGGCACAAGGATGGGTGTGTGTGTGTGCTTTCTCTTTGGAGTCACTCAAGTGTGTCAGGCCAAAAGAGGAAACAGATGAAAAGGGGTTCTGCTCCCTATCATGCTTCTGTGGACAGCCTCCCGCAGGAGTGAAACTGCTTGATCTTACGCTTCTGGGGTGAATTCTAACCGTGTGCATTCGTAGCTGCTTTAAAAGAAATATTGAAAGTGGTAGGCGAATCTCTTAAATTAAAGCAGTTCTCTTAATTGCTGGAAAGTCTAGGATGTGCCTGTGTTTGGACAACAGCCTCCAAGTACATTTCTGCCAAGGATTTCTAGTACAAAAGCAAGCAATTTGCAATGCAAAGATAAGATCCTTGCTGCCAATTTAATTTCAGGACAGGGAGGAGACAGATTATCACAGGTGAGCTTAATGCACTCAAAGAGTACGGTTTGCTGAACACTGGTATGCTGTTGAAATAATGGAAAGTTCATTCTGTACACTTTTGGACATGCCTAAGTTAATAAGTCAAACCTTCATTTGTGTGTGTGTGTGTGTGTGTGTGTGTGTGTGTGTGTGTGTGTGTGTATCTGCTCGTTTCCCGTTCCACACATGTTTTGACAACTGTTCTTCTTTTTAGCCTTGATTTCTGGTTAATGATTGTTCAGTAGTGCTAGAAAAAAATTGATAATGATCGAGAATATTGATGATAATTTTCAATATTAAAGCAACAATATACAGTAAAAGCTCAGAACTGAATATCATGCTCACAATAGAGTCTAATTAACACTAAATGATGTGCAATAAATTATGCACCCTAAAATTACATTAGCCTCCTTTGCAGCATATTACATGGTCATTCTTAGTCAGCTACAATTCCAACGATTTTTTCACATTATTTTTTTTAACTGATAAAGATGATTTTGAGTTGTATTTGTCGCTTATGGTATTAGTTCTCCCAGTTTGTGTCTTCTGCAGATTTGTAAATTCTTTCATCCACTTGTCATCCAAGCCATTAATAAAAATGCTAAAAAGCATAGAGTCTAGGGCTAAACACGGTGCTACTCCACTTGCTATCTCCCTGAGGATAAAGAATTTTCCTTAATCTGATTTTTCAATTCAGCAATATATCCACATAAATGCCATGCCATGCAGCCCATGGGAAAGTAGTTTGACATTTCAGCATGACTTGTTGAAATGACAAAACATACGTATATCTATAGCAGCTTCATAAGATGCTGCCAGAAGCTACCTAATTAAAAAAAATGAGTGGTTAGTCTAATAAGACTTGTTCCTGGTAAATCCATGTGGAGTTGTGCTTATCACCTCATTGTTCTCAAGCTTCTCAAGGAATGAGTCACTCTGTGACTTGCTCTAGAATTTTTTTCCAGGTATTGATGTCAGATTGACCAAATTCATGGATTCTCCTTTTCTTTTTTGAAAACAGGATTTTCGGATACATAAAAGAAATGCATATCAGGTTCAGTTAGACAGTCAAGAAGTTGCTTCACATAGAGTGTGATTCAAGTGACTCAGGAAGTGTTCATTGGTTCAAAGTAAGAAGATATTCCCTGAGGGTGTATCTTAAAATCCTTCTCAAGCTTCAGTTGTGCTCTTTTAAGATGCTCTTTCCAATTACTTTCTTTGAACTGAAATCTTGTTGAAGAAGACAAAGCCAATTACAGGTAGTTCTCCTCTTACAACAGTTCGTTTAGCAAACATTCAACGTTACAACGGCAGTGAAAAAAGTAACTTACGACTGTTTTTTCACACTTATGACCATTGTAGCATCCCCATGGTCACGTGATTTACCTTCAGATGCTGGACAGCTGACTCACCTTTATGATGACCACAGTGTCCCAGGGTCATGTGATCCTATTTTCTGACCATCTGACAAGCAAAGTCAATGGGGAAACCAGATTCACTTAACAACCAGATTACTAATTTAATAACTGCAGTGATTCACTTAACAAGTGGAGAGAAAAGTCTTAAAATGGAGCAAAACTCACTTAACAAATTCCTCACTTAACAACATAAATGTTGGGCTCAGCTGTGGTCATACGTTGAGGACTATTTGTAGGAATTAAGTAATGGTTGTGAGTGCAGTCTGTTAATCAGACTGATAATCTAATAGAGAAGTTCTCCACTCTTTGTCATGTAGAGTGAGATTACCTTAGCACTTCCCTCAGCTGGGTATAAAACAAGGTCTTGTATTTTGAGTAACTTGAGGTAGACAGTCTGTAGAAAGACTAAGCAAAGCCTCTGATTAACATGCTGGAATCTCCAAGAGACAACCAGGAAATTGAAATAGAGGATCCTTTGCTTTAGTAAAACTTTTATTTCTGCAGAAATAGGTGAATTTGGGCTGTTTCAACACCTCTCACGTTCAAGCTTTCCGCATTTTGGCCAAATGCTTTTTTGCTAGTTCTTCTGCAACCTCTTTTATTCTGGCACTCCAAAATCGAGATAACTCAGATTGCAGTCCCAAAAACCAACATTCTCCCATTGATATTTTGAAAGCCAGTCGTTCATCTGCAGTATTCTTTCCCTTTCCCAGTCCTCTTCCATATGGGGTAACCATCTGATCTTCCTTTAATTCTAGTTTTATTTCAAATTCTTACAAATCCATGATGATGTGGTTGTAGTTGCTCCCTGCATATGAATTACCAGCAAAGAGGAATGGACTTCATACGTCTTAGAAATTCTGTCACATGCCTGATCCATGACATGGTGGACAGCTTATTTCATATACTAATAGTCAGAATATGTTTGTTTACAATAGTGGTTAGTATCTAACTACTTTCTCTTTGTCTTCTTGCAGGCTACAACTACATCCTCTCTGCCTTTCAAGGTTATGCTATTGTAGTGTTTGTTACACAAGATCTTTTTCTTCCTTTGAAGGTTCAAAGCTAGTTGCTTCTGTAAGAGCTTCAAAGCTGTTTTTGGATTGAAGAATATCTTCTGTGTCTCTTGCTTCTGGTTGTCATTCTTATCTGCTGTACTTGTTCCTTTGTTTACATTTCTTCCTTACGGACAGTTACTTCTTTTGTTGGTTGCCTTTGTATCATCTTCTTTGTTCCCCAAAAAATCTTTATTCTTTCTTACGAATGGTAATATGGTCACGGCCACTCCATTTCTTACCTTGAGCATTAGACTTCTTTTTAAAAATCACATCAGCATAATAACACCTGAATATTAATTAGGCAAATAGTATTTTAGGAAGCTAATAGGTTGCTTGCAGATAGGCATGGAGCTTCTCAGGAGCTTGATAATCTTCTATTCTGCATTAATGCTTTAATAACTTTGTTTTTAAAATTATTTTTATTATTATGTTTTTAAGAGAAGATTGTTTATATTGGTGATTTATAAGTATCCTACTTTTAGATTTCATTTTCTACTAAGGATACTGATAAAATTGAGCAAGTCCAGAGACAGCCAACAAAAAAGGAGACAAAACATATCAGGAAAGATTGAAGGACCTAAATATATACAGTCTGGAGGACAGAAGGGAAAGGGAAGACATGGCTGAAACATATATTAAGGGTGTGAATAGGATTCTAGAAGGCAATATTTTCAGTATGAAGCAAAGATCAAGAACACGGGGGCATAAACTCAAACTGACAAGGGGTAAATTCAAAAGTAATGTTAGAAAGGATTACATCACAGAAAGTGTGGTGGAAGCCTGGAACCAACTTCCAGTGGAGTTAGGGAATCAGTCCTCAGTACCTGAGTTTAAACATGCTTGGGATGAACATATGTCTATCATCTGACAAAAATTTAAAAAATAAAAATAATAAATAAGAAAACAACAACAACAACAAAAAACCAAAATGAAGACTCAATGGACAGTAGGTCTTTTTCTGCTGTCAGTTTTCTATATTTCTATGTTTCATTATAACTAAAGTTAAATCCAGCATGATTGGATCAATTCCTACATCTCTAGCAGCTTTTCCTAACCTCAGTCTCCAGCTAGGGGATGGTTGGTTTACAACAGAGACTTTCTAGGGTCAGTTAAAGCAGGTGTTCATGTAAACTTTGCATTGTTGTCTAATCTGTACTTTAAAATGTTGTTTATGTGCTTTGATTAATGTTACTTGGGGCTTTTCTCTTTTATTACCTAAAGGTCATTTCATGGGCAACAATACAGTCATAGATATTTTGAGGAGAAAAGGATATGAAGTAGACCATACATCTGCTGGGCAAGCAATCAGGTAACAACTGCTTTAACAATCATCTTCAGGAAACAAAACATAATAGAAATGCATTTTGGAGTTGAAACTACTGCCATTTTATTCAGTGTAAAACCGTGTGAACCTGGACACTTGCAGAATGAAAAGCCTGCCAGTTTCCCACATCCTCCTCTGCTTCTCACTCATGCCTCAAGTTCTCTGATGGAAAAAAAAAAACAGACCATTGTGTCAATAGTTCTACCACGTAGAAGCTTAATATTTGTAAGTTGAGTGAAAATATAATCATGTCTTCATAGCCATCATGCACTGTAGTCTATACTGTAGTTTCACAAAATAGTGTTTCCAATTTACTCTAAAACTGATTGTAGGTGATGATTTTCTTCCAGATGACACAAAATTACTCTTCTCTAAGGGATATCTTATCTTCTGTCTATCCATGGTAAATGGTACTGGATGTCACTTTTGTGAGTTGCTCTCTGCTCCAGCAACGTAGATCCCTCTCTAAACTTCACTTCCTCACTTGACAAATGAAATGCCAAGTTATGACTTCCATATGTGAATAAATTTCCACAAATATAGCAGACTTGTCAGGTCCTATACATCTTTTGGCATTCAGGCAGATAGCAACACCAGAAAGTTTCATATCAACCAAAACATGATCTTTTCAGAGGATGAAAGCTGACTTATACATTCCAGAACAATTCCTCCAATGTAGAGTGCCAGTCATTTTGGTAGCTCTTTAAAAGAAGCAGGAACTGGGAAATAGCAGATATGAAAATCCATTCAATTCTGTCCTAATGCAAAGTGAAAGGTTAATTATTATTTTATATCTTGTTTTAATACAATTAAAATATACCTCAATAAATAGACTTTTTGTATCACAAGTAATTATCAAAATGGCTTGGGGGGGGGGGGAAGTTTTCGAAGAAATACAAATAATTTCAGTGGACACAGGTCATTCTAATTGCAACAGCAGAAGAATAGTACTATGTCATTCTCTATTACTACACCCGGCCATGATAATTGTTTAAAATAAACACAAGAATCCTTTAAAGTTGGCTTAAATTTACATTTTTGTTTTACCGATTATAAGATACTCGGTATGCTGGGGGTTTCCTGAACTATCCAAAACGTGATGAGTTCAAAGAATGTTAGACTGCAATAAGACTTTTTCCTCTCCAAAACCAGTGGGAATTTTATTCCATATACATGGAAGGATGGAGGAAAGCAGGAGGAGGAAGACTCTGCTTAGGTTATAATAATGAACTACCAAGTAAAAGTATGTTGTGATCGGCATATAATGAAGGCGGTTAAATATTTGCCCATGTTTCGCCAGAGTGGAAGAAAATATTTCATTTTCTTTGACCACATTTCCCTTCAGTATTAAATCATGTGGAAGTGGCATTTATCCTTTTGCTTAAACATTCTTTATGGATGAGTCACTGAATGTTGACTCATCAGAGAAAATGAGAAGTATCTCTGTACAAACCTTTAGTGAATTCTAAATGCTTCTTTCTCTCTCTAGTTGCTTTTGGGAAAAGCAACATTGAGACTCATCCTGTTCTCATCTGGGCTCTCCCGAGAAACTGCATTTCATCTCCTATTTGCCTGGCTTTAAACAGTTTACCTGAAGTTCATTTTACATTCCCATTCCTGAGTTAAGGTTCACTGAGCGCATTTCATTGAGCATTAAAGGCATGAAGGATGTTTGTTTTAGTTTCCGCCTTTCTGGCGAATTCAGCTCACTGGGGGAAGAAAAAGGGAATCGCATAATATCCACTGCTTTGCAAATGCTACATTTTTCTTCCTGTTGTCTTATCATGCAATGGATAGTGTGCGCATATGCTATTTTGTGCATTTGGAGAGTCTGAAGGTAATCTCTCCAACCACATGATATAGATTATTATCCTTTCAATTGTCTTTAATATCAAAGAGGAAATTTTCCTTTACTCATTCTTTTAGTACATTCTGTGGGCAATACAATACCAGTAGTGGCTTCGTGTTGGGGTGCTATTTCTGTTACATTTGTGGCGATTTGCAATGTCCTGTGGACACATGACCATGGGTTATGATGGCTTTGCCAAAAATTGGCAATTGCTTCTAGGTTTCGGCAAAACCATTCCATAGCAAACAACCAGTTTGCTTAACAACCATATTTACACTTACAACCTCTGTGTTTGCTTAATGACTGCTGCAAAAAATATAAAATCAGGTCAGTCATGTACCCATCCCATTTTATTACAACTTGTGGCCATAATGATTGTTAACTACCTGTACTACTAAAACTCTAATAATATTTAACTGGTGAAATGATGCTTCATATGACAAAACTTTTTCAACCAAGACCTCAAATGGGGTAACTTACAGAATGCCAGAACGATCATTACTGAGGTAATGAGATCTGTGGAAGGGTGGCTGCTTCAGTGTTGCCAAGCTGTCAAATTCTGACTGTGGCAATCATGTCATCCTCATTTCCAATGCTCCCTGACAGCTTCCTGGCCATTTGCACAATCTCTTGTTCCTTCCCCTATCCAGTAGCAGCCACTTGTACCTCCCCTATGGGAAGCAAAGGGGGGAAGGAAAAAATGGAGGAAGGGAAGGAAGAAGGAGGGAGGGAGGGAGGGAGGGAGGGAGGGAGGAAGGAAGGAAGGAAGGAAGGAAGGAAGGAAGGAAGGAAGGAAGGAAGGAAGGAAGGAAGGAAGGAAGGAAGGAAAATTTCTATGCTCACTGACAGTTTCCCATAAGGACATTCAATGGGAAAGCCAACAGGAAGTCAAAGATTGCTCCTGCTCCCTCTGAATTTTTGCCAGCTGATGGCCATTCTGCCCCTCTAAGGAAACATCTCTGAAATGATAACCCAATGGGACACAGGTTTTTTTAGTATTTTATTATAGCTTGCTTTAGAAAGAAGGTGAATGGGCACTTTTCCTGTGTTGAACATTTTTGACACTTTCAAGGGAGCGAGGTATTTGAAGCACAAATACTTGAAATGTTTGTAGCAATTTACTTGGCAGACAATCAGCCCCTATTCTCAACCTTACTTTATTTTGCTTTTTATAGTGGAAAAAACCAACAGAAGTTCTTGTCTGCCCTCTCCTCAACATCCCCAGAATATGCCTCTTACATTATCTCCCAAGAGATCCAACAACAACAGGAGGAAGAAGAGGAGGAAGAGCTGTGGCCCGACACATTATTGCCCGAAAACATGGACCTGCTGGAGAAAGCAGAGAGGAAATACAACAAGAAGAAGAAACAGCAGAGGAAACAGCGCTTTCGTCAGTTCAATGACCTTTGGGTACGCATCGAGGAAAGGTAATGCGTTTCCGAGAAATAGTAAAAAGGGCGCCCTTTAAGAGAAACATAATTTGTTTATTGGTTTTTCTGCCTACCGTAAAAGAAAGATTCTCTGCAGTTTACAGTACAAGCACAAAAAAACCAGCACAATAAAATACCCACAGTATAGTCAAAGCAGCTAAAACTAGAAGCAGATGAACTCCAGATGAATTCACATAACAGCCATTAAAACAGTGAAATCAATTCAAACTCTTCAGGCTCTCTGAAATAGTTCAGTTCAGTTTTTAGTAATTCACAGAAAGCCAGCAATGTGGTAGTCTGGTCAAATTAGCAAAAGGAGGTTGTTCCTCAGTGAGGCTCAGCACCTTCAAACCTCCAACCCACATACCTTGCAATGGGAGGTGGGGGCGGGGGAAATCACCAATGGTTTTGTCTTGGACATAAAGGTTGGATAATTCAAAACTGGTTGCAGAAGTTGTTCCTACAGGTGTTTTGGTGCCGAGCTACTGTATACATATTTATATTTATAAAACCAGTTTTTGAAATTGCATTTGGAAGCCTATTGGAAGCTAGTGAAGATCCAGGGCACTGATGTCATATTCTTTTCATGGCATACATCAGCCAACAGTGGACCAATGCTAGCTTCTTATTGGTATTCAAAAGCAGCCCAATGTAGAACATATTGCAGCAGTCTAGACAAGCCATGTTGAGGCCCTGACTTCTCACTTCAGGTTGGGCTGCTATTGATGCGCCAGCTGTCCATCCAGCAATAGCTATGAATCTAGGAGGATTTGCATTCTTAGTATTGGAATTCACAAGAGTATTCATGAAAGATAGTAATATACAGAAAAGATTAACACAAGCAACTTATAACCATTGGCAAAAGTTTCAAGGCTTTGTATCACATGTTGGTTCATCATGTATATCTGGGAAATCCATAACCAAGAGAGCTGTTGCTTTCCAACAAATCATATTTGATTTAGGCACTCCCTTTGATTCAAGGGGATATTTACATAATAAATAGCCACAAACATCAAGAGCCATAACAGTGAATTTGTTTAGGCCAAGGGTCTTCAAACTTGGCAAGTTTAAGACTTGTGGACTTCAACTCCCAGAATTCCTAAGCTAACATGACTGGAGGACGAATTCTGGGAGTTGAACTCCACAAGTCTTAAAGCTGTCAAGTTTGAAGATCCCTGGTTTAGGCCCTTTTAAAACCATCTAAATTAATCAGCTTCACTATAATTAATGCAGTAAATTCTATCACTTAAGTATTGCAAAGAAATAATAGTGTAGCTGTGATTCTTTTAGCTGTTTGGGTTCAGCAGCTGAACTCTTAACATTGCAAGATAAAGGGGAGGGGATTTTTGTTCATATTTTCCACACCATCCATAACCTGGTCATATCTGGAGCACGGAGAAGTTTCAGTGCTCCAAAACTTTTTCCTTCATTACTTAAATCTGCCTATCAGAAAGTCCTTATTCAAATATCCCTGTTGTGACTGGATAACAGGTTTATGTGTCCCTAACCAAAGAAAAAACACTTTTATCCCATTTTGTGTAATTTATCCATGTTTGGGAAGCACTGTCTTGTCTTGTCGAAAAGCCAAAATAGTTCTGTTTTAAGTTCTCAACCTTAAATTTTTTTAAAAAAAGATCAAAGCTATGGTTACAAAGAACAAGCCTTGCTACAAAAAAAATTCAAGGCAAATTATCATTTCAAAAGTGAAAACACTCTAGAGATTCCAATTGTCATTTACTACAATACATTTATCATTAACAAATGTTAAAAATAATAATTGTAATTGCCATTGCCATTACATTCTGGTATTTTCTTGTTTCATTGTTAATAACTAAAAGATGGATGAATATAGCTGAAGGTATAAGTAGAGAACTGTGACAGTTCTCTGTAAATCTGTAAATTAATTGTAAATTAATCTTCCACATTATTTGGTTTGGAGCAGGAGCTTTTATAGTACTGAGCACTGAAAAAAAAAAGCTTTTCTGTTAATTTCTGGAAGTTAATCAGTCTTGGTTCCTCTTTGGAGAGATCTGCTATTAGTGTTACCTGTTTATTTATTAAATTTATCTGCTACCCATCTCACTACTAAAGCTACTTGTTCTTTGCATAAACTGACAACTGGCTATTTTCCATATGTCTTTGAACATCTTTTTTTTTTAACTTCAGGGATGTGTGGGTTTAAAAGATACATTAACTACCTTCAAATTTCCCAAGTTTCTTTTCGTTTATTGCAGGGGTCTCCAACCCTGGGGCTGTGGCCCACACTACTAGGCCATAACCTATTTGGAATTGGGCCATGTGAGTGGCTGGCTAGAGAAGCTCAACTTGTGTGAGTGGTGGGCCAGAAGACACTTGCACTGTGCACTGGCTTGCTGTTCGCACAACTTGAGCTGTGTACGCGTGTACATGCCCACCCTCATGCAGCCCAGTTCCCCTCTCCCCCCCAGCTGGACCAAGCCACAAAGGTTGGGGGGGCACTAGTTTAATGCACTTTGCCACACAGAAGTAGAGTAGAATATTGCAGCTGGCATAGACTGATTGGTTTAATTTGAAATTAATATGTTTTTATGTAACTGATTTCAATTTTTCCCCTGGAATTTTAATTTACTTTATGCTTAACAGAGCACTAATAAATCACGTGATCAGACAGGGATGAAAAATGATGTCAGATTTTTATTTCTCACTCACACATGTCAAAATATCGATGGTCCGTTACTTGCATCTTTTGCGTGGTTCATCTTTTGGAAATGTAGTTCCAGTTTCTGGGGCCTCTTCTGAAGGATATCATCTCCCCATATATGGCATATTAATTAATTGGGTAAAGGAAAGTGAGGGGAAAGAAGAGAATCTGTTTTTAAGGAAGCTGGGATAGAATGCTTTCAATTTTATAATTGTGCTGATAGCCAAGGTTAATATATTTCTGCCCAGGAAAATATCTATCCTCCAGCCAGGGAGGTCAGAATAGTGAATAAATTACAGAACAACCCAAGGTTTAATGGTTCCGTGGGAAAAATCAGCAGCTTTAATGCCATTTGATGTTTTTGATCCTGAAAGTTAATTTAAATCAATGCAATGATATGGGAAATATCTGACTATTATTCAACTTGGGAAGATTGTACAAAACCTCATAACCTTATTATTTGAATTGCTTTGGGGAAAATTGATATTATAGAGAAAAATAAAGCAAGAAAATGGACGTGCATACTTCAGCAGAATATCTATTAAAGTTTACCGAGGATAGAAAAGTACATGGAGAGATTTTAAGATGTGCAAAGGATATGAAGTTTCAAGGAGTAAACATCCAAAGAAGCAAAAATGTCTGTGAAATAAATGTCTGATTTGTTATAGAAAGTCAGAGTTGGGAATGTCAACAGAAACATAATACAAATTCCCACCTGAATGCAATGGGAAAGAATTCCTTAATACTTAATGTTTGATGTCACTGTCAGCTATAATGTAACCAATGTTAGGAAACTGGATCATTTTTATTACGTATTATGTAAGAAATGCAAGTGGAAGATTCAATAGGCGGCTTCCATACTTGGTCAAAGATCTACATTTCTTGTGAACTGTGCAGTGTAACGCTTCTTATTAGGCAACTGTAGCTTTTGACAGGGCCTGTCCGTCATTTTTCCCCCCCCTTTTGATCAACTGCATTTAATTGGGTTTTTTTCTTTTTTTTTGTCTTATAGCACCACCGAACCACCTCTGAGGATTCATATAATTAATGGTTACATTTCTGTGGAACCCCAGCCACGAGGACACAAGCAATCCCGCCATATCCAGGCAGAAATGAGCTCTTCTAGCAGACCCTTTCCAGTCTTCTTCACATTGACTTTTGTGTTGCTTATAATAATCTGTTGAAGGTAGAATGACTCTCCCATATTGAGCTATGTGCCTTTAAAAAGCGGGGGGTGGGGAGGTTTGGGGGGGGGGTAGAGAAAAGGAAAGCATCTTTTTTTCTGAACAGGAAATCATCTGTGTGGATTTTATTCTTTTAGAAGTCATCCTTTTCCTGAATCTGGACCATTAACTTGATTAACTGCTTTGACCATACCCATTGCAGGAAAATATATTTTTTTAATGAAAGCCATTATTTATTCTTCCCTTGCAGAAGAATTATTTCATGTTATCCCAGAATTATTGGGAAATATATATGTGACATAGCTGTTATTTAGCTGTATGGATTTGACTTGAAGACCATTTATTTGGGGGTTGGTTTGTTTCCATGTTGTTTCTAGTTTTATGGTGAAGAAAATGTTCAGCACTTTAAAGCAATAGGAAGAGATTAAAAAGAGTGCCAGATTTACATGTTTCCTTCCTTTCACCTGTTCCTGATAGGCCTTGTTCTCTGGCTGTAACAGCAGTTTCTTCCACTGACATTTTATCCATCCGTTCTTTTTTAAAAAATTCTCTAAGTGCAAATGGGTCTGTTTGACAGTTCAAAAGCTAGTTCATTTTTAAAAAAACAATTACTATTACTATAAGCTATTATTTGTACCCTATTTGACTCCTATTTGAAATAAAGAAGTGCTCCCTACTCCCTGTCTCTTCAGAAAGATTATTAAGTCTTGCCAAAAGATGATGGTGACATGGTGGCTCAGTGGCTAAGACGCTGAGGTTGTCGATCAGAAAGGTCGGCAGTTAGGCGGTTCGAATCCCTAGCACCGCGTAATGGAGTGAGCTCCTATTACCTGTCCCAGCTTCTGCCAACCTAGCAGTTCAAAAGCATGTAAAAATGCAAGTAGAAAAATAGGGACCACTTTGGTGGGAAGGTAACAGCGTTCCATGTGCCTTTGGTGTTTAGTCATGCCAGCCATATGACCATGGAGACATCTTTGGCTCTTTGGCTTTGTAACAGAGATGAGCACTGCCCCCAGAGCCAGAAACAACTAGCACGTATGTGTGAGGGGAAACTTTACCTTTAATATATGACAGCACCTCTTGAGCTGGCAGGGTAATATTAATTCTTCATTTTCTAGGATACATGTGTAATTTTGGGAAACATATCAATTGCCTACCTAACAATGAGAAGGGACATTCAAATTAAATGATGAGAGAGAAGCTGTGCATTCACACACATGCAGAGACTGTTAAGGACCATTGTGAGCTCGGAAGAAACTGTTTCTTCAGTGATTTGGGGGAAAAAAGTATTTATATGTTGGCATGTAGTTCAAAAATATATTTTTCAAAGTGTGTGCATTGCTCTGTTGTTTAAAACAGTGGCCCCCAACCTTTTTTGAACCAGGGACCGGTTTCACGATTATGTATTCTTCCACGGACCAGTACCTGAGTAACGCGAGACTCCACCGCCATCGGGACGGCTCTTCGTTCGAAGCCGCCCCCCCCTCTTCGACGAAACTAAGGCTTAAGCACCCAAACGCCGCTTTCCAACTGAAAACCCGGAAGCACTTTCCAACTGAAAACTTGGAAGCGCTGTCGAAACAAGATGGCGGCACCCAAGCTTTGCGGCCCAGTAAAAAATGATCCACGGACCGGTACTGGTCCGGGGACCGGTGGTTGGGGACCCCTGGTTTAAAAGGCTCATATTCTTTTTTGGGGGGAATGGGTAAATTCAATTACCAATGAAATAAAGAAGTTACCATCTGCAAAGAAATTGAGAAGCATTTTCAGTAGGTAGCAAAGAGGAGATCAGATTAATTGCACTTGAGTCCTGGGGGTGAAAGAGGGTGGACTTCATAGATATGCACCATGAAACAAGAACCAGCAATATAGCCAAGAAGAAAACCCTGGCATTGTAATATAAAGTTCATCAGCTCATATGAAATAATTGTGAAAAAGGTAAATTATAGACACTATGAAGAAATTGATTCAAAAAGCACCACCATAATATCTGTATGTGAATATATTTGCAAGATTGCAACTTTATTCTTCCCATCTCAGGTAAAAATAGATCACTAGAGAAATTGAAGTCACAGCACTTTGATATTTTTTAAATGTGATTTTTAAAAAATAGAACAAAATTGACCAAAAGAAATGAGTTCAGAAGAGAAGAGGGTTATATAATTATATGGAGAACCTAGAGGTTTTTTTTAAAGTGAAGTTCATCTACTGGAAATTACTGTGGCACATTTGCAAAGGAATAGTCTGTTGTAAAATCAGTTGTGATATTGGCTTTGATGACTTTAAACGATGATTTGGCAAATTTATGGAAAATGGCAATATTGAATTACAGATTGTTACAGACTGTTAAACGCTTTGGTTCAATTCTAATACAGGATCCTCAAACCTTCTGTCACTAGATTACATGGATATTTGGTTCTTACGTTCATATTTTTATGCTGCTCAATTCTCTCAAGAGTCCACACATAGGTTTTTTTTTCTCGAAGTCATTCTGAAAATGTATGAAGTATAATAAACTAGTAATAATTTTCTGTTCTTGTAAAGGTATCCACTACCACTGTAGTCCATGATGTTGTCATGTTGCCTGCAAAGGCTTGAAAAAATGTTATAATTTAAATATTGAATTAAGTCTTGGGAATCCATGGTGAAGAAAAGATTGAGAACCTCTGCATTAGTAAATATTTTAGATGATGCAATTTGATCAATTTTTCATGCAAAAAGAAATAATGCTCAGAACCTAACTCAAATCTATCAATACTGTTTACATCCCTTTACAATGCTTGCTTCCTCATCTCTTCTGATTACAATAGATTTTGACCAGAATAGAAAAACTGAATGAATGGTTCAACTGATTGATGACCTAGCAGCTTTAATTCAGATTATGGGGGTGGGTTGACATATGATTAATGGAGATTCATCATTAGCGTACAGTATGAATTTGACTCAAGATACCAAAAGTGTCATACTATGCAAAACACTTATAGATGAATAAACTATGCCTTTTGTCACTTCGGCCTTTTCTTTCTGCTCTGTCTGTACCGTTTAAGCTAGAACACTGTAGCAGAGAACAGTTGTCCCAAAATTAGTGTTAATTTGTAATTGAGACTGTTAATTAGTCTTATAACTGGTAGTTTTTTATGGGGTCTAATTGCAATTATCATGGGTGTGAAAATGAACTCATGCATGGAATGTCATGGGTTCTTTTGGTCTGCTATTTATAATACCACAAAATCAACAATTATTGTTTTCAATATGTTTAGAGACAAAATCAAACAAAATCAGTAACCTAATTCTAACTTATTTTGTGCAAAAACGTTTGAACCGTATAAGCAAGACTGAAGAAAAGGCAATGTATACCGTAACTCTCCAGATTGGAATGGGATCTTCAGGCTCCTATCCTTCTCCACTCCTCCTCCTCTTCCAGTTTCCCGCCTCCCCTCATTTATCTCCAGCTTTCCTCTTCAAACCATGTCAACCTAACCAAGGAGCTGGAACCTAAATTTGACAAATGATACAAGATCAGGGCTTGTGGGCACCATTTGTAAAGACTTCTTTGCTATAGAGAATCAGGATGTTGTCATGGAGCAGGATTTCACTTATAGTAAAACTTTGAAAAGAAAAGGCTGATCACTAAAGCAGGATGGATTGATTCTACACTGGCTTGTATCACTTGAATTGGGACTAGAGAAGACTAGAAAGATGAATTGGGAGTAGCATCATTCTGAATGACAAGAAATGGCACACTGACATTGCAAAAATTCAAAAATAGACTGTCAAGTTTCTATGAGTAAGTTTGGAACAATAGAAGACATATCAATCTTCCAAGTTAAGTAATAAATAGCTAAGTGTGAAGTTTATTCTAGTAATCATGGTACAGAGAGAAAAGCTCATGTATGTTTAATGCTATGCCTGTTGCCTTTTTTTAATGAGACTATGAGTCACATTTCTCAGGAGTGCTGCACATATATTTTACTCAGCCTCTTCCAATAGTGACAATTAAATAGCAAGACTGTGTATTAGGAAAATCTTGAGAAAATAAGGGAAATTGTTATTAAAAATGGTAATCTCAACTATGCATCAACTGAATAATTATGTCATAGTATTTTTTTAATCAGTTTTTAAAAATAAACTGATTATGCATCAAGTTGTTTTCTCCTAGCAATCATAGATAGATTTTCTCCATGACAATACATCCCTAACTTCTTATTTCAGGTTTCCCAATAATGTACTCATTGCCACTCTTAACTGTTCATCCACCTTTTAAAATTAGACACTTTAAGTCAGAGACGGCAACAATAATTAAGTTTTAAACCATACCTAAAACAGTATTTCTCAGCTATGGCAACTTTAACATGTGTGGACTTCAATTCCCAGAATTCTCTATTCCATACATCTTAAGGTTAACCAATGGTGGAAAATGTATGGCTTGGCTGCTGCCCTGATGATTAAAGTATATATTATTGTATATAAAAATTGCCAAGGAATTCCATGTAGTCAAACACAATGAGGGGTTTGGTAAAAGGAGAACTAAAACCAACATTCAGGAGACAATAGAAAGCAAACCATAGTAAGTACCCATAGGAGCTCCATTACAATGTGTTCATATGGTAAGACACCAAGTTCAAGAACTCGGCAGTATAGTTAAAAAGTAATGACAAGAATGGGAAAAGATCTGGAGAAAAAAATTGGAACTTTGTTACTATATATGTTGACAGAAGCAAGACTATTTGTATGCACAAAAATGGAAGGACACTTGGATTCCTACCATGGATGAATGGTTGCAGAAGCTGATGGTGTTGACTGAAATGGCAAAATTGACTAGTTTGATTAAAGAAAAGAATATAAATATTTTTGTTTCCACATGGAGACCACTTCTTAACTTACTACTTGAAGTGGAAAAGAATGAAACTTTGATTTTGGGTTTTACTGATTAGACAGATAGATACTTATAGAAATGGCTAGTTTATATCATTATGAAAAAAAAACAAAAAGTTGTGATTTGATGTCAGTGCCCTATGTTACTGCAACAGAGTCAGAAGTCAATGCTTCTTTTTCCTTTTCCTAATCCTTCCTCACTTTTCTTTACCCAATTCCTCCCTATTATTTTCCTATTGTATTTTGTATCTTATTTTATCTTATAACTCAATAAAAATGTTAACCAGGAAAAAAGTAATGACAAGAAAACAATGAAGGAATGTTGGGTTTTAAAAGAAAATAGACATCCTGTTCAAGAGGGATACTTTTGAAAAAGAAATGTATACCTACAATACATCTATACATACCTATCACACTATTCCCTTTAGGAAAGCAATGTTACTGAAAGAAACAATAAAAAATAAGCCAAAGATATTAAGGCAAGAAATAAAAAAGAATTCAGTCGAATCTGTTCTTATCACCAAGCCTATCCACTTTTCTAGCTTTACAAACTATCCTTGTTTCGATCATGTCCTCATTTATTTATTTTTATCCTGCTTTTATTAAAAAAAAAACTAATTTAAATACTCCCCCCTCCTCCTATTTTCCCCATTACAATTCTGGTGGGTTGGGCTGGGAGAAAGCGCCTAACTAGCCCAGGGTTACTCAGCTGGCTTTCATGCATAAGGTGGCACTTGAACTTATAGCCTCTAGCCTGGACATTGCTTTCTGTTCTTTAAACTTTAGCCTCTTTTTGAGGATTTCATCTCTCTTATCAACCACAACTTTCTTTTTCCCTTCCCTTCCAGTCATTCTTCATCACATTTGTTTTGTGATTCAACTTAATTTTTCTATAGGGCACACCCCCTTGGCATATATCTTTCACACTAGTCATTACATTTTGCCTTCAGTGAAGATTTATTGCTGGCCTTTTCTTGTTTTACACATTTCCTAAATAACAATTTCTGCATTCAAATTTTCTTTCTGCACATTCATAAATCACCTAATAGCATTCTATTTAGTTTCATGCTCATACACTGAGCTCTCGTTTCCCTGTAACAGACAAAATGCATGCTGTTTACTCTTAAATCACTTTGCTTCTTTTATTATTAACTATTATGGCCACCCACCCTAGAAGACTCTGGCTTTTGTCAAACATTTATTCTTTGGAGGTTTTTTTTAATCACTTCAATATACTGAAAGAAATTTTTACAATTTCAAAAAAAGAAAAATATTAAATATTAAATCTGACCACATGGGAGAAATACTGATAATTTTTTTTAAATAAAGCAAACTAAGATTCAGGTGACAAGCAGCAAACACATTTCATCAGTTTACTATCTGAGGTAGCTCTGTGCACTTAACTCCTCTGGATTTGTTACAAGCCATCCTTGCCAAAAATTCCTTTCTTCAATATTCTTCCACACCTTTCCATCTTCCTGACCATTTGAAGAGTCACATTTACAAGACTTTGGGAAGCTGCGCTCAACCACAAGTATAGCCTGCGCTGGCACTAGATGTCGCTCAAGCGATGTGAAAGACTAAAACAAAAAAGTTTCTTCACTAAACTGGAAAACCCTATGCAAGACACCATGATTTAGGCACTTAACCTTAGAGCAAAACATGAATAGAATATGCCACGTTTTGCAGAGCTAGTGGAAAAACTGATTAGAGAGCTGTATATCCACCTACTTCTCTGCCTTTGCAATAGATGGGGACGATCATACTGTGCAGTATTTGGAGATGTATTCTATCAACGCAACGAAATCTCATTTTAATGTGTGCTGATTAGTGTACATTTAAAGTGACAAGGCTATTATATTGTATTCTATTGTATTCTAATTCTATTCTAATTCTATTCTATTCTTATTGTATTCTATTGCATTGCATTCTATTCTATTCTATTCTGTTCTATTCTATTCTTATTGTATTCTATTGCATTGCATTCTATTCTATTCTATTCTATTCTATTCTATTCTATTCTATTCTATTCTATTCTATTCTATTCTATTCTATTCTATTCTATTCTAATCAGTCTGTATCTACGGAGCAGCGGTTCAAGATCCAGCAAAAAAAATGCCTAAGATCTGACGATGCTTCGGATCGCAGGACTTGCCAAGGCTCAAGCATTAATCTCCTTGATATGGCATCATTTGGACAGCCGTGACTTGGCTTGGGGAGGCGGCCGCGCGCAGCAGTGGAAGAAAACGAGGGCGGGACTCACTAACCGAGAACGACCGCAGGTGAGCCGCGGAGCCCTGGCGTGGTAACCATAGTGACACTAGCTTCCCGCCCCTCCGTCGCGTCCCGCCCGGGGAATGCTGGGATACGGTCCTGGGGATGTTGCTTGGCAACGGGACGACTCTCTGGAGGGTCTGAAGTTTCTGTAGTTTCTGGGCGGAAAAAGTAAGTTCCTCCAACAGTTAACCCCGCGGGTGTCCCCTGTTATTTTCTAAAAATGGGGGAATTCCGCTGCTCCGACTATTACAGTCCCGAAAGGATGCTCCCTTCCGACTGTTTTTTTTTTTTTTTTGCAGCGTCCCTTTTGGAAAAGGCATTTGAGCCAGGTTTCCAAAAACTGCCTCGTCCAAGGGGCAAGGGGCAATCGAGGGTGCTAATTTCCTTCCTTTGCCGTCCCGTCATTAAAATTGTACCTTTCTATTCAAAGATAGCTTTGCTTTCCTCCTCGCCATATCCATTTTTTTCTTGCCTTCTCTGAAATAGACACATAGAAGAGCAGGGCCGGTACATTTAGAATTAGAAGTAGAGAGAAAAGAACGTGGGCTCAACTTCTAGACAATAAATCATAGCTAATTATTAATCTTTGCGTGTGTGTGTGTGTGTGTATGCATGTATATGTATGTAATACATATACATATACATATACATATACATATACACACACACACACACACACACACACACACACACACACACACACATATATATATATTCCCACGTCATTATATTTTCCCACGTCATTATAGTTGTGCTTTTAAAGTACAGACATGATATTCTTCCGATTAAAATCGGAATTCCGATTTTTTGGGGAATCGCCCGGCGGTGCGAGCGGCGGGCGGTGCGAGCGGAGCCCGGTGGGCGGGTGGTACGAGTGGAGGCCGCTGAGTGGCAGGAAAAGGGAGCTGGGCAGCGATTTCTTGGCGCGCGGTGGGGGGTCTCTTTTGGCCGGCCCCGATTTTTTTTTCAGAGGGGAATATCATGCCTGGTTGTAGCAACGTTTCGGCAGAATCTCATCTGCCATCATCAGGCTTCTGTATTGTGTTCGTCTGTGAGTCAGGCTTTCACAGCCGTTTCTGTTTTAAATTTGGGGCTAGCCTACTGCTGTGCCAGAATGGTTTTTTTCTTCATCGTGATTGGTTGGGACTCACAGACGAACACTATACAGAAGCCTGATGATGGCAGATGAGATTCTGCCGAAACGTTGCTACAATTTTAAAAGCACAACTACAATGACGTGGGAAAATACCCGAACAAAGCTGAATACCATACATGTAAGTACCCGCGAAAACTTAAGAAAACATATATATTTATCTCTATATCTATCTCTGTCTATCTCTATATCTGTCTATTATCTATCTATCTATCTATCTATCTATCTATCTATCTATCTATCTATCTGTTATCTATCTATATCTATCTATGTTATCTCTTTTGCTATCCTCTCTCTTTCTCACACTATATCTATCTATCTATCTATCTATCTATCTATCTATCTATCTATCTATCTATCTATCTATCTATCTATCTATCTATCTATTTTCCCTCTCTATCTATCTATCTATTCTCTCTCTTTCTCTATCTTCTCTCTCTCTCTCTCTCTCTCTCGGTCTGTCTGTCTGTCTATCTATATATTTTTCTCTCTATATTCTCTCACTGTATTCTCATTCTCTCTCATTCTCTATCCTCTGTCTGTCTGTCTATGCTGCACCTTGATCCATCCCCCAAATGGGATACTTTAACAGTATGATGTTTCTCAGATCTTAATGTGCTTATACCAATACACATTTTCTTCTTATATTCTTATCCATTTCCCTTGGTTTGTTCTTGGTTACATATTAATGTTCATAAGGCAGTTTGTTTATATTTAGACTTACGTTAAGGTTCCATATTTTATTTTCAGGCCACTATGTCAAAAAGAGTCTTATTGCCTTCTATCCCGTCACTGGAATCAACAGTTAGCAGAAGCAATCAGAGTTCAAGTGAAGAGTCTTCTAATGGGAAAAGTTCTCCTTCAATAAATGAATTAAGAAACAGACTGACCAGTGTGGCTCCAAAACAGATGGCACCAAATCCTGAAGCTCTGAAATTTGAACATAATACAAAATCTCAAGAAAGAACTAGGAAGCGGCAGCAGCCTATAAAGCTAGAACCTTTAGTAGGCTGATTTTGATTTTAAGACTATATTTTTAATTTGGAAAAAGTTGTGGGTTTTTTTTTTTCAAATATGTTTAGTCTTACGAAAACTGGTGCATAAATACCATTAAATTTAGTATTTGTATATAGAAAATTTAAGTTAAGTCTATAACTTTTTGTTGATTATCAGTTAATTTTGAAATGTGGAAATTACAAAGATATAAAACACTTTGATATTACATTTTTGATTATCAGAAAAAGGGTTGAGGAAATACAGTTCTTCTGTATGAGTTAATGCTATACAAATATTGCAGAGATCAATCATGTCAGATTAATCCTAATTTCATGACCCTAAAAGTTCATGGATCTCTTAGTAGAAAAAATTAATTTTTCTAAACTTGCAATCTATAATATTTATGTTAAGAAAGATTAATCAAATCATTCTGTAACTATCGAATTTTGACCCTTATAAATAATTGTCCAATGAGATTAAAAAAAAATCAGCCTAGTGCAATTCAATTACTTGAGGTTTTCAGAATTTATCCCCTGCCCACAGGGCAAGCCATATACTTCCTACTACATATTAATTTTGGGGAATTAAAGACTTTTCATTACTGTTATTAACACAAGATGATTGGATGACTTTAGAAAATGCTATAAGTCACTAACAGTGTGAATCTTTGCTTTAAGAGAATGCGCAACCCATGTAAAACAAAACTTATTAGACTCAACTTATTAGACTCCTGGCTTGTGATACATGCTGTCTTCTCTATTCACAGTTAAAGACCTATGACAGAGTCTGTACTTATCTAATTTAATTTTATTGTTTATTAATGTATACAAAATATTTCTATTGATGAGTTATTCATTTTTTAAAAAACTTATTTCATTCTTAATTTAGCCTGCCTTAAAAACATATCAGCACCAAAAACAACCTGAATATATATACCAGAAGAACAGAGAAAAATTGTTAGCAGCTGGAGTATTAAAGCCTACAACTTCAGCAGAGAAAAGAAAATGGCCTGGTACAGTGGAAGCAATTTCATCTGAACTCCAAGAAGAACTGAAAGAAAGACAGGTATTGTCTGTCCTTACAGATTGTGAATGCATACTTTTATTTAAATATTTTAATCTTCCCTTCAAATAAAATACAGGTAATCCTCGACTTACAACCTCAATTGAGCTCAAAATTTCTGTTGCTAAACAAGACATTCATTTGTTAAATGAATTTTGCTGCATTTTATGACCTTTCTTATTAAGTGAATCATGGCAGTTGTTAATTTAGTAGCACGGCTGTTAAGTGAATCTGGTTTCCCCATTGACTTTGCTTGTCAGTAAGTCGCATCTGATTCCAGGACACTGCAATCATCATAAATACAAGTCAGTTGCCAAGTTGTCTGAATTTTGATCACATGACCATGGGAATTCTGTAATGAATGTAAGTGTGAAAAATTGTCAAAAAACACGTTTTTCAGTACTGTTGTAACATCGAACTAAGTGGACTGTTGTAAGTGAAGGACTATCTGTATGCTCAAGGCACTTACAATTTATTACTCCAAATAATAAAGTAAAATAAAAAATAAAATAAATAAAAATAAATAAAATAATTTTAAGGTATTCTTGCATGTTGGAGTTAATGAAATAGCTATATTGAAACATGCATGGTTCACCTTTTCCAGCATGCTTTAAAAACATCATCAGATATCTTAAAAATCAGACCACTTTCCAGTTACTTAGATTTGAAAAAATACATAAAAGGAGATTTCACTTCCCTTATTAATGTAAGAAAGTGTACGTGGCCAGTTGTAATTCTTCATTATTTGAAGCTGCTTTTAAACTTGCCATAAATGGTTCTCATCTGGTGAAGGAGGTTCACTCTAAGACTTATTATTCTCATGTATACCATTGTTGTATAGTATTAATCTAAAATGGCAATACAGTTTTATTGTTCTATTGCTAATTAACTTCTATATAAAATAATTTTTAAAAGAAAAGTTGAATGGAAAGTTTTTGAAGTTTAAATACAAAAATAAAGAGGACGATACTGCCATGTTGCACTTCTGCTGTGGGAGCTGCGCTAACTAACTACTGATTTGGTTCTGAGTGTAATTCAAGGTACTTGTCACTACCTACAAAACCAGGCAAGCTTCATATCTTGAGGGCCATCTTTCTTCAACAGCTTCTGCCCATTATACCCAAACAACTAAGTAGTACTTGCTAATGGTCCTCATCTATCAGAAAGTATGGCAGGAGGAAGCTCTGCAATAGGCATTCTCTATATAGTAGCGGTTCTCTTCCTCTGAAAGGGCTTGCCTGCTGACGTAAAGATGGTCCCCGTCCTCAGAGCCTTCTGCAGTTGGATGAAAATACGACTTTTCCAGAAGGCATTCAGGTTTTAATTGTACAAGAAGTGCCATATTCAATTAATTCAATGTATTATTTACTGTTTAACATGGATTAAACTGAAGCGTAATTGGGTTACCATTTTAATTACTATAGCAACTTGCATTACATTTATTCTGTAAGCAATTTAGAGATTTCTGGTGGTAAATAAATGTTATCACTAAAAAGGCATTAAATAAACAAACCCCTGAGAATTCTCGTACAGGATGCTATTCTGTCATGAGCATTGAAGTAATGTGCAGGTGTTGGGCCAATTGAATTGTGAATGTGGAATGTGGAGGAAGGCAACTGATGCTTTGCTTCAGGAATCCAAGTAGATTTATCTGGCCCACTTACTTGATTGCAACAAAGAGCTCAGAAACACTGCAGCTTTCAGATAATAAAATTTCTCATTAAATCTGAAATGGATACCTGAATATGGTTTCTTCAAAACACTTTCAATCCAGGCTTACTTGACTGAAACATAATTTAGTTTCCAGACTATAGAGGAAAGTAGAACTTCTTGTTAATTTAACTTAGGAAGGGAAAGCTTCCAAACTTTTATAAGCCATTCTGGAGGAAGAGTGATAAACCATGATATTGATTTTGTTCGAAAAAAATATTAGGGAAGCAGTTATAAATATTATTGTTATGCAGTAAATTTGTGATAAGAATCTATAAGAATATGCTTGGTTTTCAAAAAACCCAGGAAATCAATAGTATCTTTTTTTAAAAAAATGAGTTATATATAAGTTCCTTTCCTTTATCATCACAGATGCTGAGTGCTATGGTACGAATTCCAACTCCTCCTAAGCAACCACGTAGTATATTAAAGACAAGTGCTTGCAAACCAGGTCCGACTCCACCTTTACGTACATTTAGTGGACCGGAAGAAGTAATTAAAGCTAATGTTACAGAGCCTCTACAGATTATAAGAATAATATGTGAAAACAATAACCTTGGATTTCTGTACATGACTCCCGCAGTGCCTAAATCATCCATTGAGTATGACACATATAACCTGAAGTGAGTTACCTTTAAATGTTGAAGCAATTGTATGTTAAAAAACAATAATTTTATGTTTAACATGAATTCCAGATTTACCACTTATAATTCCAGTCTCTGTTCTAGTGATAGTTAATATATTTACTGAAAGAAATACCTTAATATAGTTATATCTAATTTTTATATTTTTCTTATATGTATATGTTTTAACATAAATGTGGTGCTAAAATTTGAAAACTTGTATCTTTTTCCTTAGAAAGGGGAAACTGAAATGAAATTATCAATTAAGGAATACGGTTAAATTTTGATTTAAAAAGGCAATCATATAATGTATACATCTCAAAAGAAGACAGATATGTAATTAGGGCATGTCAAATTTTTCAACTTTCCCTTTCCAAACATTAGGAGCACTTAAAAGTTTTGATATGCCTTGGGGGTTGTAAAGATATTTTGGTTACTTTAATATAATTTAGATATGCATGGTAAGTAACTACAGAAATATGATAACTTTTTAACATTTTGTTTGTTTCATGAATGTATATGGGATGTTTTTCAAACAGTTGTTGTAACATAGAAGAACAGTATTATTATATGCCAAATATATGTTTTGCCATATAGTTTTGTCAGATCATTTACATAACAACTATTAGCATATACTAGGTTCTGCCTCAGTTTCCCTTCCCAATAAGTATCTTCCCAATAACCAACTGAGTCAGAAGATCATGTAAAAGCAGTTTATTAGAGTACTCTGATAAAGTGTGGTCCCTCTATGAAAAGGAGCCCCATGTTTCACTCCTTTTTATAGTTAACACAACAAAGTCCAAGAGGAAAGTTGATTGGACAGGATAAAAGTAGCCTTCCCTTTGCATAGGAAATCAGTTACACGTAGTCAAACATGTTACATATTTACATCCCAGAATATCACATGTTCATTAAAAGGAGGTCTGACATCAGAAGGGATGTAATTGTGTTTGGAGTTCACAAAAGAGATAAACCAGACCCCAATTTGTAGTAACAAACTTTTTCTTATTTGGAGCTAGTCTCTAGCTTGTTTATCAGTTTAGGAATGAACATCATTTTAAAAGAGAGAAAATAAATCAGATTAAAATACCAAGTACCTATGTTAGTTAACAAATAACAAAACCATTGTCATTTGCCCCTCACTAATCTAGTAAGGAAAGAACACAAATTGCTGTCATATTATTGTTTTTAGGAAATTGGGACAACAGTTTGATGCGGGTTAGAGCTTTATGCAAATATGAAGTGTGGTACAAAAATTGAGCAGGGACATTTGAGTACTAATGCATTTATAAACCCTGATTTATGCCTTTCATGTGAACAACTGAACTGAACTTTCATGTAAACTTTTCATGTGAAAAGTTTGGGTGGGTGGGAAATACATTTGCTTTAGTGAAATACATTTGCTTTAGGAAATACATTTGCTTTTTTTTTTGCAATGCAAAATACATTTGTATTGAAGGTAGAACCGGTGCCATTCTGAATCACTTCACTCCATCCTGGATAAATAAAGATTTGCTTCACATCATAATAGCTTGTCGTGGATCTAAACCTGATGGGATGAGGCTGCATCTAATAATTAAAAAAAACAATGCAATGTGTTCAGTTATCCAGGATATGTCAGAAAACGTCCTGCCATGATAAAAAAAGTTATATTAATTGCTATGCTTCCTGCTTGAAAATTAATAGATTGGTAGCAAAACCATGATACGGAATGATACAAAAATAGCAGATATTATTCCATCAGGTTCTGTTTGCTACAGGTACAGAATAGGCATATATAGATAATCCATCATTGCTTATTCAGGTCTTGACAATCAATTCATTCTATTAAACAAGATGTTTTTGTTTTTTTTTAGAATTGTAAGCTATGACTGCATTAACAAAAATGACTACTACACTATTAGTCCACAAGCAGTTATTCATACATATAACGGAGAAGTTGAATACCTGGAACTTGAACGCTGGGAGCAAGAATATGTCTATCATAGGGCACTTGTCAAAATCACTATCTTTGCTATATTTCGCAAATGGAAGTCATTTAATGTATGGAGAAAGAACGTCCGCTGCAAAAAGATCAATTCATGCCGCCGAGCTTTACAGAAGAACTTATTCATTGTTAATGCTGTATGTATTGTGTTTTTATTACTGAAATAATACATGTGAAGGACACTGAAGCAGGGGTGTCAAACTCGCATCATCATGGCAGCTTCATGTGATGTATTGCAACTTTTCTCCCCCTTTGCTAAATCGGGTGTGGGCATGGCCAGCACCTGATGCATGCGGCCTCTGGGCCACGAGTTTGACATCCTTGATCTAAATCATTGTATTGTTTTGAAGATGTCACTCTTTAATATAAAAATGATTTACAATGTAATATAGGTTTCCTTGTGTGAAATATATTGATATTAACATAGCTGTAGTTCCATAGCTCTAAATTAGTGCTGCTAGAGTTTAGTTAGTATGGAAAGTCAATAAAGCTCATAATCTAAAAAAAATCAGAGATTGAAATATTTTACAAACAGAAAAATAGCTGAACTATCAGAAATGCCTGTTATTGCAAAAGTGAAGTTTTTCACTTATTATCTTTTCTCCCAATAATCCCTTGATCTGCTCCTATGCTCTTCAGAAAGATCCACTCATGCACACAGAGCAGTTTTTAAGGGATGCTATAATGAAACACACACAATACTACTTCCTCCTCCTATTTTTCCCTCATCACCCCTGTGAAGTGAGTTGGGCTGAGAAGATTGGCCCAAAGTCACTCAACCAGCTTTCACATCTAAGACTCACAGTCTCCTGGTTTCTAACCTGGTGCTTTAACCATTAGACCAAACTGGCTGATGATGATAATCTTGTTTTTCTACCTGGAGAATATTTTTAATTATTAGAAACTATAGCCTCTCCTTCCTTTCCTTAGTAAATACAATACTAGGAGCACTTTTTTCTTTGGATGGAATTTGGAAATCGATTATTTTGAAAAATTGGAAAGCTGCTTTGTTCATTTGCTTTTTAAAAACCAACAACAAAATATTGTTTCTTGCTGACTTTATATACTTGATAATGCATGATCACAAATATTTTGCATAGCTCTGTGCAGTCAATATTTTTAATATATGGGAACCCAGAGACACTAATATCCAGGAGCCATTTTCCAGGAGCTATCAACTATACACATCTGTATTTCAATTTGGACAACTTATGTATAAACATGCCAAGACCCCTTTATTCCATCATGATATGGGGGAAAAACTGGGAGACCCAGAGAAAATAGAAAGAACAGGTGTAACCATGTGATTTCCAATTTGTCTCAAGTATAGTGTAAATATGAAAGCCAATCAATTTCCTTTTGTTGTACTATTCAGAAAATATACACAATTCCTTCTAATAGTCCTTTCTGTCTTATTGATTTGTTCTATTTTGCAGTGTTTGAGACCAGCAATTCTAAACATCCAAGAAATGTGTTATCGAATTGGTGACATGGTACTTTGTCAAATTGAAAAGGGCTATATATATACATTAATAGAGTTTAAAGGTACTCAGTTCAGTCAGCTAAAAGATGTGAGTTTCATGTTTCAGTTGTTCAAGAATTCATATAAATATTTTAACTGAAATTTAATCATTATTCACCTCTAATTTCATTAACATTTTAGGTGGCATCTCGTTTGTCAGAATTCAGAGAATTAGCTAAAGAAGTGGTTAGAGGTGCATGTCGAACTGCACTACTTGAAACTGGTTTCACTCCTGATGATTATTTTTATAGTATTGAGAATACAGGTACAAAACTACCAAATTAACAATAAATAATAGTATGTTTATTTTAAATGCCGGATGAGTGTCTGTGTATTTCTTTTATCTCAAACAAATGGGGTTAGAAAGTTCTTTGAATTTTCAAATAATTGTATTTTCTTGCAACATTTGAACTTTGGGAATTTCAGTTTTTAGTGGTTAAGGTATCTGACTAAAAATTGGGAGATTGTGAATTCTAGTTGTACCTTGGGCACAAAACCAGATGGGTGACTTTGGGCTAGACACTTTCGCTGAGCTCTTGGAAGGAGATAATGGCAAATCACTTCTGAAAAACCTTGTCAAAAAAAACCTCAGAGAAGTGGGTCTAATCAATAGAAAATAAAAATAAGACAGAATCAAGATATGATGTTATGTACTGTGAAAAGGAAGGGCAAGTTACCCACCATTACAATCTCAATATGCAACAGGGAGAAGGTAGTGTGAATTTGTGTGTGTTGGGGGGGAGGGAGTACAGCCTGACCCAATCCACATTTTGATCTATATCATTCCCAATCGTTTGAGTAGCCCCTGTAAAATTTCACAGGGACCAGTATAACCCTCCCATTCTAAGTCAGATGGCTTAGAAGAGGCAATTAATTTTTTTTTAGCCAGCTATATATGGATAGATTGTTTCTTTTACTGTAAATGTACCGTTTAGCTTTGTGCCTGGAATAATTACAGCAATTTGCACCTGTATTTTTCCTCAGAACAGGCAACAAAAAAAGAAGTTGCGGTAGGAGTCGTTCCTCGTGTTGAGAAAGACATGTACAGTGAACAACCTGAAAGAATGACATACACAGAACAGGCCAATAAAAGGGCTCAGTGTGGAAGGCTAACATGGTAAGTAATAGCGTTTCTATGGGTGTCTTGTCATAATATATTTGTCTCAATTTAGAACTGGTAAGATGTAAAATAGCAAAAGTGCTTTTTGCTAAAAGTGGTGATAATTTAGTCTAGCTTCACCTATTTTGTGAAAAAACAAACAAACATCTGATTATGGGTTAACATGCTATGTGACCTGAGTAATTGACATCAAATCAGAGACCTTAAATCCTATTTTGTAAATGTTGCAAAAATTTCTTTCAACAGTCCTTCCATCAAACAAAGCTAATCCTTAATATTAATGGTGAAAATATAAATATGAAAATTATAGTCCGTTCCTTCCTTGTTATATTTATATATTTATTTGCATATATCATATCTCTGTGTTATTTATTTTTCTTGGCAATATGAAAGTGTAATCAATACATTGGGCAGTATGAAACAAAAACCAGTACTCTGGAAACATTTTTAATGATAGTTAAAGCAATATTAAGTTATTACTTTAACTTAGGCAATGTTATTTATTGCTTGCTACCCTTTGTTTGAATTTTGTTGCTGGTTTTTGTTTGTTGAAATTATATAGTGTAATATTGTTTTACTGAATTGGTGGTACCTGGCTCAATAGTAGTAGTAACAGCAAGAGGAATCTTGGAATCCTAGTGGACAATCACTTAAATATGAGCCAGGAGTGTGCTGCAGTTGTCAAAAAAGCCAATGCATTCTTAGACTGCATTAACAGAGGGACAGAATCAAGATCAAGTTAAGTGTTAGTACTGCTTTATAGTGCTTTGGTAAGATCACACTTGGAATATTGCATCCAGTTTTGATCACCATGACGTAAAAAATATTTTGAGACTGGAAAGTGGAATGACTTGTTTTCAGAACGACGCCTCCAGAACACTGGAGATTTTAAAGAAGAGATTGGACAGCAATTTGTCTAAATGGTGTAGGGTTTCCTCCTGAGCAGGAGGTTGGAAGACTTCCAAGGTCCCTTCCAACTCTGTTATTATATTATTTTCAAAGCCATTTTGATTTTTTTCCTTTGAAGGGCGAAATAAATAAAATAAAGATTTCTTACATAACTCATACATTTTGATCATAAAGAATTTTTTATTTATATATCACACTGGAACATTACACATATACATGTAAATGTATTTATTAATCAAATTTATATGGCCACCCACCCCCCAGTACAACTCTAAGGGGCAAACAGAAATAAAAACATAATACAGTTAGCCAATCAATTAAAAGGAATACCAAGTTGAAGCCTCCATAAAAATCACATTATCAATATAGTAAACACACCATTCCAGAATTACAGTAACATCCTGGCCCCAGGATGTGGAGGAAAAGCCAGGTCTTTTTAGCCTTTCAGAAATCCAGCAGGAGCAGGGCCATCCATATCCCTGCAAGAGCAGGCTGTTAAACAAGGCAGTTACCATGACACATGGTATGCTTCCTCAGGTCCCCTAGATGGTATTACTCCATGAGGGGACTTGGAAAATGTTCCCTCTGTCAGATCAGAAGGGGTGGGGACAAAATCAAAGGGGACAGGCATTTCTGTAAGTAATCTGATGACTAGATTGGAAAATGGACACTTGCGGAGGGTTATTATAAGCTATAATAACAATTATAAACTATATTTGTAGAATTTTGCAAGCTGGATTGTGCTTTATTTCTCCTCTTCCTTATATCCTAGTCAATCAGGGAAGTACATGGCTGTATCTCTTCTGAATCCAATCTTGTATTATAGCAATAGTAATAGCATTTAGACTTATATACTGGTTCATTGTGGTTTACAGCCCTCTCTAAGCCAGGGGTACCCAACCTGTGGGCCATGGCCCACTACCGGGCCGTGGTCTATTTGCAACTGGGCCACATGAGTGGTGGGCTGGGTGCACACACAACCCAACTCATGCAAGCAGCAGGTACCGGCACTCACAGCCCCACTAGCGCGAGTGGTGGGCACACGGGCCTACCACTCACACAAATGAAGCTATGCGTGCATGCATGCATGCACCTGCACCTCACACAAAACCATCCCCTCTTCTCCTGACCCCCCTCCTTGTGCCTGGCTGCCAACCAGGAAAGATTGGGGAATGCTGCTCTAAGCAGTTTACAGAGTCAGCATATTGCCTCCAGCAATCTGGTCCTCATTATACCAGCCTCGGAGCTGGTGAGAATCAAACTTCTGGCAGTCGGCAGAATTAGCATGCAATAGTGCATTTTAACCCATTGCACCATTCCGCTACTGTGGGGAATATTTTAGCCCTCTTTGCATATATGGTAGTTCTTACCTATTTCTCTGAAGGATTTCTTGATTTCCTGAGCCATTTCCATGTAAAGCTTTAAAGATGACAACCAGCACCTTGACTTGTACCACTTCAGCCTAGTAACAGCAGTGTTACATGGACATGCTGTAGTACACCAATATTAAATATGCCATTGTATTCTGGATCAGTGGAAGTTTCTGAATGTTTTTCAAGGGCAGCCCAGACTAGGGCTCATTGCAATAACTGAATTGGAAGATGACTAAGATTTAAGTGATTGTAACCAGTCCTTCCTGATCTGGAACAGACCAACTGGTGCACAAGATATAGTTAAATGATAGTTTTCCTTGAGCAAGAACTGCAACCCAAGAGCATCCCCAAATTGCACTCTAAAACTGCCTGGGAGAGTGTTACATCATATTGTTAAGCATGTGAATTTGTTTTGTTGTGTGACATCTAATATTTAGGGAAGCCATTCTTGCTTAAATTTAGTCTCTAATTCATTTTGTTACTGTATATTGTTAATTTTGCCATTGCTGTTAATTCTCCAGGTTTAGTTTCCCATAAATTGCTTTATTCTCCAGGATAATATTTCTTTTCAGTGTTCAGCCCAGACAGTATATTCTTAATAATTTTTGCATGATCTCCCTCTCTACTTCCCCCCTCTCTTATACACACATACACATACACATACACACACAAAAAGTTTCATTAAAGCCCGTGAGATTGTCTGTGCTAAGACAATAGTCTGTTTTTCATTGTTGATCTGTTTGTTTCTTCCCAGCTTTATTCGTCTTGCTGATTATCTTATAGTAAATACTATGCACGTCTTGGCAGTTAAATCTGTTGCTACTCTCTTGCATTACCTTACTGAGAAGTTGAAGAAAACACCACTTGCAGACATTATCCAAACATGGAATACAGATTTAGAAGCACCTGAAGTTGTGGAAAAGAAGGTAATATTCACCAAAGTGAGATGTTCAAACTGTTTAGAATGACTTGATCAAGAATTTAAGAAAACTTACTGTTTAGGGCAGAATTATTGTTTTCTATTGATCAATATCAGTCATTTTGTTTTGATCTCATATATTGTTCCTGACTTCATATCCTGTGAAAATGTGTTTCTGGAATCCATTTTATCAATGGAAATTAATGAAACGTACCTATACAGTATGTTTTATAATTGGAAAATACTTCAAAGAGTTCTGTGTAAATGCTTATAACATAAGAAATGGTATTGTTAATGCTGAGTAGTATCCAAAAAAGTCTCTACAAATCCTAACTAATAAATAATGTTCACTTTCAGAAACTGGATAGGTCTGATTAAAAATATCAGTTTTAAACAAAAATGTGATAACATTATTTTAAGACATGAGTATCAAAATTAAAAGGATGCATTTTAAAAAGAATGAATATAATATAATATGACAGAAGAGAAAGGAACTAAAACAGCTGAAGTTTCCTCATAATCATAATTAAAACAAAGAAATCACATGATCAAAGAAAGGAAAGACTCTCACCAACATTTCGAAACATTCTGAAACATGCAGTTGCACTGGGCCTGTGAACATTGTCTGGCTATTCTATCTGAACCATTACTTGGAAATTATTTACGTTCTAACAAACAGGGAACTTTCTAGGCTAGAGGGCTTTAGAGTTTGAGTTCATTGTCTAATTTTTAAAAAGACTTAATTCATTCTTTCTTTTTTTACTCTAGGGAACTTCTTCAGTAATTGCAGAGGAAGAGGAGGCATCCATTCCAATGTTTCTTGTCGAGCTAATTTTAGAGATCCATGCATTGCTGTTTGAACCAACTGTAGAAGAGTTCCAGGTTAATGTTCATTTAGTTTTGAAAAGATTTCCTTTTTTAAAAGAAATGTAATCATGGGGCACAGAGTAGTTGAAACATTATCTTTATAGTTATGAGTCAGATGTAATTCTCGACTGGCATAGATTTAGGCTGGAAAGTGCCTCTGGAAATACTTTTTGATCAACTGAATAATAACTTAGCTTTGAGTCTGACCAGAATATTTGAGAAGAATAGTCATCCTTAAACAATACAATATGAACGAAGACAGCCTGATATTTCTTAATGACTTGAACTGCTATTAGTGTAGGAAAAACAAGAATGAAACTAGCAGTGTTAATTCCTAGTCTACTAATTAGTTTGCTAGTTAACTGCTGCATAAAAGGCACTATTTGAAGGCATTTTGGCAATGACAAAGATGCTGTAAAAATTAGGAAGGGAAGAAAAGTAGGTAGCCAGCAACAGAAAAAAGTCCAAGTTTGTAATCCAGGGGTGACTGTGTTTAAAATAAAAAACTTCTGGGTAGCCTTGCCACTTGTCCACTGACACAGAATAGCCATGGCATTTAATTAAGTATTTATTAATATCACTATCAGTGACTCTATGCAAAGGTGACTCTACTTTTGATATTTCTATCTTTCTTTCTGTGGCTTTAGTATTACCTATGAATTTTGGAGATTTATTTCAATTTTAGGTGGCATTCAGATTTTATGTATTAAGGTTACTGTAATTTAATGCACAAATTAGTAACATCAGTCCTTGTATTCTTTTTTAAGAAGTGAAAACATTTAAAATAGGGAACGCTAGAGGCATTCAAAGTGTGGGTCTTCACAAGACATTTTTACAATTGTTGTAAAGGATTCCACAATATTTATGTGAACAGCTCTGAACATGCTATGTAAACTTTCATATCTAGCAGAGCAAACATTTCAACTGATTTTCTTCTATTTGGTCAAACAGGATGCTATGGCAGATATTGTGTCTCAGTTTCAGGCAACTGTGTTATCTGTTGCAAACCTTGTTCCAGATCAGTATTTTGATGCCTTCACTCGTCCTGTTATTAACAACAAAATTGAAGAAAAAACATGTGGTGAAGGACCAAGCTTATCAACAATGTTTAAAGATGATAAACATCTTCAAACTATTATCCTACAAATAAAGGTATATGACACCCTTGTTTATAAATTTATTTACGTTTAAATATTTCATATTGCAGAGGTACTCAAGTAATAGTTTCAAACCAGAATGACTAACAGAATAACAGAGTTGGAAGGGACCTTGGATGTCTTCTAGTCCAACCCCTTGCACAAGCAGGAGAACCCATACCATTCTGGACAAGTGGCTTTCCAATCTCATCTTAAAAACCTCCAGTGATGGAACACTCACCACTTCTGAAGGCAACCCCGTTGCACTGATTAATTGTTCTCATTGTCAGGAAATTTCTCCTTAGTTCTAAATTGGTTCTGTCCTTGATAAGTGTCCATCCATTGCTTCTTGTCTTGCCTTCTGGTGGTTTGGAAAATAGGTTCACCCTCTTTTCTTTGTGGCAGTCTCTCAAATATTACCTCTCAACTATCACTCCTAGTCCTTCTCTTCTCTTCTCTTCACTAGACTAGACATACCCAATTTCTACAACCGTTCTTCATATGTTTTAGCCTCCAGCCCCCTTATCATCATTGTTGCTCTTCTCTGCACTCTTTCCAGAGTCTCAATGTCTTTTTTATAATGTGGAGACCAAAATTGGTTGCAATATTCCAAGGCATTATAAAGTGGTACTAACATGTCATGTGAACTTGATTCTAGCCCTTTGTTAATACAACCTAGGATTGCTTTGGCTTTTGTGGCTGCTGCAGCACACTGCTGGCTCATATTTAGGTAATTGTCCACAAGAATTCCAAGATCCCTCTTGCAATTACTGCTGTTGAGTCAGGTTACACCTTTTCTATATCTGTACATTTGGTCTTTCTTGCCTAAGTGTAAAATTTCTCACTTTTCTCACCATTGAATTTCATTTTGTTAGGGCACAGTGTTCAAGTTTGTCGAGATTTTTCTGGATCTTGAGCCTATTTTCTGGGTGTTGATTATTCCTGCCAATTTAGTGTCATCTGTAAATGTGATGAGTTCTTCTATTTCCTCATCTAAATCGTTTATGAAGATATTGAAGAGTACTGAGCCTAAGCCAGAACTTGGAGTAACCCACTGCTTACTTCCCTCCCTGTAGATGTAGTTCCATTAAGGACCACATGCTGAGTGCAGTTTGTCAGCCAGTTACGAATCCATCTGGTGGTGATGCTGTTTATCCCACATTTTTCTAACTTACTCAGAAATAGAATGTGATCTAAGGGTAGATATTTCAACTTGCTCTTTAACTTTTCTATGCTTCTATCACTGCTTCTATGTAAGAATGACACAGCATAGTAATAAATGACAATGAAAGTAGAAGAAATGAAATAGATCCATTGTATGGATAGAAGTTAATCAAAGACTATAATAATTTAAATATCATTTTTACTTTATAGGAAACAATTGATTCAGCATTTGAATCAGCAAATTTATATGCAGCTACTTTTGAAAAGTTTCGATTATTTTTCAGAGAAAATGAAAGCCTTGATTTGCCAGCTCTGAGGAAAGAAGAACCTGGTAAATATTCTTTTATATTTTGTTACATTCTGTGCTGCATTTGATTAGAAAATGATTTTCTTAGCAGACTGTGTTATGCCAGTAAACATTTGAAATATTGAAATTGTAGAAAATCTCCTGAATGTGGTATTAAACAAGTTCATTTACTGTAGGTAGCAGCACCTAGCCAACTTTGATCAAATTTGGGAATGTTGAAGAGGACTTTGTGGGATGACCATCAGAACATCCCAGAAGAAACAAATGAGAAGGGACTTCCATAGTGTTGCCTGAAACTACATCTAATTCTATAAAGTTACTATAGGAGTCAAGTTTACTTTGAAGGAGATCTTTCTTTTACGTGAAAATGTTACATTTCATATGTTTTTAAAAGGAGAAAAGAGACTTCCTTTTTCATTTTCCCCAATATAGTATCTTACTATATTCTGAAATAAAGCTAAGGCAACCTGCTAAGGTAGATAAGATTCAGCTGAAATGGTGTAATTATGTAACTGTGAATGGTGTGTAGCTGCTCATTGACTATCTGTATGTGGTATGATATAGTGATTAAAATTGAAAGATTTGTAGGTGTATCCATAATTAAATTTGGCAGTTTGACAGTGTTCTGTAGTAATGCACCTTTAAGGTTTTTAAACATATTTTATTGTGCTTTTTATTATTTTTATAAATAATTCAAGATGGTGAACTTAATATTCCCTCCTCCTCTTTTCTCCACAACAAGAAACCTGTGAGGTGAATTGGGCTGAGAGAAAGGGCCTGACCCAAAGTCATTCACAGTTTCCTGGTTTCTATCTGGTGCCTTAATCACTAGATCAAAACTACTCTCCAGATGACATAAGTATTAAAGGATTATAGATAAAGTGTGTGTGTGTGTGTGTGTGTGTGTGTGTGTGTGAGAGAGAGAGAGAGAGAGAGAGAGAGAGAGAGCACACAAACGCGCGCGCACACACACACACACACACACACAGAATAAATTCTTGCTTTAATGACCTCGTCGGGCAAGGGTTATCTTTTAAGCTGAATGTCCACTAAGTGTCATTATTTCTTCATTATTATCTGAAATTCAGAGCAAAGTGAGATCCATTATTTGTCTATGAATTCTAAAAGTCTCTACCAGGATTCAGCTTTAGGTTTCCTTTCTGGACTGAATTTGAATTACATACAGAGGAAGACTACAATATTCTATTATAGAATGGTTGACTAGGGTGTGTAATATAGATAATCCTGGATTCTTTCTGATTCTTTAATTCACTAGAAGTAGTTGAACTTAAAAGGCAAAATGATGCTTAAGAGTCCACTTGAAACATCAATCTGCAAACAAGCCTTTTTCTAGGGTCATTCTAGAACTGGAAACAGCAATTCCAGTCACAACTACTTTAAAGAATTGCAAAATGTTGTTGCATGTAGGTGTTTAATATAAACTTCATGATAAAAAATATGAAATATTCATTGCAGTGACACAAGATCCTTTTTGTTGTTGCTTGATTTCTTACCTCTTCTATAGTTATCTTTTTATGCTGTGAGCATGCTTGCTCTGTGAAGTGCTATTGTACCTTTCAATCCAAAGCTTTTCATAGTTCTAATAGATGAGTTAATCTCATGAAATCTGCAATGAATATTCCATAGAGGCAATACCATTTTTTACAGCAAACATTTTTAAATAGTTAAAAGCTTTGGTATTTTCCAGGATGTTTTATCAGAGAAACACTTAACAGAACAGAATGGAATGGAACAGAATCGCTCGCTATTGTTAAGCAAATGTCTGGCCTTAAAACCTTCCACTTCTCTGAAATTGTATTGCTGAGTTGAGGAGATTGTTTATGTCTAGGTTTTATAACATTCTGGAATTGTCAGTGGCTGCTTTCATACACAATAAGCATTTGTTTATTTCTGTAAAAACACTCTATAGACCAGACAGGAGAAGATAACCCATTTTGAATAATCTCTGTTCATCACTAAAAAAAACCTTTTTTCTAAATAAAAAGGGGGAAATGTATTTGTATTCTTTCCCATGAGGAAATACAATATAGTTTTCACCCCCAAGCCATCTGTAAATGACTAACTGTATCCTTTTGTTTAAAATAAACAGATGTTAAATTTTTTGCTGAACAACTGGAGAAATATCACAGACAACACAAAGAAGCTTTGGCAATAAAACAAAAGAGATCATTAGGTTTGTTCCTCATAGATGGTAAAAAGTTGAAAGACAAACTAATTCCATCACCAAAGCGCTGTTTGGAGGTAAATCTACATTGCCCTTTAACTTCATTTTTAATGTTACCCATACCAGATTAGAAATGAAATGGGGCCAATTAAAAAAACAAGAAAGTTTCTGCATACTAAAGGGATTTTCCAGAAAAATGTGTGTGTGAGAGAGAGAGACAATGTAACTGCAAAGATATATGGATTATTGGTTGATTGATTACTGATTTATATCCCAACTTTTCTTTGAAAGCTAATAGAAATGTCCCCTCATTTAGTCTCTACAATAACCTTGGGTTAAGGTTGGGTTAAGACAGTGTCTCAAAATTGTGCACTGAACTCTGGAAAAGCTTGGAAAGAAAATTCTATGGAGCAGAGTCAGTCTCATATGGTGGCTTGGGCATTCCTCCTTCCAGAATAACTGAAATTTTACAAGATCTCATACCTTGCTGCAATTTCATGACATTTTTGTATTCTTGAACAAAATCCTGAAAAAATGTTCTATCTCAAATGTCCTTTGAGATCTTACAAAATTTTGAAATCAAACACAATTTTAGTTATTTGTAATAATTTAAAAACAGTGTTTGGGAAATCAGGGATGTCCCTTGGGGTGTGGTAGGTATTGACTTCTATTTCCAATAACTAGAAGACATTTTCCAAAACTCTATTGTCAATTTAATGCATTATGAACTGAAATTTTATTTATTTTGTTTATTTATATCATGCTTTTATTATTTTTACAAACACCTTAAGCTAATGAATCTATCCAACACAACTTCCTTCTCCCATTTTACCCACAACAACCCTATGAGGTGGGTTGAGCTGAGAGTGACTTGCCCAAAGTCCCTACATCCATTTAATCATGACATGACATTTACTCATTATAAGCTACATAGTCTTGACTAAAGAATACTTTCATGTTATGTAAATTCTTATCTAAATGTTACTTTTCCTTTTATAATTTTACTAATGCTTTTAATGCTTTATTTTGCATTTAGGTTATTAATGAGATGCTTCCTGTCATTGCAAAGAAAAAAGTGAACACCATTCTCGTTGAGGCAAATGATGCTAAATTTAAACTTGAGTTTTTGCCAAGTACAACTACTGAATATGTGGTTACTTTGACATTCCTTGATGAAATACAAGATAGGGTAAGTTCACCATACTGTTTTTATTAAGTAGCATGAGTTAACAAGTTTCATTTTGCTGCCATTGCCAGATGCGTTTTGCTTGCTTTTAGATACTCTATCTACAGTTAATGAAACCCATATAAACTATTCGGTTTCTCATAAGAAATCAAATAGATCCTTTTGATCTGGGTAGTAATTGTGTTCTCTTATATTTGCCTTCCTGGGAGATAGGTACAATATAATGTGCATATCTAAATCTAGTCTTGCAGTACATCCTAGCTGAAATAAATAGGGCATGAAACCTATGTATCACAACTGGTTGTGTGGCCTGTCAAAGAGTAAGTTTCCTTCACATCTGCAGTGCCTAATTAGTGCTCACCAGATGTTTCCAACATCTTTCATTGGCTATGTTGGCACTAAGTGAAATAGAAAATGTTTGGAGGACAGCAGGATGTTGGAAGAGATGCAATAGAGGAAAAATACAGCAAAATCAGTGGAGTTTATACCCAGTTTAGCTAATAGAGGTAGCACTTGTTTTGCAATCACAATTGGAAACTCGGTTATTAAGTGAAGTGGTTGTTAAGTAAAACTGTGACTGTGCTTATGACCCAGGAACAAAAGAAATCCAATTCTCTTCCTCTTTTCTCTCATCCTGGGGGCCAATGGGGGAAGGTCTCCCCCATGACCCAGAGGCAAGGACGTGTGCAACACAACAAATGTTGTTCTTCATGTTATATAGTATGTATATGAAACTACTGGGAGTGATCTCCCAGTTTGTGGTAAGTGTACTGATGATTCTCAGTTGTGCAAGTAATCTGGAGAGAGGGAGTGAGAGCAAGAATGAGTGCATTTGAACTTGATTTTTATGTAGGTAGCAGGTAAGGTCAATCTCTTTGTGCAATTTTAAAATCAGGTTCTGCCCTGTATTTAAAGTGACATTTGATAGCAATTTCGATTCACTAAGAGTTTTAAGATAACCTGTCAGAGTATTTGCGAACAAAATGGAAAAATAATTTGTTTCTATCTTCCCTCAGATTGAAATTCTTGAAGATGAATCAAAAGTGGTTTCTAAGATGTATCAGCTTATTGAACAGTATGTTATACCCACACCTCCTGAAGATTTCGCTTTGTTTTCAAGTTTGAAGCCCTCTATTGTTGCTGTTCGTAATGCAATTGATAAATCTGTGGGTGAAAGAGATGCCAGCATTATTAAATTCTGCCAGCTTCTAGATGAAGATGTTCATGATCTGAATGAAGAAGTTAAAGAAGTTAGACTTCTAGCACAGGTATTAAATTAATTATTTTTTGTATTCCTATATTACTGAACTATAGTTTGTCACAGTCATCCAGAAGTTTAAACTGGATTTGGCATTTTTATCCACCTGTCAGATAAGCAGATGTCCATGTTTGATAGTGTTAAAGCTATTGCTACAGGATGAAAGCTGTTCCAAGTAAAGCTGCCTTTTACAATTGACTGGTGATGATTTTGTCAATACCGATGATCAATGTTCAAATGGACCTCCAGTTATTTTGAGATTGTACCCAAGGAACCTATTACTATTGGTACTACTTGTGCTTTCTCTTGCCACAGTCCTTCTATTTCTATTTGCAAGTCTTCTCATAATATACCGGTAATTCTTGTTACTATTTACTAGTTACTTACCCTTATTAGTTTCAGTAGTTGGGTGTGCTAAACCCAAGATGAATTCAAAAGCCACAATATGTGGTAGAACTATACTTCTCCAGCAAAAATTCTCAGAGTTAACATCTGATATTAAAAAAAGATGCCTTGGGTAAAAAGGCAACGAAAAGTCTTTGACTAAGAAGCAAGAAAATACCAATGGATCTGGTATAAGGAACCTCATAAATCGGGTATTCCACATGGGTTTGGGGTTTTAAATGAAGAAATATGGCTAGCTTTGATTTCGCTCAGAAAAATCTATTTTAATGGCATGCACATACCGTGTTTCTCATATAATAAGGCCGGGTCTTATTTTTTTTTGAGCCCCGAAAAAATGGCTAGGCCGTCTTTTCGGGGGTGACTTAATTCCCCCCCCTTGCATTTTCGGGCAGGCGGGCAGCGACGGCTTGGATGTAGACCTCGATGTTGGTGGGGCACTTCGTATCGGGGTCAACGCAAGCAGCACCATGTCCGGGTGTGCAACAAAAGTACTTCCTAACGACCAGCCCCCACCATTCCCCCCATTTTGTATGTTTTAATATAGGCCTTAATTTGAGGGGAGGGGCTTAATTTCATTTCATGCCTATAAAACATGCTGGGACTTCCTATTGGGGGAGGCCGTATTGTTGGAGAAACAGGGTATGAAAAGTGATAGGAAAACTTTTACAGCCCCACTTTTAATAGATAGAACCGGATAGAATGTGAAGGCTGAACAGTATGTACTGCACCCTCTAACTCAGGGGTGGGCAAACTACGGCCCGCGGGCCACATCCGGCCCGTTGGTCTGTCCAATGCGGCCCGCCCCTGAAAAAAATCGCTGCCATTGGTCTGTCCAATCCGGCCCGCCCCTGAAAAAAAAATCGCTGGGCGTGGCATATTGCCCTGTGCCGCGTGGCCCCAAAGCTGCAAAACAGTGCGGAGCAATTTAGGGGTAGGAAAGAAAAGAAATTTGCAAAGGCCTCGGCTGGGAGTTCGAAATCACCTTCGAGTGCGACCTCTCCGAAGGTGAATCCCCGCCGATCCTCCTTTTTTTCCGGGGCTTCCAGGCTTAAACTTTGCAAAGGCAAAGCTTGCAGGCTGGAGCGTCTTCCCGCCGAGGAGCGGGAAGGGTTCCACCCGGCGGAGGCGGGCGGGCTGCTTGGAGCCACCTAAAGCTAGGCCGCTGCTGGTGGAGCCTTGCCCTGCCTTGGTGCCCCGCTTCCCGGCTCGGCAGTCCTGCTCGGGCGGCACTTTAAAGCCTGCTCCCAGCACCCGAGCAACTTCCCAGCAACTTTCCGCTTCGTTTTAACTCGCGGGCGCTCGCGCTGGCCCCGGAGCCGCGCGGCGGCGGGCAGGCGGGCTGCTTGGAGGAGGCGACCGGCGGCGCTCCGGGCTTCCCCTCCGCCGTGCGGCTCGGGGCCAGGCACGAGCGCCCGCGAGATTAAAACGAAGCCGAAAGTTGCTGGGAAGTTGCTCGGGTTTCCGGGCTTCCAGGGCTTTGCAAAGGCAAAGTTTGCAGGCTGGAGCGTCTTCCTGCTGAGGAGCGGGAAGGGTTCCGCCCGGTGGGTGGGCGGGCTGCTTAAACTTTGCTCGGGCGGCACTTTAAAAGCCTGCTCCCAGCACCCGAGCAACTTCTCAGCAACTTTTAACTCGCGGGCGCTCGCCTTTGCAAAGCCCTGGAAGCCCGGAAACCCGAGCAACTTCCCAGCAACTTTCGGCTTCCTTTTAACTCGCGGGCGCTCGCGCCTGGCCCCAAGCCGCGTGGCAGAGGGGAAGCCTGGCGGGCGGGTGGCGGACTGCTTGGAGGAGGCTCCGGGCTTCCCCTCCGCCAGGCACAAGCGCCTGCGAGTTAAAAGGAAGCTGAAAGTTGCTGGGAAGTTGCTTGGGTTTCCGGGGCTTCTAGGCTTAAACTTTGCAAAGGCAAAGTTTGCAGGCTGGAGCGTCTTCCTGCCGAGGAGCAGGAAGGGTTCCGCCCGGCGGGTGGGCGGGCTGCTTAAACTTTGCTCGGGCGGCACTTTAAAAGCCTGCTCCCAGCACCCGAGCAACTTCCCAGCAACTTTCGGCTTCCTTTTAACTCGCGGGCGCTCGTGCCTGGCCCCGAGCCGCGTGGCAGAGGGGAAGCCCGGTGGGCGGGCAGGCTGCTTGGAGGAGGCGACCCGGCAGTACTCCGGCAGCAGCAACAGGCAGTTTCGCCTGGGCTCCGCTCAGGTGTCCGGCTGGGGCTGTCAGGAGTTGTTACCGCCGGCGCAGCTCCGTGCGGCTCCAGTCCCGCGTTGCCTTGGGAAGGAAAAGGCAAAACCAGGAGCCGCTGAGCCTGAGCCTCGGTGCCGCTGCTCCCGTTGCAAAGCACTGCCGCGGCTCTTCCTTTTGCCTTTCCCTTCCCGAGGCAACGCGGGACTGGAGCCGCATGAGCGCGCCGGCGGTAGCAACTCCTGACTCAGGGGGCCTCCGAGGGGAGGGGAAGGAGGAGAAGAGGGGGGAAGGGTGGGGGGCGATTCCCAAAAATCTTGTGCTGACCCGGCCCGTCTGTCAAATTTTAAAAGTCAATGCGGCCCCGAGCCAAAAGTTTGCCCACCCCTGCTCTAACTCCTTCTTGGGAAATCAGGGCCATGAGCAAAAGGTGAAAGAGTCGTTGAGAGCCATCCATTTATTATGTATACCTGCTCAACTGAGCTGCTCTTTTATCAGATATTGAACCAAATGACTTGAAACTACTGGGAGTGACCAGTTTGTGGTAAGTGTACTGATGATTCTCAGTTGTGCAAGTAATCTGGACAGAGAAAGAGCAAGAATGAGTGCATTTGAACTTGATTTTTATGTAGGTAGCAGGTAAGGTCAATCTCTTTGTGCAATTTTAAAATCAGGTTCTGCCCTGTATTTAAAGTGACATTTGACAGCAATTTCGATTCGCTAAGAGTTTTAAGATAACCTGTCAGAGTATTTGCGAACAAAATGGAAAAATAATTTGTTTCTATCTTCCCTCAGATTGAAATTCTTGAAGATGAATCAAAAGTGGTTTCTAAGATGTATCAGCTTATTGAACAGTATGTTATACCCACACCTCCTGAAGATTTTGCTTTGTTTTCAAGTTTGAAGCCCTCTATTGTTGCTGTTCGTAATGCAATTGATAAATCTGTGGGTGAAAGAGATGCCAGCATTATTAAATTCTGCCAGCTTCTAGATGAAGATGTTCATGATCTGAATGAAGAAGTTAAAGAAGTTAGACTTCTAGCACAGGTATTAAATTAATTATTTTTTGTATTCCTATATTACTGAACTATAGTTTGTCACAGTCATCCAGAAGTTTAAACTGGATTTGGCATTTTTATCCACCTGTCAGATAAGCAGATGTCCATGTTTGGTAGTGTTAAAGCTATTGCTACAGGATGAAAGCTGTTCCAAGTAAAGCTGCCTTTTACAATTGACTGGTGATGATTTTGTCAATACCGATGATCAATGTTCAAATGGACCTCCAGTTATTTTGAGATTGTACCCAAGGAACCTATTACTATTGGTACTACTCGTGCTTTCTCTTGCCACAGTCCTTCTATTTCTATTTGCAACTCTTCTCATAATATACCGGTAATTCTTGTTACTATTTACTAGTTACTTACCCTTATTAGTTTCAGTAGTTGGGTGTGCTAAACCCAAGATGAATTCAAAAGCCACAATATGTGGTAGAACTATACTTCTCCAGCAAAAATTCTCAGAGTTAACATCTGATATTAAAAAAAGATGCCTTGGGTAAAAAGGCAACGAAAAGTCTTTGACTAAGAAGCAAGAAAAGAAAAGCAACCCAATGGATCTGGTATAAGGAACCTCATAAATCAGGTATTCCACATGGGTTTGGGGTTTTAAATGAAGAAATATGGCAAGCTTTGATTTCGCTCAGAAAAATCTATTTTAATGGCATGCACATACCGTGTTTCTCATATAATAAGGCCGGGTCTTATTTTTTTTTGAGCCCCGAAAAAATGGCTAGGCCGTCTTTTCGGGGGTGACTTAATCCCCCCCCTTGCATTTTCGGGCAGGCGGGCAGCGACGGCTTGGATGTAGACCTCGACGTTGGTGGGGCACTTCGTATCGGGGTCAACGCAAGCAGCACCATGTCCGGGTGTGCAACAAAAGTACTTCCTAACGGCCAGCCCCCCCACCATTCCCCCCCATTTCGTATGTTTTAATATAGGCCTTAATTTGAGGGGAGGGGCTTAATTTCATTTCATGCCTATAAAACATGCTGGGACTTCCTATTGGGGGAGGCCATATTGTTGGAGAAACAGGGTATTAAAAGTGATAGGAAAACTTTTACAGCCCCACTTTTAATAGATAGAACCGGATAGAATTTGAAGGCTGAACAGTATGTACTGTGCACCCTCTAACTCCTTCTTGGGAAATCAGGGCCATGAGCAAAAGGTGAAAGAGTTGTTGAGAGCCATCCATTTATTATGTATACCTGCTCAACTGAGCTGCTCTTTTATCAGATATTGAACCAAATACTTGCCTACCTCTTTTTTTTCAGTTGATAACAGAGAAACATTGATCAGTGCTACTTGGTGCTTTTTGTAGTAAGAATTAAATCAAGCAGAAAAAATTAATTGCATTTACACTGTACTATGACGTTGAATATAATCTGTCTCCTCACTGAATTTAATTTTATGGTTTGATGTACAACGCTTATATGTAACCTTAATGATAGCTGATCATAAAATGACTTTTGATTTATTTATTTTTTTAAAAAAATAGGATCCTCAGATTTTGGATGCAGATGCTGATCAAGACAAAGTGAAAGTAATTCTAAGTGAGTTGCAGGCCATTCTTGATGAAATACAAAAGCGGGCATTCCAGTATAAATCCTATCAGAAAAACTTCAAGGTAATCTGTCCACAATTCCATTTTGGTTCGTAGATGAATGTTTAAATTATGATTTGCAAAACCAAACAAGTCCTATGATGTATGAGATGGTGTGTATATATAATGGTAGCCTTGGCCTGCAATAGGAGGGACAGGTTCAAATTTCCACTCTGTGATAGACTATTGAATGCCTTGAGCCTAATCAATTTCATAGGCACAGAATGATAAAATAAGATTTAGGAAAGAGTGCTTCAATTCATAAGAACCGCTTATTTAGTTTATTTAATGAGACTATTATTCTAATTCTGCATATTCCAGAACAGTTCTATTGAAACAATAGCAAATGGTTTCTTGATTTTCACTGTATTGCTCAGTCCTACTGGTTCTTATAATACAGCGCTAAACAGAATACAATACATTTATAATGTACTATCCAGGGACTCTCTCTAATAATAAAAATATTTCTTTCTTAGGGGTTTGGTAGTGTTTTCATTTCTTTTCTGTATTCTATTCAGCACTTACATTTCTGGGTTATGTGAAAGCATTGAAGTAACCAAACAAATATTTATTTACACACAATAAATGTGAAATGAACAAGGCTACAAGAGATAAATACAGAAGTAGCTTTGATAACTGGATGCAGTTTGTAAATGTGTAGTGAATAACTCCACATTTAATTAAAAATATTCGTTTATAATTCACAGCAGCGTATGGAATCACCACAGTCCCATGATAACCAATATGTTTTAAATTACATCTGGACTAATTCAAACATGTGCAAACAATTTTTTTTTATCATCCATCTTATGAAGTTGTAAAATCAATCATATATCTTTCTTTAAAATACAGTACATTATTTTACAATACATAGTATTGTATGCATTGTAAAACATCTCGCCTGAACCATGAAATGGGTGGCAAATAAATTTGATAAATTAAATAAATAGTTTTTCAATACTTAATTGTTGTATTGTGGCCATGACATAGTTCTTTTTTTTTTTTCAATCTTTCCCCTGTCTAACTATTATTGCACAACAGGCAATTACATCCCTGCTACTGTTGACAATGTTTCAAGAAAATCTGTTTGCAAATCCCAGCTTATCTGCTAAATGACTGCTTTGTTTTTAATGCAGAAGTTAGAGTTCTTATAGGTCAGTAGTTAGAGTTTGTATGAGCTGTCTACAAGTAATTTTGCCTACAGAAAAGAAAAAGCAATGAAAAAAATAAATACAAGTTAAGGAAGGCAGCTAAATGCCAAAATTCGTGTTGATATATGTTTTACACACCAGTGTTACCACTATTTTGAGTTGCAAATGGAAAGATTACTACAACAGTGACTATATATTGCAGTCATGGAAGTAAAATGAAATGTTACCTCTTCTGTGATCTCGGCATGCAAACCAAGTGAACAAAGAAAACCATTTCAAGTTTACCTTGTCAAAATGTAGGCAGTGCTGGATGTTTCTATACAATATTTCAAGTAGAGCTGTTTCCTAAGCACAAAACAAGTTATTCTTCAGTTTTTTGCACATTCTTATTCTGAGGCATGGTTTAATAATACAATATGTGCACAAGCTGCAATGGATCTAACAAAGCATTACTATAGTCTCACATTCATTCTTCTCCTCTGCTTTCTGACTAGGAGAGAGACTTAGTTACCATTTAATTTTATCTCCAGAGAATGCTGCCTTATTTAAAAAAAACAAAAAACCCAAGCCAGAAATCATGATTTATGAATCTGAAGCATCAGATTCATATATTATTTGAAATGGATTGATCTTTCCTCTTCCGATTTATCAGTATTTAGTATTGTAGATTTTCTTTAAACATGTGTCATATTTTGCAACATATGGGCTTCAAATGAATGTAACTCAATTATTTCAATTGTTTCTTGAAAGGTGGACATAACAAAATTTGATACCTTGGAGGAAGTTTGTGCAGAGTTGAAGTTGAAACAACTGTTGTGGGACTCTCTTTCTGAATGGTCAATACTTGAGGAAGATTGGATGGAGGTAAATTATATATATTGGAATTTAATGTTATCCATCTAAATGTGCAGATTTAACAATCTGGAAAATTTTGGTTTTAAAAGGAGACAGAGATGTTATAGACCAAATTGAAGTAAATTATCTTTTTAAATTATTCTTTGGGTTCCCTGGCTTTCAAGTTACTTTGGTCTGAAGGAGAACAACTAAAAAAAAAGATATGAAAGTATTCAAGTGCCAAGCCATAAAGGTCATTATTAGATTAAAAATAGCACGTTAAATTGTATTTCAAAACAAAATAGTAACTAATGCAGAGCCTGCAAAATCTAGGCTACATACACCTAACAACAGTAGCCAGAAAGTACATAGGATGCTGTTGTTTTGGACCAACTGTATTATATAAGTTTTTTAAAGGGCAGCACCAGATAGACCTTTTTATGGTAGTCAAATCAATTTATTTTATGAGGCTTCCTAACTTTTTAAAGGAACTCTGAATAAATTACAATTGTATTGAAGCACGACAGCAAAAGAACTATAAATAAAGCATCACAAATATCTAGGACCAAAGTACAAAATAATAAAATAACTAACAGAAAACAAAACAATACCAAAGACCAAAAACTATATGGTTCATTAAAAAGGGTTCTTATCCTAAATGGGTTCATCTCATACTCATGCTCTAGGATGGACCAGGTACCCCATTGTTCTATGGGGTAAACTTCTTTCAAAAAAGAAATACATGGTAATTTAATGGTCTTAATTTAATTCTCAGGTTTACTTTTAAGTAAGTCTCCTACTGACTTCACTAAAGCTAGTATTTTTTCTCTCTGCTTATATCTATATTAGATTTGGTTTTTGTAGATTATTTTAAAGTAAATTTCTTATATATACTAAGGAAGTTTTCTAACTAATATCTTTTTACTTACATATTTTTTGTAGTCTAAATTTGATAGCTTGGATCCAGAATTATTGAATGGTCAAGTTTCCAAATATGCTAAATTTGTGAATCAGCTGGAAAAAGGCTTGCCACCTAATAATGTTGTCCCACAACTCAAGGAGAAGGTGGAGAAAATGAAAGAAAAGGTACAAAGGGCCATTTGAAAATGTAATATAAAGAAATATTTTCAAATTAAAAAAAAGTGAGACGGGTAATGAATTAGGAAAGTTTCTAAAAGAAAATAAATTTATACAGAAATATTCATCATGTCAGATTCATGTTTACAATGTTACATTCAAAGTTAAAGAGACAAAGATGAGTAAGGAGATTTCAGAGTAAATAGTGAAGCAAGATCCAATGTTGAATAAATCAAGAAATGAGTAGAAGAATTAATAAATATTACATCAATTTTGACTTAAACGGCTGGCCATAGTTTTACTTTTAGATCAGATTAATAGCATAATAGCTAGTTAACAGAGTTCTATTGTAGCATGGTAAAGTTGCTAGCAGGATGTGATCTAGATCAGGGGTCTCCAACCTTGGCAAGTTTAAGCCTGGAGGACTTCAACTCCCAGAATTCCCCAGCCAGCTTTGCTGGCTGGGGAATCTGGGAGTTGAAGTCCTCCAGGCTTAAACTTGCCAAGGTTGGAGACCCCTGATCTAGAGCATATTCAGATATCTAAATTCTTGTTTCCTATTAATCACATAATTTAAAAATCAGCAAAGAGATTAGCCATTTTAGTCTTTTTCAGTAATCCAAACCAAAATATATTTTGATACATTTGAGACTAAATTGTATTTCATACTAACTTCAAATATCTCATCTTTCTTCATTGGATAGAATGAATATCCCAAAGAGGTTACTTTTTATGTACTTATAATTGTATAGGGGAGACCAAACGGGAGAAAGTGGGAAAAGGCAAGAGAAATTCATTATGCTGGAATCAACATTCTGCCATCTGGAAACTCAGCACCTTCTGTAATCCATGTATAGATTTATTTTCTATGAGAAACAATTCTGGCCATGCCAACTCGTTTTTCATACCTGCACATAGGTTCAGAATGTAATTTCTGAAACCTGGATGTTGCAGCTTTTGCAATCAATTTCTTCTATTACCCCACTCCACAGTTGTGCATTAGCTTCATATAAATGGAGCTGCCACATCTTACTGTTTGCTAATATGTCATTTAGAACTGTTCTTCTTTCTCTTCTTCCAACACTGCTCATGAGGGCTTAGTATGTTTAGTACCAGGACAGTATACTTGCAGCCACCCAGAAAACTTCCTGTGTGCAGTGCAGTGCTTGGTCATGTAAACAGCAACGGATCATGCCCAGTATTTCCTAGCCGTACCACAGATAACAACAATGATCTAATACATATCGATTTCACAGAAGACAATGTCGAAAAATCACTACGCAATCTAAAACCATCTCTATCTATTGGACCGGATGGAATATGTGCCTACTTCTTAAGAAAGCTATCCACTGCCATAGCCAAACCTCTAAGCATAATCTTTGAAAAATCTTTCAGGACCAGCTTCTTGCCTAACCTATGGTCACAAGCCACAGTCATCCCCATCTTCAAAAAGGGAGACCCAAGCCTAGTTGAAAATTACAGGCCAATCTCCTTATGCTGCGTCACCTGTAAAGTCATGGAATCAATTATTAACCAATCCATCATCCTCCACTTAGAGTCAAACAACCTACTCTCCAATAAACAATTTGGTTTCAGAAAAAAACTATCCTGTAATCTGCAACTCTTACACTGCAAAAACATATGGACGACACAACTCGACCAGGGCAAAGCAATTGACGCAATCTACATAGACTTCTGTAAAGCCTTTGATTCAGTGGTACACGACAAACTACTCCTAAAAATAAAATCCTATGGTATCTCTGGACAACTGAATAACTGGATAGAAGCATTCCTGTCAAACAGACAACAAATGGTCAAAATCGGGAGCGTTCTATCAAATCCAGTACCTGTCAATAGTGGTGTCCCCCAGGGCAGTGTTCTAGGACCAACTCTCTTTATACTCTACATAAACGACCTCTGTGATCATATTAAGAGCAATTGCGTTCTCTTCGCTGATGATGTAAAGCTGTTCAATACCACAGACAATACTGCTACCTTACAAAAAGACCTTGACTATGTATCTGAATGGTCAAACAAATGGCAACTCCAAATCTCAACAAATAAATGCTCTGTCTTACATATTGGCAAAAAAATCAGAAAATAAAATACAAGCTGAATAGTCAAGATCTTGTTGATGACCCAAGCTCTGTAAAGGACCTTGGAATACTCACCTCTAATGATCTAAGTGCTAGAGCCCACTGCAACTACATAGCCAAAAAGGCATTAAGAGGTGTTAACCTAATCCTACGTAGTTTTTTCTCTGGTAATATCACACTACTAACCAGAGCATACAAAACATTTGCTAGACCAATACTCGAATACAGTTCATCAGTCTGGAACCCTCATTACGTATCTGATATTAGCACAATTGAGAAAGTCCAGAAATATTTCACAAGAAGAGTTCTCCACTCTTCTACTCGTTGTAGAATACCTTATGCCACCAGACTTGAAATTCTAAAACTAGAAAACCTTGAATTACGCCGTCTTCGGTCTGACCTAAGCATGGTATATAAAATCATACATTGCAATGTCCTACCTGTCAATGAATACTTCAGCTTCAACCATAACAAAACAAGAGCACACAATAGATACAAACTCAAAGTAAACCGCACCAAACTTGATTGCAGGAAATACGACTTCAGCAATAGAGTGGCCAATGTCTGGAATACTCTACCCGACTCTATAGTCTCTTCCCAAACCCCAAAAACTTTAACCTTAGACTGTCTACTATTGACCTCACCCTTTCCTAAGAGGTCTGTAGGGGCGTGCATAAGCGCACCATCGTGCCTACCGTCCCTGTCCTATTGTTTCTCTTATTCTTTATTTTTTTTTTATGTACCCATTTCATGTATTCACAACTATGTATACACTTATACTTATTATCTTGTAAACAATTGGCAAATCAAATAAATAAATAAATAAATAAAATAAATAAACTACCCTGTTGATGGATTGCCTATGCAGTTTTAACAAATATTCTTCCTTTACCACTATCCTACATAAAACACCCCATTAGAAGAGATTTTATTTTTATAGCACCTGCATTATGTGGACAAATAATGGCAAATGCATGGTTGATCGTGCATGAGATGGAATGGGAAGAATAAGTAAGGAGCATTATTATTTTCTATTTGAGGAGTGGGATAAAGAGATTTTTGTTAGCCTATGAAGGCTCAGATGCACTGAAGGTGGGCCTGTGGGCCAGCATAAAGGACATTTTATATTGACCAAGTTGGAAGAGTAAGGATAAATAGTGTTTTGCATGATTAGCAAACTATTTATGTTAGCACAGAAATTCAAAAAAACATAGTATGTAATAATACAGATATGAATGTTGATATAGAAGAAAAAGATAGAGAAATCCAAATAAAATATTATATTTAAATATGTATTTAAAATATTGGAAAGTTATGGGTTAGTCATCTCTTTAGATTGGATGGAACACATCATAATTTATTATTACGTTGTAACAGCCTGTTGGTTAATCCGATTATTCATTGAAACAGGAAAATGGTGTGAATTGAGCTGTATTGATACACTTTTCATTCTTTCAGCTTCCAGTTATCACAGATCTTAGAAATCCTTTTTTGAAACCTAGACACTGGATAACTCTGGAACAAATAGTTGGTGCACCATTAATAGACCTGGAAAATCCATTAACCTTGGAGCGACTTACTCAGATCAGTGCTTTTGAATATACTCAGGAGATTCAGGATGTTTCTGGCCAAGCTTCAGGAGAAGCTTCTCTGGAGATTATTCTCAAAAAGGTATTTTTTAATACAAACCTCTAATCTTGGACTGAAATACATTGTATTGATTGGTTATACTAAAGCTTTAATAATATATTTATTGAACTCACTTGGAGTTTAACAATCTCTAATACGATGTTGGGGAGACTACAACATTCTTCCAAGTAAACGTTGAGTAGTTCACTGCTTGAATTACAGTAGTCACATCAGTAGAAGAAACTTCATGAATAAGGGAATCAGAAAAGGAACAAACATAATAGTTGTCATGATGCCAATGTGGCTATCTGAGATTTTATGATAAACTGTTACAAACTGGATTTTTCTAAATAGTAATTTGTCAAGCATTCTTCTCTGTTTGTTTTGCTTCTTATGGGCAAAATTGAAAATGATTCTTAGCTCTTGTTCCATCTCCCCTTTCCCCCTCCTCCTATGTATATGGGTAGTCCTTGACTTATTCATTTAACAACCATTTACAGTGCCACTGAAAAAATGACTTACAACCTGCTCTCATACTTACAACTTTTCCAGTGTCCCTGTGGCCACATGATTAAAATGTGGGCGCTTGGCAACTGGCAAGTATGTATGATGATTGCAATGCCCTGCGGTCACGTTATCTCTAATAGCCAATTTCTAACAAGCAAAAGCAATGGGGAAAAGTCGTTTAACAGTCATGTGAGTCAATTAACAATTGAGGTGACTCACTTAACAGCCATGGCAAAACAGGTTATAAAATCAGGTGTAACTCACTGAACAACCACTTCACTGAGCAACTGATGTTCTGGTCTCAGTTGCAATCATAAGTCTAGGACTACCTGTATGTTTATTCGTTCAACAGCTAACTTTATCTATGCATGAGGATCCATTTTACCAATAAACAAACTTGTTGGTGATGGAGAAGCCTATAGTTGCCCTTCTTTATTCCTTTTAGCAGGTTCACTGATAATCCCAGGCAACTGTGTATGAATTGTGTAAACAAACCATAAATGGAGGCATTCATATTGTTAGCTGTGCATGCTGTTTGTTTGCTATGTTTGCTTATGTGGTATGAATGCATCTAGTTTGTCAAAATTATATTCAGAATTGTATTATATTTTTCTTCCAGGTGGAAGATGCCTGGAAAACAACAGAATTCGTTGTAATTCCTCATCGTGATTCAAAAGATGTTTTCATCCTTGGTGGCACAGATGACATTCAGGTTAGAAACTATTTTTGTCTAAATTAGCTTTTAAAGCAAACTGTCTGTATTTATTCTGTCCAGATTGAGAAATCTGGCAAAAACTCATAAGATATTCAGTCCAGATAGCAGGCTATTCTGTTTTCTCACTGAACACTTCCCTATTGGAGACCACATAGGTGCAATTAAATCAACCAGCTTTAAAATAAAAATTTGTTTTTGTTGGCCTATTGATCCCTAATACCTTTACCATTTGTATTTTATTGGCCAAGCATACCAAGCCTCAGTGAGAAAACATAATTCTTCCGGTATTTACAGTGTGTTCTCTCCTGCTCTCTCTCTCTCTCTCTCTCTCTCTCTCTCTCTCTCTCTCTCTCTCTCTCTCTCTCACACACACACACACACACACACACACACACACACAAAGAGGGTTTGAAGTCTTTGCTGGGTCTTTGAAAGCCCCTAACATTATTCCCTAGGGCTCGCTCACATGAAAAAAAAAATTCAATTCCCAATGAGTCCAAGCAACATCAAGTCCAAGGGCAAAGAACAAGTCCATAAATCTGCACAAAAGGTCTGAAGTCAAGATACCAGTCCAAAATCCGAGCACAGTACACAACACTAAAGCCTAAGTCCAAAATCCAAGGTCCAAAGTCCAGCCACGAATTCAGCAAAAAAGGCAAAAGTCCAGAATCAGGGAAACAGAAGTCATAGAGTCGGAGCACATGCACGGAAATGGATGGGTTGTTTCCAACATTGCTTTGTGTCAGCCAGTACAGCTCATTAGGAGGGGTGAGGCTGCCTCCATGTGAATAGACTTGTCAACCCCATTGGGCCTTCTCTGTTCAGGCCTGTGCACCCTGGATCTGGTGGAGGAGGCAATTTCTTCTCATACCTGCTAACTGACTGCTGCTGCATCCCTTTTCTACCCCACACTTCTGGCTGGTTATCTGAGCCTTCTGGCTGCAGCTATGTCTCTTCTTTCTCCTTTTTAGCCAGGCATTTATCCAGCTGCTCCCCTAACTGTCCTTACGATGTTCCTGGCCTCTTCTCCTCTTGCCCATCCTGCTGCATACAGAATTCCCTGCTTCTTCCTGACACTCCTCCATACCTCATTCCAAAGTCCCCAGAGCCACCTCTTCCTTGTCATCCAAGCCAGCATCCGGGGAAGCCATAACACAATGCAGTGCTAACTTATCTAGATAGTGGATAATAATGTAGAGAAATCCATTTTCAAAGCTATTTTTGTTCCGGTGGTGTGCAACCAATAATAGATACAGATAGCCCTCAATTTATGATCTCCACTGAGCCCATAATAACAGTCGTAAGTTGGAGTGGGGGAGGCCCACATAGGTCCAGGTCCACCCTGCAGATAAATATTGATTTTTGTAACGCATATAAACAAAAAATTTTTGGAGGTCCTCTATAATTCTTAAAAGTGGGAGGTGGTCCTGAGACAAGAAATATTGAACTATCATGTATTACTGGAATTTCACCTAACAGAAATGAATATGTTGTTTTACTTTTCCTTTAAGGTTATTCTAGATGATAGTACTATTAATGTAGCAACAATTGCTTCTTCACGGTACGTAGGCCCTCTCAAACCACGAGTTGATGAATGGCAGAAGCAGCTCTCTTTATTCAATCAGACATTGGTACGTACCGCATTTTTAAATAATTTCTTCTAAATTTTGAAGTTTGTCTTAAAAGAAATATCATGTTGACAATGTTATTTAATACGCGCTTAGTTCATTTTGGGCACAGCTCACTTGGCAGCATTTTAGCTAATCTCGAAAAAGCAAAGTTGGGTCAGACCAATTAGTAATTTGAAAGGGAGGTCAATGGGAAAATGAAGGGCTGTAACCTCACTTATAACTAGAAGAATTAGAAGAATTCTAATTCTAGAAGAATTCTGATTGTTGCCAAAAAAAAAACCCAACCCTGATAACATCACAGAGTCAAGCTTAACTTGAGGGATACTTTACTTTATTGTACAAGAATATCTTATAGAATGTTAATATTTAAGAAGCTCACATAGATCATAATTAAAATATTCAACTAGATTCAAAGAGATCCAACTTCAGGTCCTCTCTTAGCTATGATATGACATTGGAACAGTTACTATCTCTCAACCCATTCTCACAGGGCCTGTTATGAGGAAAATGCTGAATGTACTATCTTGAGCTCTTGAAGGATCTAACAAATAATTCATCAGTCAAGTGGGATTGGTTCTTCTTTATCAAAGGCTTGAAGAGATGTAAATAAAGTAATTTCAGGGAATATTAAATAATTTCACTATAAAAAGATTTTGAAAGGGTTTTTTTCTCCATTATTTCTGCTGAAATAGATAGGTGGCAGTTTTGCTTGAGAACCAGTATCCACACTCATACATTTGTGGAGGGAAAGCACCCATTATATGTGTAAAGTGTGCCCTGTGTAAATTTTTGTTGCACACAGGGAGCATTTCCAAAGGTTGTGAATAACATTTTTCTGATACCTTTACACCTACCTTTCTTGTTTGCTAGGAGGAATGGCTGACATGTCAGAGGAATTGGCTCTATTTAGAAAGCATTTTCAGTGCTCCTGATATTCAAAGACAGTTGCCGGCAGAAGCTAAAATGTTTTTACAAGTAGATAAGTCTTGGAAGGAAGTTATGAGAAAAGTGAATCGACTGCCTAATGCCCTCCGTGCTGCTACTCAGCCTGGTAATAATATAGTATGTCTAAATTACGTGCTGTTTGCATTAAACCATGTATCCCTTCCATTCAAAGGCAGCCACATATCTTGTTTCCCACATCTACTCATAACACCAGAAATCTGTCAAATAATGTATGCACAATTCATTACATATTCTGATCTTATTTTGATTGAAAACGCTTATTCCTTTATAAACCCTTGCTCGTCTTTAATGTATTTTTACTGTTCTTTCCTTTTTCTTCTAGAATATTTTTTTCAGGATTTCTAACTAAATTCTTAACACCCTCAGCACTACAATCAGTAAATATTCAATAAATAAAAGCATTCCTTGTATGTTAGACTCACCTGAGTAGGATCCAAAAGTTGTTCATATCACATATTTGTGTATTGTTAAATTAATACTTAATCTATTTTTTCTAATATATTTCAAAAGACTGCATCTCCTAGGATAACATGGCTTGAAATATAGGAATATGCTAAGGTTCATCCTGAGACGTAGATGTTTTCATTTTACCTGTTTTCGTTTTACACTTTTATCCATTATTTTTCTCTCACACAGGCCTTTTAGAGACCTTTCAGAATAATAATGCTCTTCTTGATCAGATTCAGAAATGTCTGGAGGCCTATTTGGAATCCAAGAGAGTCATTTTCCCAAGGTTAGTTAAGAATCAGTAATAAGATAATTAAGTCATCTGTTCTGTTGCTTTATCCTTTATTAGTCGGGAATACAATCCTGGCAAAGTTTACATATATTGAATCTCATTGATTTAAATGAAAGAGATTATTTGCTTCCATTGAAAGTAATTAGGACTTAATTACCGTGTTTCTCACAAAATAAGGCCGGGCCTTATTTTTTTTTTGACCCCTGAAAAAACAGCTAGGCCGTCTTTTAGGCGGTGACTTAATTCTCCCCCCTTGCATCCTTGGGTGGGCGGGCAGCGACAGCTTGGATGTTGACCTCAGCGTTGGTGGGACACCTTCCACCACCGTTGCTTTCCCTTCTCCTTGCTGCCACGGTTAGAGACCTGTCCGCCACGTGCGCCAGCTGGGCTCCTCCCTGCTTTCGGCTTCTCCCTGTCGCTGCCTTCCCTTTGCCTTGAGGAAGTGTTTGATGCCCTACTACAACAAGACTCCCCTGCCCAAGAGGGCAGCCCGCCCCGTGGGAGGTGAATCTCCGGGGCATCGGCTCATCTCGGGAGCGCCCCGCCATCCTGCATGGCGCCGGGCAGAGCACGACGTGCGGCCAGTCCTCCTTCCCCAGCAGGCTCACCAAGGCAGCGGCGCCTCCCTGCGACCCTCGATCTGCCAAGCGGAGAGCCATCTCGGGCAGAGCCAGGCAAGCTCCGTGTGGCTGCCTTCCCTTGCCTTCAAGGCGGGCCGAAGCCTATTAGTTTCCTTCCAAGTCTCTCAGCCCGACTACAACAAGAGCCACCTGGGGCTGCCCAGGCAGAGGCCCATCCACGGACAGGGAGGCGAGGATGCAGTCTTCCTGGCCAGCGGAGAGAGCCTCAGCTGCCTCGGGGCCCTCGCCCAGCCGTCCCCATCCCCGCCTCTCCAGGCAACGGCTCCAAGGCTGCGCCTGGGGCATCAGGCAGCGCGCTGACAGGCGGGCCAGCTCCTTTCCGGCAGCAAAGCGCTGCAGGCAGCGGCGCCTCCCTGTCCTGGATGGTGGGGCTATCCTGCCTGGGAGGCCTCGCCAGTGGCCCTTGGGCTGGGCAGGCCAGGGCGAGCCACGGGTGTGCGCCCACCTGCCAAGCAAAGAGCCGGGCCGACCTGAGCTTGGCTTTCTTCCTAAGTCCCTCCAGCTCAAACCCAAAGGGGCCACTGGGAGAGGCTGCCTGAGGCAGTGATAGCGCCCACCCATCCACGGACAGGAGGCGAGGTGATGGCAGCGCTGCTTCCCAGGCCGGCGGAGAAAGCCTGAAGCTGCCCGTCCTTTCCACCCCTCACCCAGTCCGTCCCGTCCCCACGCATCTCCAAATCGCCGGCAGCTCAAACGCTGCAGCGGAATGGGCATCAGGCAGGCGCTGACTTGGCGGGGCTCAGCTCGGAGGAGGATGCGGCGCAGGCCATCGCCTTGCCTCCCTGTCCATGGATGGGTGGGTGCTATCACTGCCTCGGGCGGCCTCTCCCAGTGGCCCCTTCGGGTTTGGGCTGGAGGGACTTGGGAAGGAAGCCCACACACACACCATTCCCTCCCATTTCACATGTTTAATATAGGCCTTAATTTGGGGGTAGGGGCTTAATTTGATTTTATGCCGATAAAACATGCTGGGCCTTCCTATTGGTGGAGGCCATATTGTTGGAGAAACACGGTAGTTCAGTTTAGGATTATCATTGCTGGGGGTTTTTTTCATTTAAAATGATACTTATTGCAAACAGTGAATTTAATTAGATGCTTAAAGGCCATCTCACACCATTCTGTACATTTAAATAAAAGTACGTACCATTGAAATATGTTATACTTTCATAAGCTAAAGTCAGGAATGCTGCCTAAAATGATCTGCCCAGTTCTTTTTTAGTTTTGTTCATTAGACATGTTAAGGCCTCCCAATTTTGAAAGACTAATAAGTATAATTATAAAATGTATTTTATAAAACATTACATAGGCTTCATTTGTATTTAAATTTGCATTTTACAACTTTTAATGTTATTTAAGGTTCTACTTTTTATCGAATGATGAGCTCTTGGAAATATTGGCCCAAACTCGCAATCCTCAAGCAGTTCAGCCTCATTTAAGGAAATGTTTTGATTCCATTTCTAAACTGGAGTTTGCCTACATGGCACCAGCTGAGGGAGAAGAGAAAGTTCTCACAAATGATATTCTAGCAATGCTGTCCCCCGAAGGTGAAAGGGTAAGCGTTTTTTTAAAAAAAAATTCTAGGAAAATGCCAATGCCTATGATAACTATAAATAAGATAATTCACCAAAAGGTATGTTGCAAGAAACCTATAAAGAGTGGATGAATAGAAGGCTATATTTTTGTATATAAAATCACTCTATAGTATGGGTACCATTTAGTATCTGGTGTTTTAGTTTTTCCCATAGGCAAGAATTGTAATTATTCATATACCAGTGAAAGTAAATGAAACTGGTTCTTTATGATTCTATCTTTTTAAAATAGACTAGGTTTCCTGGTAGAACCATTGGTAGAACCATGCTGGATTCACTTTTTTGGTACTGTGTTGGAGCAAACAGAATATTAAATGCCTGAATATTGCGGAATCGGTTATTTTAAAAAGTCATACTTGAGATGGAGAATATTTAAAAAGAAACTAGAACTTTTGTACAAATAATTTTTGAAGCATTTCCCCCCCCCCCCTCAATTTTGTGCTGCATGAATATGACTTACATCATTAATGATTTTGTAGTAAACTATATTTACTGGAGTTTGCCTACCTGGCACTAGCTGAGGATGAAGAGTGATATGAATTCGGGGGGTGGGGGGAGTTACCCTCCTAGTGAATGGAAGGTTTGCTTTTTTTAGGTTGGCTTGGGAAAAGGACTTAAAGCCAGAGGAAATGTTGAAGACTGGCTTGGTAAAGTTGAAGAAGCAATGTTTACTTCCCTTAGACGACTGAGCAAAGCTGCCATTGCCGATTATCAAACTAGAGAAAGAACGGAGTGGGTTGTTTCTGGACATCCTTCTCAGGTAAATTACACTCTTTAATGGTTTGAACTTCACAAGCATCTTATTGTTTTATCTTAGAATATTTATCTCAGTATATTGCTCCTTGGCAATACTTGAGTTCACTTTATCATTTTATGATAGAAATTTAGCAAATAAATATGCTGTGTTCCTAGGTTGGCTGTTAATAAATGTAGCTGCTTATTCTGAACCAAGTTCAGAAGGGTTCAAATTGGTGGTAAAAATCAGTGGGGTAATAAGCCTACTGTATTGAGATTATTGAAAAATGGTTCTGAAAGTTAAGTTTTGTGTGATAGAAATACTCAGGAATGTTTAAATTATAAAATCAGAACAATGAAACTAGATATCATCTCCAGCACAAGATATGTCTGTCTGAATTCTGGTGTGTTTTTTTTCTTTATATAGGTTGTACTGACCATTTCTCAGCTCATGTGGTGTCGTGATCTCACTCAGTGTTTAGAAGGAGAAGATCATGATCATTTAGTAGCTTTGGAAGAGTTTGAAAATGAGAATTTTGATGTGAGTATTCAGTTGTTTTTTAACATATTGGCATAATTTTATACTTTTGTAAATGTAAAATGTAGAAATATTTTAAAATCAAAATAATTATTGTGGATGATGTCTTTTTATATAAAGTCATTTTAGTCTGAAATGCCTACTAATTTTTTTTTCACATATCTGAGAAGTTCTTGAATGGATAACCATGTATGTCCTGTTTCTCAGAGATCCCTGAAACAATATCGAACACGACAATGTTCTTCAATGCTGATGAAAATATTCAAGAAGGTTCCTATGGTCTTTTTGGATACAATGTCATTTGCTTTAACCTATTCCTGTCCTTTCAGTGCAAGGCATTATGTTAAGTAAAGACACAGCACATTTTGTTTGCTTTCATTTCACAGAGACTAAATGCATTGGCTTCACTAGTCCGTGGCATTCTTCCCAAAATTCACCGAAATATCATAACGGCACTGATTACTATTGATGTACACGCAAGGGACATTGTTACAGAACTTGTTAAACAAAAGGTACATTAATTTTGTTTAAATAATATGTGTAAATTTACTTAAATTTACAAAAAAACCTAATAAATATTTTCTACTATTTGGCAAGGTGGATTCTGTGGACAATTTTGACTGGCAAAGACAACTGCGCTACTATTGGGATCTCGATTTAGATAACTGTGTGGCAAGAATGGCTTTATCTCAATATACCTATGCCTATGAATACTTGGGGGCATGTCCAAGATTAGTGATAACGCCACTCACGGTAACGTGTTGCTGTTATTTTCTTGCCTGTAAAGTTTAAGAAATTAACTCTTGCAATGGGTGTTAAGCCTGGATTCCCCAACGGGTGTTAAGGAAAACAAACTAAACAGAATTTGCAGCGAAGTCAGATAGGAAGACAGGTAAATGTGTGAGATAAGTTTTCTAGTTAACACGCAGTAAAAATACAGATACGCTTGTGCTATCAAGAATATAGTTTATTCCATTTAAGAATTATAGCATAGTCAAATAAGCGGTCCATTAGTCATATATCAATTTCAGTCAAGTCTTGTCAGGGATACTCTATTTGCAAAGTCCGTATTGAATAGCCAATGTCAGTTCACTTACAATAAATCAGTCCAATCTTTTTACTATCTCTCCGTTGAGAAAAATCAACACTCCTTCTTCTCTCCCCTTTTCAGCAAGAACGCAGTCATCAATCCATTCAGTAATTAGTGATCAGTAAGCCAGAGAGAGCGAGCTGGAATTGCCTCGCTTCTTATATAGTGCTTTTACAACCACACCCTTAATTACATTCTTGCTGTTAAAGTTACATACACTTTAACTAACAAACCATGATACCATATTTATTATTTTTACCCAAACCAGTTAGGGTAAACAATGTTATCCCTAACAATGGGTAAATTATTTCAGTGGAAATTGCCTGTGACAAGAGAGGTTTGGAAAATGAAAAAAAGGCAGAGGAAACAGAGAGGCTAAAAGTGGCAGAGTGACGGTTGATGACATGGAGAGATAGTGATGATCACCCCAGAGCTTTGAGGCTAAACTTTTTCCCCTCGCAAGGTAGATCTTGCAGCTAAAAGTACCTTTGTATCAGAACTTCTTACCCTCTTTCCCACAACAAAAAACCCCAACCGGAAAGAAAAAAAATGCATAAAAACATTGATAAAGGAGCAGAAAAAATAAATACAATACAGGTCCCATAAGATTGATTAGGCTAGCTCCATGAGACTAAGTGTAAGGTGAAAAATAAAATTAATTACTGTGCCCTGATTTCAATTCTAGGCAAAAAAAAACCTCTAGCCTCAGGACTACATTAGGGATGAATTTGGAAGTCAAGAAAAGGGTTTTTTAAGAAACCAGTTGCTTTTCCTTTCCCACAAGAGTCGAAAATTAAGTCAGAGATCTATCAATATCCTATATAATTATTGTATGACTTGATGCTGCAACCTAATTGTGCAGTTGTAGTTATGTCATATTCAGATTTCCTTATAATATTGTGCACATGTTAATTGAATATACATTAAAACTCATCAGGATCGTTGCTATCTTTGCCTGATGGGAGCCTTACAGCTTGACCTAGGGGGAGCTCCGGCTGGACCTGCTGGCACTGGAAAAACAGAGACCACTAAAGATCTTGCAAAAGCACTTGCCATCCAGTGTGTGGTGTTCAACTGTTCAGATGGCTTGGATTACAAGGTATGGCATTCAAGTAGGCTTATAGAAACAGGAGAATGGGGGAGGGGTTGTAGTAAAGCATAGTGATAATTTCTGTAGAATAATAATAATAATATCAAACATGAGCCAGTCATTTTCATCCAGTGCTTAACTGATCAGTCTTTGGACACCTTACCTGGAATAGAATGAGAGAATTGAATTAAAAAGTGGGTTTGAAACTATGTAGAAAAAAACCCCAATAATTAAAAACATTAATGGCCCTTGATAATTATTTCTCAGGTTAATGATTCCTCTAATAGAATTAATTACAGCAAATCGGATTATTATATGATTATTCTATCTGTCTGTTCAGTCCCTTTCATACTGGTCATAGCGAGGTCAGTAGCTTTGTTTAGATGTGACATGCCTAATCTTGATTTATTACATAAGCCAGAATTTGCTCCTTAAATATTCAAATACATAATTGCTTGATTTACATACATGTTTTCCTCATTGCTCAGAACTTGTAAGCGTTGCTAGTTCTTTTATCATTGGAAGGATGAAGAACTGATGCAAATTAAGAGAATCCTTAGAGGGCATTAGTCACTCTTGGAACTATTTTGTTGTTTCCCTTTTTTTTTAAGCACTGGTTGGCAGTCAGTACAAAAGTTTAACCTGGTCCCTAAAGGGATGGACAAATGTTAGCATAAAGTGAGTGGAAAATGACAGCAAAGTCTATTAGGTCACTCAGTAATTGCATCTATTGAACTGTTGGTATAGATTCTAAGAGTAACTATGCTTTTAACATCTACATATAAATATTTATGAATGAAATCATCCAGTCAGTTATAAAAGGCCTGGCCTGGTTGCTATAGAGTGCTATGAAAGAGTGCTGAAGCATGGTGGGTAAAGAAGTTTGTTGCCATTAAAAAGAAGATGGAAAGAACCATGAAAGCATCTACACCTGCCTCTTAGTTTTATGGACTAAGTTTTGAGTCTCTCCTTCACATTTCTCTTTGAAGTCGGGATAAAGCAATGTAACCGTAACCATTAAACCAGAATACCAAGTTTAGATGTAATGTCCAATAGCAGCACGCAAAATTGTTCATAAATCAGCTTAAACTAAAGCAATAGTTAGATCACTTAGATTTATATACCACTTCACAGTGCTTTATAGCTCTCTCTAAGTGGTTTACAGAGTCAGCATATTGCCCCCAACAATCTGGGTCCTCATTTTACCAACCTCGGAAGGATGGAAAGCTGAGTCAACCTTGAGCCAGTGAGAATCGAACTGCTGAAGTGCTGGCAATCAGCGGAAGGATTCTACAGTACTGCATATTCTAACCACTGTGCCACCATGGCTCCTAAAATGCAACTATGCAAACTATGATTTGCATTTTAATTTATTAGGCCCTAATTTACTTTGGGCTAATGAGCCAGTTGGTATCAAACAAATCAGAGAAAATCTGAAATAGGCTTCTATTATTTTGATGAAGAGCTGCAGAGATATAAAACAGACCTCATGAAACTTGGATGTACGCATCCCTCTCATTACACACTTTAGGGGTGGATACTTGAAATACAACTGATCTGAGGATAAGCATTTGAGACAACATAACTTCAGTGTGTACATGTTGTTTCAGATGATGGGGCGTTTCTTCAGTGGCTTGGCACAGTCTGGAGCATGGTGCTGCTTTGATGAATTCAATCGAATTGATATTGAAGTTCTGTCTGTTATTGCCCAACAACTGATTACGATAAGGAATGCTAAAGCAGCAAAGGTAACAGATGCTATGTTTCATGTTTTTTTTTCAAATGCAATAGGTAGATAAGTATTAATTAGCATTTTTTGGTTCTCTGTATCAAGAAGAGTGAAAGAGGGAAGCATTTTAACCCATACCTCTTAAATTTTTATATAAATTCATTAATAGGACATGATTTTCATTCTCTGAAGGATGCTGATTAATACTAGCAGTTCTGTTCTATGCAGATACTGTTGTAATTTGCTCCACAAACTTGTTTCAGGAGAACATTGTCATTTTCAGTGGTGTACTAATAAGATAAATATCAAACATTCCAGTTTTTACAAACACCCTTAAAAAGTCATTGCTGATCTGTAATCAAAGGAGAAGAAGCATGGTGGCCCAGCAGCTTAAAGACATTGGATTTGCTGGCCAGAAAAGTGCGGGTCTCTGTACTCCATCAGTTCAAGTCTCAGTACCACATGGCAGAGTGAGCTCCCATCACTCACCTCGGCTTCTACCTAGCAGTTTGAAAGCATGCAAAAATGCAAGTAGATAAATAGATACCATTCTAGTAGGAAGCTAACAGCGCTTTGTGCAATAGCAAGAAACTGTGATGACCCAGAGTATATCAGAAATATAACAAAACCCAAAAGGTAACTAAAAGTCCTTTAATGCCTTCAACTTGGCTTCGCTGTTTGATTGTTCACAGTGGAGGAGTAAACTATTTTCAAAATAACATTTCAAAGGCAAGAAACACAGTTCAAATTCAAAGAGCCGATAACGAAGCAAAAACCAAAAACAAACCGCACTGAATAAAGTTCCACGACAGACCAGGATAGATAATTGCCAACTTCAGGAAGATAACCAGGTATAGTCCGTTGGAAGAACACCAACCAAGTTAACCCTTTTTTAGGAATAAAATACTAATTTGTCTCCAGCGTCTGTTAGCTCGCAGGTCCAAACTCTTATGCAAATCTTACACCTGCAACCCATGAAGAGGATCATGGCCCTCTCCTCCCAAGTAGACCACATTTTACCCTGGTCCTCTCCTCCCTGCGTGCCCTAGGATGGATAGGGGATGGGCCTGGGTCCTCCTTTGACTGCTCAGCCGGCCTCTGCCCTTCCCAGCCTCCTCTACCACCTCTGAAGCCACACTTCCACTCCCTGTTGGCTGTTCCTCCTCTTCCTCAGAGTCAGTCTCCACCAGGGGCATGACAGAATCCAAGTGGCACTGGACCTGCCCAAATACGAGGCAAAATTGGTGGAGAAAAACCCTGGATGATGCTGACACTCCCACAGAAGGTTATTAGTCACTCTATGTTTGGAGCTAGTTTGCTCTCTGCAGTGCACCCTGGGTAGGGCATAAGTGTGAATTAAACAAACTAGCAATCCTAGGCAGCCAAACTTATCTGTAATAACCTTGTAAGCTTCCTGGCTTTTAATGTACAAAAGCCATACCCCAAGTAAATAAGTAATAACAAGGGAGATATTGAGCAACATCAAGGATTCAATTACTTGAGCATTATTTTTCATTATTCTGATATCCTAAAGGAACACAATATTAATATCCCAAAATACCTAGGGGAGATCTGCTGCTATTTTATCAAACTAGAGGTGCCCAGTATATGTTTGTGCCTTCAGGATATTTTGAAGCAAATACTCTTCTCAGTTATTTTTCAGAATCCAATCTATATTGTACTTCTAGATGAGATCTAGTCCGCATTTCAAAAATCTACTTTCCAAGCTCCCAAGTGCACTGTTAAGACTTGAGACTGTTCTGTTGAAAGTCAAGGCAGATTTGGGCTGCCATATTTAATTTTTAATTAGAATTAAATCTGGTGCCTTTTAGCTTTGTCCTTTGCTTTTGAATGATTCCTGCCATTCTGTATGGCACTATCATGATAGCTAAACTCAATTCATGTGGCTTTTCACAACTATTTCTCATGGGTTTAGGGCCTAGGCATTCTAAACCAAATGCTAAAACGAGTTAATGAGATAGAACATCAAATAAATGTGTCTTTCATTCCAAGTTACTACTTGCTTAAACTAGCTAAATATCTTTACAGCTGAACAGTTCCTATACATAACAAATGCAGTGAGCTACATTCTGTGATGATTTATAGGAAATATAGGAGACATTAACTGTTCTTATCTGATTGGAGTAACTTTGAAACATTGCTTCCTTTGTTTTTACTTTTCAGAACAGACATTGAAATATGTACATAATGGAAAGAAATAATGCTGAACCGGATATTTTAATTTTCATACGCATTGCTTTATTGTTGTCATGTTTATGATACTATGGTTTTATATTTTATATAAATTAATACCTTATGTTTTATGTATAATTATACTGTATTCATGTAGGTTCTGATCTATGACTAAAATAAAGAATAATGTAATTTGAATGTAAATATAAATGTAATGGCTTTCTTTCTTTTTCTTTCTTTTACAAAAGGTCACTCGGTTTATGTTTGAAGGACGTGAAATCAAATTAATTATGACTTGTGCCGCTTTTATTACTATGAATCCTGGCTATGCTGGACGAACTGAGTTACCTGACAATCTAAAAGCACTCTTCAGGCCATTTTCTATGATGGTTCCAAACTATGCTTTGATTGCAGAGGTACTTTTTCAATACCTATTATTAGTGCCAGAGGCAGCAATTAACAGTAGTAGAGCAGGTCCATCATTCGATTGCTTGCGCCTTTTCCACAGCTCAGCCAATCTATCTAAACTAGAACAATGTTTTTTCCAAACCTCCCACTTAGAAGTAATTAAAAACATAATTTGCAATATGTGAAGGTTGTGAAAAGGGAGCCTTTGGGAAGGGAGGAATATTTTTTGGTTAAATGGTAAAAGGCTAAACAAACAGATCCAACCAAGGTCAAACAATCCCATCTGAATCCTTCCTGCTCCTCAGCATGAATATTTTCACTATGGATTCAATCCAATTGTTGTAATAATTAATCAAAACTATTATTACTATTGTTAAAACTATTTTAATTAATTAAAGGTATTTGGCATATACTTTCTTCAACAGGCTAATGGGTTTGTAATTAGCAGCCTTTTCATGAAAATCAAATGTATCTGTTCTTAACATTTTAATTACTTAATATATATACTATATGTACTAAATAAGATGACCTAATACCGCTTCCTTCTTCTCTTTTCCCCACAACAACTTTATGGGCTGACTTGGGTTGAAAGAGAGTGACTGGCCCAAAGTCACCCAGCTGACTTTGATGCCAAAGGCAGAACTAGAACTCACAATTTCCTGGTTTCTAGGCCAGCATCTTAATCAGTAGAACAAATACGTTCTCTAATTATTTAGTTATGCTTAAGATTTCTGACTTTTATAAGAATGCATTTTATATTTCAGGTTATTCTGTATTCTGAAGGATTTGAATCAAGTAAAATACTTGCAAGGAAGATGACTCAGATGTATAAACTCTGTAGTGAACAGCTTTCCCAACAAGACCACTATGATTTTGGAATGAGAGCTGTCAAATCTGTGTTGGTCATGGCAGGGTAAAATATTTACTTATTCCTTTATTTATTTTTACAGATTACTCAAGGTGGTGAACATACACACCTTCCTCCTCCTATTTCCCCACAACAACCTTGTGTAGTGGAATGGACTGAGAAAGAGTGACTAGCTTAAAGTCACTCAGCTGGCTTTCATGGTTAAGATGGGACTTGATCATGGTTTCCAGCTTTCTAGTTTGGTGCCTTAACCAATAGGCCAAACTGGCTCTCATATGTTCTATGAAGTCCAATTTTATGGGAACTATTGTTGTAGCAATTCTGTGGAGCTCTAAGTATACAGAGGCTGATACATTTCCCTATTGTTAGGAAAAGCTTTAGATTTAGATTTAGACTTATAGAAAATAAAATTATTTCTGGTTATGTGTAATATTGCTTTTGGTGAATACCACTTTAATGTATATTTTTACACTAATATGATTAATGTTATTTAGAACTTGGTATATAATAAGCAGAATAATCCACTGTTTGGGTTTTTTATGAAGGTTTTATTCATCTATTTTAGCAGTCTGTATATGATTGTGAAAGAGAAAATGTGTAAAACAACTAGCAAAGAGAAAGGATATTGTTATATAATAAAGGTGTTTTATGGATCCAGTACCAATCTTAGGGATTTTGTACTTATTAGGAAAGACCTTTATAAAACTCCTATACACATATATGTTGAATGCAACTGACACACTAAGGTTAATATAAGCTTAAAATACCATTTTCTGTAAATGTAGATCACTTGCTCATGTTTGTGTTGAAAGCACCAAGGTAAACATGAGCGAGTGATCTAAATTTAGAGAAAACAATATTTTAAGTTTATATTAACATTAGTGTGTCAGTTGCATTAGTGATACATATGTGTATAGGAGTTTTATAAAGGTCTTCCCTAATAACTACAAATCCCTAAGATTGGTACTTATCAAATATTGATATTCATCAAAAGTGTTATTGCACAAGAAGTATAAAACTCATATATTTACCTATATATACATCTAATGCAACTGACTTACTAACGTTAATATACATTTAAAATACTGTTTTCTGTAAATTTAGATCACTAAAAAGAGAGCATCCAAACCTGAATGAAGAAGTTGTTTTAATAAGAGCATTACGAGATTCAAATCTCCCAAAATTTCTTGCAGATGATGCACTTTTGTTCAGGTACTTTTAAAATTAATTATTACTTTTTGTTTTGTTATACGTTACACAATGAAATAAAAATGAAAACAGGTGATTTCTTAAACTCTTAGGCACTTGAAACTGGATCCAGAAACTGATTGCGAAACAATAAATATGCTAAAGAACTGATGTGGTTTGATTCCATTCTTCAGTCCTAGTTAACAATCTTAAGGTCTTTTCTGTGTGATTGCAATCAGTTAATCTATTGTTGTTTCAAAGGCAATCCCATAATGCCTACTGTAATAATCCAGGCAAAAGGTTATCAGAAGCTGGATAACCATAATAAGAGTGCCTTTGTTTATGTTGATTCCAAATATATATTCCACAAATGATATCTCCTTACTCATCAGAGACACAATTGAACGTGATCCAAATGCCATCCAAATGCCATCTTATTTGGTCTTGAATGCCATCTTATTTGGTCTTGAAGACACCAACGAATTAGATGACATCACCAAAGTTCGTAATATCATAAGCAACTCAAATACAACAAACATCTCTCCTGAAGATATCATTGAAGTAACCAGAGATGGCCCTGAGTCCAAATACAATGATGGCTCGCTGGCCCCAAAATTTGTAGAGTTGTTTGCAAAAATGAGTCCAGCAAATGCATATTCATTCATACAATAAACGCCATTGTAAAAACCAATCCCAACCACAAAAAACTTCGCTCGACCAGACTTATCCATACTGCAAAGAATCCACTCCCGTGAACTCCGCAAGGAACTCAAAAGTCATCTAGACAATGGAGAGAAGGATCTCTACATTGACTACTGCGCTAATTGTATCAAAAGTGAGTCACACAACCCACAACTCCACATCCAACCCTACCTTATCCAACCCATCATCACTCAAAACTAGGCACGCACACCCCTAACTACCTCAATTCCAAGTACAACTGGCCTTAAATGCAAGCTACTCAATGCAAGAAGCCTTGTGAATAAAATACCTGAATTTCTCCTCTTACTAAATATGGCTAAATTTGACATCGTATTTGTCTGTGAAACATGGCTCAACGCATCTCTCCCTGACTCCATTACCACAGTAAGAGACTATCATGTTTACCAATCAGATCGTGAAATCCATAGAGGAGGTGAAGTTGCTACCTTCTATAAAAAGTCCTTACATCTAAAAAACATCCAAGTTACCCAAGAGCTTGCTCTTCCTGAGACCATCGTCTGTGAACTGTCCTTAAATACCACATTTTGATTCTTACTATGTTACAGAACCCCTGATTATGACATCGAACATGTAAACAAGATAAATTCACTACTAACATGGACAGCATCCTGCCCACACACTTTTATCTTTCTTGGTGACTTCAGTCTACCTCACATTAACTGGACCCTAAACGAATGTAAAACTGAACCCATACATGCAACCTTCTACAATGCTGTAACAAATCTGGGATTGGAACAACTAGGAACCAACAATACTAGACTTAACAACTGTCTCAATCTCATCTTCTGCAATAGTTTGAATTCAATTTATGGAATACAAATTAAAGAACCCTTTTCCAACAGTGACCACAGCATGATTGACTTTTGTCTCAACATATGTCCACACAAAAATCAACACAACGATGTGATCCCCAATTGTAACTTCAAAAAAGGCAACTATGATCTTATAGATAACGATCTCTCATCCTTTGATTGGCAATTTCTATTCACTGGATGCAATACTGTTGAAGACCATTACAACATATTTTTAGTTGAAGTCAAAAGAGTCATCAAACTATATGTACCAATAACAACTCCAAAAACCAGAAAAAACAGATTACCCATAACAATAAGGAAGCTTCAATCCAAAAAGTGATCACTTTGGCGGAAAAACAAATCTGGTCATGTTGCCAACTTCAAAAGCTGATACAAAAATTTATGCCACCAGATAAAGACTGAATGCACCAATTATCACATTAAACAAGAGGAAAACCTTCTACGCACCAATTCCACCCACGCTTTCTACAATTTTGTAAACAACAAACTGAAAGACTCAAGGTCCATCCCACCCCTGAAAGGACCTAATGATAAAGACTGCAACGATGACACCATTAAAGCCAACCTCTTTAACACATTCTTTGGCTCAGTATTTGTAAACAGCAATGGATCATGCCTAGTATTTCCTAGTCAAACCACAGACAACTACAATGATCTAATACATATTGATTTTACAGAAAACAATGTTGAAAAAGCACTACACAATCTAAAACCACCTCTATCTATTGGACCGGACGGAATATGTGCCTACTTCTTAAAAAAGCTACCCACTGCCATAGCCAAACCTCTAAGCATAATCTTTGAAAAATCTTTCAGGACCAGCTCCTTGCCAATATAATCACAAGCCACAGTCATCCCTATCTTCAAAAAGAGAGATCCCAGCCTAGTTGAAAATTACAGACCAATCTCTTTATGCTGTGTCACCTGTAAAGTCGTGGAATCAATTATTAACCAATCCATTATCCTCCACTTAGAGACAAACAACCTACTCTCTAATAAACAATTTCGTTTCAGAAAAAAACTATCCTGCAATCTGCAACTCTTACACTGCAAAAACATATGGACTATACAACTCGATCAGGGCAAAGCAATAGACGCAATCTACATAGACTTCTGTAAAGCCTTTGATTCAGTGATACACAACAAACTACTCCTAAAACTAAAGTCTTATAGTATCCCTGGACACCTGCATAACTGGATAGTAACATTCCTGTCAAACAGACAACAAATGGTCAAAATTGGGAGCGTCATATCAAATTCTGTACCTGTCAACAGTGGTGTCCCCCAAGGCAGTGTTCTAGGACCAGCTCTCTTCATACTCTACATAAATGACCTCTGTGATCATATTAAGAGCAACTGCGTCCTCTTCGCTGACGATATAAAGCTATTCAACACCACAGACAATACTGCTACCCTTCAAAAAGACCTCGACTATGTATTAGAATGGTCAAACAAATAGCAACTTCAAATCTCAACAAATAAATGCTCTGTCTTACATATTGGCAAAAAAAATATCAGATAATAAAATACAGGCTGAATAGTCAAAACCTTGTTGATGATCCAAACTCTGTCAAGGATTTTGGAGTACTCATCTCTAATGATCTGTAATGATCTTACAGCCTACTGTAATTACATAGCCAAAAAGGCGTTAAGAGTTGTTAACCTACTCTTATGTAGCTTTTTCTCTGGTAATATTACACTACTAACTAGAGCATACAAAACATTTGCTAGACCAATATTCGAATACAGTCTGGAACCCACATTATGTATCTGATATTAACACAGTTGAGAAAGTCCAGAAATATTTCACAAGAAGAGTTCTCCACTTTTGCAGTTTACCTATTGCAGAATACCTTATGCCACTAGACTTGAAATTCTAGATCTAGAAAACCTAGAACTACACCGCCTTCGGTCCGATCTAAGTATAGTATATAACTTCATACATTGCAATGTCCTACCTGTCAATGAATAGCTTCAACCATAACAATACAAGAGCAAACAATAGATACAAACTCAAGGTTAATCGCACCAAACTTGATTGCAGGAAATACGACTTCAGCAACAGAGTGATCAATGTCTGGAATACTCTGCCTGACTCTGTGGTTTCTTCCCCAAACCCCAAAAACTTTAACCTTAGACTGTCTACTATTGACCTCACCCCTTTCCTAAGAGGTCCGTAGGGGGTGTGCATAAGCGCACCAACGTGCCTACCGTCCCTGTCCTATTGTTTCTTTTATTTTTCTTATATGTATCCATGTATTCATAACTATGTTTTTACTTATACCTATTATCTTGTAAGCAATTGACAAACCAAATAATTTATATACATATATACATATACATATACATATACATATATACATACATACATACATACATACATACATACATACATATTTAAAAGTGCAACTATAATGACGTGGGAAAATACCCGAAGAAAGCTGAATACCATACATGTAAGTACCCGCGAAAACTTAAGAAAACATATATGTATGTATGTATGTATGTATGTATGTGTGTGTGTGTGTGTGTGTGTATATATATATATATATATGTATGTATATGTATATGTATATATATGTATATATATGTATATGTATATAAATATATATCCACTAAGCAGATGACGATTTGTTTAGCTGCAGAATCCTGTTATACTCTGTACTATAAGTCACATAGAATCACCTCGTGGTGAGATGGGCAACAAAGAAATTTAACAAATAATAAATACTTCTGGGGACAATGTTGGATGAGTGAGTACCTGTAAACTGGAAATCCAGATTTTGTTAAGAATATTTTTCATTTCTAGCTGTCCTCTCTGATATAGTTTCCCTGACTGCCCCAATTTAATTCATGTGAGTAGAAAGGATAAGGCAATTTTAGACTTAAAAGCTTTGAATCTGGGCTTTTTATTTTTCCTATTGAATATTCACAGCTATCTTGCTATGCTCATTTCTGTATTCTGGCCATAGTTGGGGAATAGAGAACCCCAATCCCAATATGGGTTTTACCCAACCAACTCTGTCAGCATTTCAGTTGAGAGATGGGATAAAAGAAAAGGAGAATTAGGGGAATGAACAACTGGATTCAAATCCTTCCCTTATTTGCTATGTGAAATGTTCTCTTCGATGGCTTAAATTTTGCATTGGTAATGATGAAGTACCAATAATGTAAATAAATGAGCAAATCTTTTGTGCTTCATTTTTTTTTAGTGGAATTATATCTGACCTTTTCCCTGGAGTCATAATCCCAGAACATAATTATGGAGTGCTGCAGTCAACAATAGTAGATATCATTCTTTCCAAAGGATTGCAGACCGAAGTTACCATGATTCGTAAAGTGATTCAGCTGTACGAAACTATGCTGGTAAGGCATGGGGTCATGCTTGTTGGACCAACAGGAGGTGGAAAAACTACAGTTTACCAAATTTTGGCAGATACACTTGGAGCTTTACATAAAGCAGGTGAGGACTATCATTTTTTCCAGCCAGTTAAAACATATGTTCTGAATCCTAAATCAATAACTATGGGTGAGCTATATGGTGAAGTTAACAATTTAACCCTGGAATGGAAAGATGGCTTAATGGCACTTAGTGTGCGAGCTGCTGTGGTCGACACCTCTGAAGATCATAAATGGATCGTCAGTGATGGACCTGTGGATGCACTATGGATCGAAAATCTGAACACGGTTCTAGATGACAACAAGATGCTTTGTTTGGCTAACAGTGAAAGAATCAAACTTACGCCATCCATCCATATGATGTTTGAGGTAATTCACATTCTTAGTTTTAATGGATTTTCTAATGCTGTATTCAGAGTATCACTGGATTTCACTGGGCTTCTTCCAGTGTTTTCCTCAAGAACAGCATCACTGTTCAAATCTTCAAAACTAATTTGAGTTGGATAAATGTAGAAGCCTCTTGTCTTATTCAGAATGAAAAAAATGAGCTCTAACTTTATCTCTTACATTTTAGCATTGAAGGAATCCATTGCTCTTTTCAATGTTTTTCTTTCTTATATTTCTCTTATATGAGGCAGGAAATTTAGTATATCTTGCTTATATTGTTATGAAATTGAACGACAATTTTATACCTGGCCTAGGTTTAAAAGTTTTTTTAAAATTATGTATGAGTTCATAATATTTTATAACTATCTCATGTGTTGTCTCCGTTACTGGGAGAAGCTAGCCAGTGTGTGCTGTTAACTCAAGCTGATAGGGCAGAAGGGAATACCAATAATTTCATCTTCCAGGATAGGAAATAATTTCTTTCCATTCTAAACAGTGGCAGGTTTTTATTTTGGTGGTGGTGTTTTTTTTTACAAAAATTACAGGGCTGGAATAAATATTCCCTTAATATTATTACTGTATCTGAGTAATATTGTACCCTGGATCCCTTCCTTTTTTTTTTTTTTTACTCTTGTATGACTAGAGTTGCAATAAAGGAGAATATTTGTAGCTCATGAGGGGTCCTTGGTGTTTTCAGAGCTTGTTCATTTTCTTGCAGACATTTCATTACCCAAATTAGTAACATCATCAGTGCTAGTGCACTAGTGCACTGATGATGTTACCTAGTTTGGGTAATGAAATGTTTGCAAAAAAAAACAAGTAAGCTCAGAGAGCCAAGGACCCCTAATTAGAGTTCTGATGTAGGATATGAAAGACTTTGAAATCCTTACTCAGGGGCTGAAATTTGAAAGTTTCCTCTTTGCTATGAAATCCAACAATTCCTATATTTGTATGGGATTATAATCTCAATTAACAAAGAAATAGAGATGTTATTTCTGAACCAAAGATACAATTGTATCTGCATTGCTTTCTTTGCATAAGAATGTGCAGAACTAGAAGCAAATGCAGTGTCTACTGTATGAATTTTAGGTAGAAGACTTAAGAGTTGCTTCACCTGCCACAGTAAGCCGATGTGGAATGGTATACATTGATCCAGAGGAATTGAAGTGGATGCCCTATGTAAAAACATGGATGGCAGGCCTTGAAGAAAAAGTATGTTTTATCTAGTACATAATAATAATTAAGCATTTTGCACATTTTTGTTAGGATAGATAGAATTCTTTATTGGCCAAGTGTGGTTGGACACACAATGAATTTGTCTTGATGCATATGCTCTCAGTGTACATAAAAGAAAAGATACTTTCATCAAGAGTCAAGAATCATAAGGTACAACACTTAATAATAGTCATAGGGTGACTTCGAATACTTAATAATAGTCATAGGGTGACTCCGAGGCCACCTTTTTATAGGCCCCGCATTTATGGAATACACTGTTCCCAGTGAGGCACTTGGACTTTTGTCTTCTGACATTCAAGCAGATAATTGAATGTTTTTCTTTTATAAACATGTCTTTGCTGTTATGTTACATTGGGCAATCATCATGTTATATTTGATAGCCATGCAATTTATTTTTAACTTACCTATATTGTTGTAAGCTGTCCAGAATTTTGAATGGGCAGTATAGGGAAAGGAGGGAAGGAAGGAGGGAGAGAAGGAAGGAAGGAAGGAAGGAAGGAGATTCTCAGTTCTCATAATCTGCTTTTTCATTGCTTTGTAAAATGGCTATAAACTTTGGTATCTTCTTCCTGGGCACACCAGTACCTCCCTTTTCTTTTTCATTACCCTATTTGGATTCTAGACCTATTAGCATAGGAGACATTAGAATGCAATACTATATACACTAATATATCAGATTTCTTTTCTTCTTATGAAATGTACATTTTTCTAAGTTGGTGAGGAAACAATAATTGTACAACAATGTTGATTTTTGTTTAGCTCAATGAAGAAACAAGAACATATTTGTTTGAACTCTTTTCCCGTTACGTTGAAGATGGTTTAAAATATATTCACAAAAAGTGTTCCCAAGCCATAAGACAAGTGGACATCAGTAAAGTTGTTACTCTTTGCTGTTTACTGGAGTCATTACTTCTTGGAAAAGCAGGACCCAGCATGAACTTGGTATGTCTGTTTGCTTTACCCTTTGTATAGTTCCTCTTTCTTTTTTCTACATGCTGGGATCTGCTAGGACTGAAAGAAGTAGAGAAATTTTTAATGTATTCCAGTCTTATTCTATTCTAAATTTAGTCTACCACTTATATCCATTCATCATTCTACTCAAAGTTACGGGAGTGCTGAAAAAATGGACTTATGACCAATCTTTATTTGTTAGTACCGTCCATTGCAGCACCCCATGGTCACATGATCACAATCTGAGCACTCAGATGCCCAGATTGCAAGTACAGTGTAGCAGTGTGTGATGACCCAGGGCATGGCACAAAAGGCAACATAGTCAGACAATCACTAGGAGTCCCTTTATTAGCTCCAACTTTATCCCCAATGGTTACCTTCTGGCTGGAGAAAACTCTCTTAGGAACAGCCTTTGTCTGCAGAGAATCAAGTCCAAAACGTAGTCAACAAAAACTGTAATTATAAGTCCAAACAAGGCAAAAATTAAGTAATTAATCTGGCAGGGTAGGAGAAGGAATTCCAGACGTGATTGGGAGGATGCCAGGAACGCAGATAATCAAAGTATACACAAGATAAACTCACATTTGTTCCCAGAAGACACCACACTCAGCATGCACCTTAAACTCCCTTCCCAGCTGTGGCTAATGAAGGGAATCAGGGCCCTTTCCTCCTCCCATAAACCATGCAACCCATGTTGCTCTCTTCTCCGTTCCTCCCTGCATGCCCTAGGATGAAGAGGGGGTGGGCCTGGGTCTTCCTCTGAACTCCCTCTCCCTTGTTCTACCTCTACCCTGCTCTGCCCAGCCAGACTTTGCCCTTCCCCAGTTTGCTCCACAGCCAACGGAACCGCACTCCCACTCCCTGTCAGCTGTTCATCTTCCTCCTCAAATTCAGACTCTGACGGGCATGACACTGGGTCAAAGCTGCTGACAAGGAAAGTTGCAAGTTCCTCCTGTAAATCACTCCTGCCTCCTGTGAAATTACTAGCAAAGGATCTCATATTCCGTTGACTCCCCACCTGCCTATACCTGATAGCAGCACCCCCTAACCTTTGGGGTGCCAGGGACCTGTTTCAAAGAGAGAGGTTTTTCCATGGACCAGAGGGAATGTGATTTCATGTGGTGCCTGCAGCTCACAGATGGGGGCTTCTCTTGCGCAGCTCAATTTCTGGCATGCTGCAGACTGGTGCCGGTCTACAGGCCAGGGATTGGGAAATGGGGACCCTTGTTCTATATAGCATGTGCCCACCTGTAGTCTGAAGTACATACTCATCTACACCACCCCCACCAATAACCTCTGCCAACCCTCCCAATGCCTTCAATGGCTCTCCCAAGGCCTCTGCTGACCCTTGTGGCCTCCAATAACCCACACAAAGCCTCAGTTCACCTGCTTGAGTTCCATGGTATCCGTCTGTGAGACTTCTCCCCCACTTCCACATAGTACCCCTGCACTCCTTGCTTGAAACTGCTGCCTTTTCCCATTTATGACAAACATGATCCAGGGGTTTTGATGGCAACCAGGACTTTAAGGATTACTGTCGGTAAATGATGTTGACACATTATGCTGCACTTTACAGCATAATGTAGAGGGGAAACTTACCTTAAAAGTGTCAAGCCTATTTACCAAACCTGCTTGAAGCTAGTTGTAGTACATTTTCTAAGACTAGGTGTGGAATGAACTTCACAAGCCTCTATCTTCATCTAGAATACCGTTGTTTAAAAGACATTTCTTTTCAGACCTACCTAAATGATTTCTAAGAGCAACGGTACATGGAAAATCTCTTTACTTGACTTCCAGCTGTACTTCTTTAAAAAAAAAAAAAAATTATTGGTTTTTAAAACAGACATAAACAAACAAAACATAAAAGCATCAAGCCATCTTCCATATGTATACATACAGTGTGCCGGTTGGCTTACAAATTGTTTTGTGCTTCCATTTTGTAGTCTTCAATTACAATTACATTGTATATAATCTTGTATTTTCAATCAAAAATTAAATACCTTAGTATCATTATTAATCAATCATTTGACTATGCTTTTATTCATTCATGTTTTACAAGATAATCATAATTTACTTAGTTTGTTTTATAACAGATCATATTATCATCCCAAATCTATCCTAAAATCATTTTGTAGATATAATAAGAAAAAAGTACATCTTTATATATTTATTATTTTCTAAAAGTCTACATATTTCATTACTGTATTTTATTGTCCAACCATTGATAGAATAGATCCCAAATTTTATAAAATTGTTTATCCTCTTGTTCTCTCATTTCAAATGTCAATCTACTCATTTCAGCACATTCCAATATTTTCTTAATGATTTCCTCCTGTGATGGTGTTTTCTCATTTTTCCAATTTTTAGCAAATACAATCCTAGCCGCTGATAATACATTTACAATCAGATATTTCAAATCTTTACTATATATTTCAGGTAAAATTCCCAATAAAAATATCTCTGGTTTCAAATCTATATGTTTTTTTGTCATTTTTTCCAACCACATGTGGATTTTGGTCCAGTATTTTTTTAGCATCCGCACAAGTCCACCAGATATGGTAGTATGAACCAGGTGTCTGATGACATTTCCAACATTTTTTGGATTTATTCTTGAACATTCTTGCTATTCTTGTCGGGGGGAAATGCCACCTGTAAAACATCTTATACAAATTTTCTTTATATGCTGTTGACATTGTCATTTTATAATTTTGAGACCACAATTTTTGCCATTTCTCTAAATCAATCCCATATCCAAAATTCTTCCCCCAAGCAATCATAGTTTCTTTAACTTGTTCTTCTTCTAATTTAATTTCTAATAAATATCCATACAGTTTTTTAATCACCTTTTCATCAGTACCTGTCAAAATCTTATCTAAATCAGTCAATTTATCATAGAAACCTTCTATTTTAGAATCTTTATCATACCTTGAATGTATTTGTGCATATGAAAACCAATTCATCTTTATACCTTGTTCCTCTAGTTTTTGTATTAGTTTTTTTGAGTTCACCCTTTTCATTCAATATTTCACCATATCTAACTGTTTGTTCCTTTTTGTATATTATAGGATAAGAAAATGCTTCAATAGTTGATAGCCAGACTGGAATTTTCAAATAACATTGTCTTTTAATCTTCTCCCAGTTTAACCACAGAGACTCCCGTATATAATGTCTTCTAAAATACCCCTGTGTTTTAGTTCCTTTATACCATAAAAAAGCATGCCACCCCAACAACAAATCATGTCCTTCTAATGTCAACAATCTAGTATTTCTTAGTGTTATCCATTCCTTAACCCACATCAGATTTGTAGCTTGATAATACAACTCCCAATTAGGCAAACCAAATCCTCCTCTAATTCTAGCATCTTGCAAAAGTTTTAATTTTATTCTCGCTTTCTTACCTTGCCATATATATTTCAACACATTTTTATTTAAATCTTCAAAGTAATCTTTTCCAAGCCTAATTGGAATTGTTTGAAACAAATATAAAATTCTGGGTAATATATTCATCTTGATTGTTGAAATTCTCCCTATTAGTGACAGTTGTAAATTTTCCCATTTCGCCAGATCTAACGCTATCTGCTGTTTAAGTTTGATATAATTATTCTCTTTTAGTGTACTACATCTTGCTGTCAAGTATATCCCCAAGTACTTGATCTTATTCGTGACCTGAATTTTCAATAGGTCTGCCAGTTCTTCCTTTTGTCGTGATAGCATATTCTTTGTCAAGATCTTTGTCTTATCTTTATTTATTTTCAAACCAGCCACCTTTCCATATGTCTCTATCTTTTCTATCAATTTTAATGCTGTTTCTAGAGGGTCTTCTAAGATGAAAACAAGATCATCTGCAAATGCTTGCAGCTTAATTCTTCCTTTTTGATTTTCATTCCTTTTATATTCTTTTCATCTCTAATATTTCTGTTTAGCACTTCCAAAGTTAACACAAACAACAAAGGTGATAGTGGGCACCCTTGTCTTGTTCCTTTTCTTATATTGATAGAGTCTGTCAGTTCTCCCTCTATCATTACCTTTGCCGTCTGCTTATAGTATATAGCTTCTATTGCTTGAATAAATTTTCTAGCAAAGCCCATCTGTTCCAGCAATAATAACATGAATCATCAATTCACATTATCAAATGCCTTCTGTGCGTCTAGAAATATCAGAGCCATTTGTTTTTCAGGATGTGCCTCGTAGTATTCCAAAGTGTCCAAAATTACTCTCATATTGTCTTTAATTTGTCTCTTTGGCAGAAATCCATTTTGATCGGGATGGATAAAATTATTTAGGTATTTTTTAAGTCTTTCGGCCAATATTGAAGCAAAGATTTTATAATCTGCATTTAGTAGAGAAATGGGTTTATAGTTCTTAATTTGTAATGGATCGGCCTCCTCTTTTGGAATAAGTGTAATATAGGCTTCTGACCATGATTTAGGTATCTTCTTCTTTAACATAACTTCATTCATAAGTTCTAGCAATGGAAGATTCAACTATTCTTGTAATGTTTTATAAAATTCTGCCGGAAGTCCATCTGGGCCTGGTGCTTTTCCATTATTTTGCTTCTTGAGTGCTTCAGTTAACTCCATCATCATTATATTGCTTTCTAACATTGTTTCAGTCTCTTTAGGTATCTGAGGTAAATTAGCATTCTGTAAGTACTGTTTAATTCTTTCCTCATCAATATTCTCTTGCATATATAGTTTCCCATAGAAGTCTCGAATGATTTCCTTCTTCTCTTTACTACCATAGCAAACTTGGCTTTGGTCATCTGTTAATTGCAATATTTTCCTTGATTCTTTCTCCTTTCTCAATTATGCTAACCATCTACCTGGTTTGTTTGCGTCTTCAAAGTAGTTCTGTTTAGCACCTCTAATTTTCTGTGCTAATTCTTCTTTCTCTGTTTGACCCATTTTGTGTTTAACTATATCCATTTTTAACGTGATGTCCTTTTTCTGTGGCATTTTCTGTAGCTCTTTTTCAAGTCTTTTATACTCATCCTCTAAAGCCTTAGAGGCTAATCTTTTCATAGTATTTCTTTTCCTTATATAGTCTATTATCAAGCCTCTAACATATGCCTCCATTGTATCCCATACATTCTGAATTGATGTATCTTCTTTTTTATTTTCTCTAAAGAAAAAAGCCAGTTCTTTCTCCATCCACTGTGTGAAGTCTTTTTCCTTTAAAATAGTATTATTTAATGCCCATCTAGATCTTCTTTGTCCTTTCCATTTAATTGTCATTGGATTGTGATCTGCCCAAGTACTTGTTTCAATATTTATTTCTTGAATATTAGTTATTAATTCTGTTGACATCCATATCATGTCTATTCTGGACCATGATAAGTGTCTATTTGAATAGAAGGTATATTGTTTAGCTTTAGCATTTCTTTCTCTCCATATATCTTTTAAGTTTATTTCGTCTACCATTTTAACAAAAGACTTAGGGAGAGTCTTTCTGTTTTGCTTTATTGTTTTCTGTGCTGTATAGTCCAGTTTATTGTCTACAATTCCATTAAAATCTCCCAACATAACTATATTAGCATAGTCCAGTTCAATTATTTTCATATGTAATTTTTTGTAGAATTATTCTTGTTTGTCATTCGGGGCATAGATTGCAATCAGGAGTGTTTTCGTATTATTGTCCATTATTTCCACCATTAGTATTCTTCCGTCATCATTGGTATAAATCAATTTTGCTGGGATGGTCTCTTTAATATATAAAACCACTCTTCTTTTCTTACATTGTGTCAATGAAGTAAATATTTTCCCTAGTTTTGGCTGTATCAACAATTGTTCATATTGTTTTTTAATATGTACTTCTTGTAGACAGATTATATCAAATTTTAATTTCTCTAATTTATGAAAGGTTTTCGTTCTTTTAACAGCTGAGTTAAGTCTATTTATATTAATTGTAATCAATTTTTTCTCTTCCATAGTTATATTTTATAGTTAGGTTTGACAGCTCTTGTAGATCTTGGTTCACGTTGTTCTTTGACTTCCTCCAGTCATCATTTGGGAGTCGTCTTGGAATTCAATTAATGAAATTTCTTTTTCTGTCTCTTCCTCCCCTTTGAAGAATTCCGTGTAAAATGATTCAGCTTTCTCAATTGAGTCAATTCTGTATCTCTGTTCTTGCCATGTGAACATTAAACCTTCTGGAATCAGCTATCTATAATTCACCTCTTTTTAAAGTAACAATTTGGTCAGGAATCGGTATTCTCTTCTCATCTCTCTCACTCTTCTGGGTATTTGTTTCAGGACCACAATCTCCTTATCTTTATATTTCAATGTTTTCTCTTTTGCCACTTGCAATATTTGCATTTTAATGGCTTTCTTTGTAAATCTAATGTGAACTTCTCTTGGTAATCTATTTCTCATCGCATATCTTGTGAAAACTTGATAAACCTCATCTATTCCATCCATCATCTTCTCTTGAGTTATTTCCAAAGCTTCAGCCAGTATTTCTATCATTATCTCAGCTAAGTTTTGTCCTTTTTCTTCCTCTATGTTTTGGAATCTAAGATAGAATTCTGATCTATCCATCTCCCATCTCAACATACCACTTTTATCTTGTTCAACCACCGTTAATCTATTATCAATATCTCCAATCTTCTTGTCTCTTTGTTTATCTTCTTCAATTTTTTGGAATCTCTCATCATACTTCAACATTATTTGTTGGATGTTCTCCACTTTTTCATCGGTTTTCCTTGTTCAATGTTCTTTATTCTCTTTTCAATATTCTCTGATCTTGCTTGAATATTTTGAATTCCTTGCATAATCATCTGCAAAGTCACTTTTTCTTGTTCTTTTTCTTGCCTTAACATTGTCTGTATTGAACGTTGTCCTCCAGATGGTGGAGAGGAAGAAGTAGAAGTTGAAGAGCCAGGAGCTGTTAATTTCCTACTCATTTTAAGCAATTCAAAATCTTCAGGTTCTTCTAGACCTTAATCCAATTGTGAAATAACCAATTGTAGGTCCAGATAAAAATATTTTTTTAAAAAAGCCAAATAGTAATGATAATAAAAAAGGAGGACAAAATTTCTTCAGGTTCTTGTATACCTTAATCCAGTCGGTGGTTAGGTGAAGAAAAAGGAAAAAAAGGAAAAATTCTTCAGGTTCTTCAACACCTTAATTCAATTGAGAGGTCTCAAATAAAAAAGAATGCATAAAAATAAACCAGAAAAGTAGCTGAAAAAACAAAAATACCAGGAAAGGAGAAAAAAAAAGCTATTCCCTTAAAAAAAAGAGAAAACATTAGTACTAAAGCTTTCCCTTTAAAATAAAAAGCAAGCTTAGAGATTTGACTTCCAAAAACAAAACAAAAAAAGAACAAAGACAAGCTCCAAAAAAGCCAAAGATTCAAATAGCTATTACAAAAAAAAAATAAATAAATAAAGCTGGTGAGGATGGATAGCACAATTTAGAAAAAATAAAAAGAGCACACTGCACTTTCTTTAATTGTCCAAGGCTCTTATTATAACTCTCTTCTCCAAAAACTTATCACCTTTTTTCCCCCTAAGCTTCAACACCAAACTTCAGCTGTTGATAGGAACCCAGAAGAGCACCTGCAATAATGCTCTGTCATGCTCTTCCCTCTATCTTATCAAACAGGCAATGTCCTTGAAAGTCTCAATTCTTTCTCAGCTTTGTCTGGTCAAAGGAAAAGTAGAGTATTTCCAAGCCTCTACTTGGCAGTGTTACAAAGTTTCTTTAGCTTTCACTTTCCCCTTTCTTTTCCGGCAAATTATAATAAGAATTAATTTAAAAAAGGAAAAAGATATTTTTTTTAAAAAAAAAAAGGTTAAAAGGGAGTCTCTGGCTTAATATATTATAAAATCAAAAGGGGGGGGGGAGTAAAAAAGGAAAAAACCAGTCCAGTTTCAAAATATAAGATCATCAGCAATAAGAAAAAAAATATAAATATTACTTTGACATTTCTGTTTAAAATCGCCGCTTATTTACTTCTATCAAAAAAACTTTTACAGATTCTTTCTTTCTTTCCCTTAGGGTGTCCTCTCAAATCTTAAAATAAAGAAAAGTTCTCACCAAACCGGCACACTTTCTCTTTTCGTTCTCTTTTGTTTTGGAGCTGTCCCAACTTCAGCAGCTTTAATGGCTGCCTCTTTGCCGCTGGCAAAAAGAGCTTCTCCTGGTTCTACCAGGGACTTTGCGATATCCCTGGGATCGACAGGATGCACTCTTTACATTCACTGTTTCTTCGGGACAGTTTAGATCCACTTGGAACGTCCAGGAGCAAAGATATCGGCTGCGATCTCAGATCTCCAAGATCGCATGCCGTATCATCACGACGCCAGCTCCGCCCTCTCTTCCAGCTGTACTTCTGTCATAGTCGGAGTGAAGTCCGCAATAATTTGCGGCTTCACTCCGAGCTCTCCTTGTGGGAGGGACCTAACTGGGACCGGAACCATCCTGGAGGGGTGGTGAAGAAAGTGGGATTGCCTGACAGGTTGAGGAGAGCCGCCTCTTTCCTCCCCGGCAAGAAAACCTCCGAAGATGAGCTGTAGCAGTAGCCAAAATGACTCCCATGAAGATGGGAGGCAGTCTGAAAACCCAAGACTTTGCTGGAGCGAAGAAGCAGTGAATGGTGTGTGGACTGGGTGAAAATACTTCAAACTATAAAAGGTTACCCTGATAAAAGTAACAGGAAAAACATCTTACAAAGAAATGTATTGTCGGTGATTTTAAAGTTAGAAAAAAAATTGGGAAAAGTAAAGAATTTAATTTTTAAAACTTAAACGGAAGGAAAAAAATCCAAAGAGAAAACTTTTACAAAAAAGAGCATAAAATTGGAATTGGTGATTGTACAGGATTTGGTGTTGGATAGGCATTATTTAAAATGCTAAAATTGACTGTGGAAAAAAAATAGCATTTGAAAAAGTTGGCATATTTGATGAAAGTTTAAAGAAATGGAAAAAAAAGGTGGAAAGTTAAAACTGGAATAAGAGTGCCATCTGCTGTTAAAAAAAACCTGTAGATCCCTTAAACTTTATGACCTATTTAAAGTGTGAATTTAAAAGAAAATAAAAGGAACTGTATTACAACAAGACCTCAGAAAATTGGAACATTAACATTAAAACGGTGGTAGAATATATGAAGATACTATCCCTGAATTTTTGAAAAGGAATAGACTGATTAAACTTGGGAAATAAAGACTTAAGGCGATTGGACTTGTAGATCGAAGAAAAACACTGGTTTAAATAAAGACTGTGGGACAATTGGATACTTGGACACGCACAAAAAATAAGCAAAATAAAAATGAGCGAAATATGCAAAGAAATAGTGGAACTTCAAACTATAAAAGAAATGATAAACAGAAGCTTGGACTTACGGAATAAAATACAGAGCATGAAAGAAGATACAAAATTAGATAGATAGCTATAGAGATAAATTCTGAATGTAACAATTTGAAGGCATGTATGTACATGCTTACCTTCATGAAAATGCATTCACTTGTGGTGGAATGACTTGTAGTAGAATGGTATTGATAATGCTAGATAACGTACTAGGAAACACAAAATGCAGAAATATATACCCTTTCAGTATGTTCTTTTTTGATACTTGTTAAATGAGAAGTGTATGGGACATTAAGCAATGATCCCATCTGACCACAGCATTCAATGTCCTGCTAGCTTTCCCATTGACTTTGCTTGTGGGAAGTTGGCAGCGAACATTGGAGATTGTGACCATGTGGTTATAGCTCATTGCAATTTCTTAATTAGGATCCGGATCCCAAATGATCACGTTACTGCAGCAACAGCCAAAACTCCAAAGATCTGTTATAATTACCACACATTCAGCACAAGTTTGAACAGTCAATGAGTGAATGGTAATTAAATGAAGACCACCTGTATCCCAAGCAAGAGATTGCAAATGTGCACTGACATTATTGTTCTAGGAGAAACTTACTGGAAACCTGTGAATATATAGATTGATGAATTATCAGAACTCATTTTTCCTTAAAATTTCTCAGTTCATCTCATTTTAATTGAATTTTCATGTCAACTCTTCAGACTATGTTTGCCTGACACATACCCCTAGTTTATGTTTAAGTTATAACTATTGATTTATAACTAAATAACTTATAACTATTGATTCTACCCAGTGGTGGGTTTCAAAGAGGTTTACCACCAGTTCAGTGGGCGTGGCTTGGTGGGCGTGTTTTGCATGTACACACACTGCGCATGCTCAGAGGCTTTCCTACTCACCTCCTGCAATCCCTGTAGCTTCAACAGCTGATGCGCGGCAATTGCTATGCCGCGCAAAGCAGCTGCGCTTCAAAAGCAGGGAATAAAGGTGAGTATGGGAGCCCGGTCTGGCGGGTGGGCCCAACAGCAGCTCGTCAGAGAGAACTGGTTCGGTCTCAGCCAATCTTCGGCGCTACCAGTATGCCAGAACCGGGCCAAACCAATAGAATAGAACCACTGATTCTACCCTTTTTGACACCACTCTCAAATGCCTTTTGTGGGTTGTTTTCAGTTTATAGTGTGCACTCTTTTCAAGCGTCTCTACAGTGTTCTAAAACAACACATTATTAGAGAAACAAATCTAAAATTGGGTTGTTTAAGTGTATTTCTTCTGTTATCAATGAATGGAAACGAAAGCTGTCAACCTTTCTTTAGCTCAGGATTATAGCTCCTATTTCTATTCTGTACTTGAGTCACAAACTGGTAATATTATGATTAAGTTGGATTGGTTTGGGAGAGAGGGGGTTAACGAGTGAAATTGATTAGGTAGGTTAGCTTAAGGCATCCCATTTATTTCTCAACTACCTTAAAATGGGAAAAATTAGGCCAATATTTAGGTATACAAGTAATCTTTGGTTAAAGACTACCCTGTTTGATGATCATTCACTTATAACAGCATCTCTGTGGTCACATGATTACCTTTCCACTCTTCACAGCTCACTTCTGACATGATAAGGATAAGCCAAGGGGGAAACCAGCAGGAAGTCGCAAGTCTTTGTCATATGACTTTTGCTTATCCATTTGTGTGATTCTCTTAACAACTGAACTGATATTGTCAGTCAGGCATGGACACATTATGTGTCACTTAACAACTATATTGCTAGTCCCAATAGCGGTAGTGAAGCGAGGACTACTTATATTTTGAATTATTATTTATGGAGTGTTATTAATCCTTTTAGCACCAATTTTGTCCCTTGAAGCCTCCAGAACTGAGGAGATCTGCAGAGGCTTGAAGCTGTATTAGTCCAGGCTAAACTCAAAACTCCAATGGCAGCATTTGGGAATAAAATATCAAAAGTTACATGATCATGCTTTCCGAATTGTTCAGGATGAGTGTATTGTACAAATGCATTATGTTTCTTCGATTATGAATATTAGTTATTTGTGAATTTATGTATTAAAATTCTAATATATTTGTTCATTCTGGCATAACAAATATTCTAAAATATGAATACATATTCCTTAAAGTAGTCTGCTATTTCCAGGGAAAGATACATTTAAATTTGCAAAATTCATATTCCTCAAGGATATTTTTCTTACATTTTTTAAAATCAAAATCACCTTTCTAGATACCTAACCCTAATCATCTTTTCCTATTTATACAACAGGAACAATCACGGTTAAATTCTCTTGTGTGCCAGACCTTTGTCTTCTGTTATTTGTGGTCTGTGGGTGGAAATGTAATGGAGAACTGTTGGGATGCTTTTGATACATTTGTAAGACAGCAATTTGAGGATAACCCTGATGCCAAGGTATGAAATATATTGTGGGAAGAATTTATTGCCATTTGTGGTAATGTTCTTCATTATCATATTGCAATAAAACAAGAGTCATTTTTCCTTTTATCTCAGCCTATAAAAAAGATATTCACAAGTGTTTCTAGATTCAGATACACCCCAAACAAACATCCCTTTAAAATAATGTTAGGCTAGGAATATGCAAAATTCACAGATTTGGGAAGAGAATATTTGGGAAGAGAACATTCTGGAATTCAGGAAAGTTCTCTTTCTCTGTAGATCTTGCTAAACTGCCTCTTGAACTGGAGATGATCCAGCAGTTTCTGGAATTAAATTCCCTGCACTAGAAGTGTTTGACATGTTCTGGACCAGTTTCCTAATCCGTTTCAGGGCTGGATCAGCCTGGTTCACCTTGAATTGCTTCTATTTTGAAAGATGGGGATCGCCTCTGGAATGACATTTTCAAGGAGTGTTTTGGCATGGCTTGGAAGGAAATGGAATGTTCCATCCCAAAATGATAGGAATGCACATCACTATTTGGCTATATAATAGTTGGTACAGGCATCTCTCTTCCCCTTTGGTTTCTGGACCCAATTCTCTAGGGCTATTATAATTTAGACAATAAGAGATTTCAGATCTTTCAAACTGGGGCGTTCCTCATAAGGAGGTCTCCAAGCATATCTGTGGCTCAGAATCCTAGATCAGCTACTTTTAAAACAATGTTGAGTAGACTAAACCTTTGTTTAAAAATAGGCTAAACGCAGCAGACAGGAATGGTGTGGAGGTTGTTCCATAATGCTGCAGCAGCAGAGAGAAGTGGCTGGTTCTCTCTCCTGGTTTCTTTTCTGAAAACTTCCCCCACCTCTACCCAATCTGTGCCTGTCAGCTCTTTTTCAGGTTTGCTGACAGGTGCTGATGTTAAAGAGTCAGCTTCCCCATTTCCTGCCACCTCTACCAGCATTTGCTGCTGATTTCTGGGGGTGGTGGGGAGAGAAGAGGAAAACAAGGTGATTTGCCCTTCAGGTCTCACAATAAATAAAGATACAGCACTTATAGCATCAATGATATAATTTTCTATAGTCTGAAAGACTGATAGACAGCATTCTTGGCTCTTAGTCTCTGTAAGATATATTATTATTGGTATAAAGCCTAAGTAAACTTCATGTACAACAACTGGCAAACATGTGAAATAAATAAAGTTTTCCTTGATTATTCGCTGATTCAGGATGCATAGTTGTAATGCCTGCTTTAGATATTTTTTAATGGTAAATTCTGAGGATACTGAACAAAATTCTGCATTCATTATTGTAGAGAAAAACCCAAGAATGTATTACAGTAGTAGTTTCTGCTCATTTAAGGATCAAAGAATCTGAGCAATTTATGCTTCGAACCCCTATATCTGTTATTAATAGAAGGTTTCCCATTTTCCTGCATATTCCATTCTTTTACTCTTAGTCCTTGGTAGAACATTAACACAACTGTTTCACCTTCTAGCTCCCAACTTCAGGTGATTTGTGGAGTGTTTACATTGATTATGATACAAGGCGCTTGGATCCTTGGGAGCGAATTATACCAACCTTTAAATACAAAAGGACAGTTCCATTTTTCGAAATGCTTGTTCCTACCACTGACACTGTACGCTATGGCTTTCTAATGGAAAAATTGCTAGCTGTCAAACATTCCGTGCTCTTCACAGGAATTACTGGAGTTGGCAAGGTAAGAAGTATTTGATTACACAGTGAAATCATTTGGTTTTGAAAAAAAGTAGCAGACTTAAGTGGACTTATTAAAGATATTTAAAGGATTGTTCATTAAGGCATTCTTGACTAAGGCCCAATCTAATTATGACTCCCACCATATAGTTGGGTGTTGTGTAATTGTTCTTTATTTAAAAATAACAGCACAAGGGCTGTGAGGCAGATGAGGCATCATCTGTAGAGAAGAAGACTTGAACATTTTTTTCCTACTGGTAGGCCTAATCACCATTCTTCAATTTGAATGCCATGTATACCCTGTTCCCAGTTCTAATCAAGACAGTAGTCTTTCATACTACAGTCCCAATCTGACTCAACCCTTTTCTTCCCATCCTTGCAATTAGCCATTCTGTTGCAACACAAGCCACACACAGACACACACACACTCCTTTTGGATGTGGGCCATGACTTTGCACAAACATCCCAAAGCTGCAGAATTTGCAGCAAATTAGCACAAAACTCAGTCTCTCTCTGCCTCTCTCTCTGCCTCTCTCTTTCTCTCTCCTCTCCCCCCCCCCCTCATAATTTCTGCATTTTGGGAAATTAATTCTCCATTACAACTATAGCTTCATTATAAAGGTTACACTATCTCCTGATCAGCCAAAAAGGAAGAAGGAAAACAAATGCATTATAAACATTTTGAAAGACTTGTGGAATCCCTTGTTTAGTGGGAATGGGAAAAGAGAGAAAAAAACATGCATATGAACATTTTTGTGGCCCATAGAAATGGAATGGAAGAAATGGAAGAAACATGATTGGGAAATGTAACAGTATTCTGTAGTCTGCTCCACGTGTAGCAATATAGTTAATATTGGAGGGAATTATGGTATCTATATGTCCTGTTATTTCTCTACCTTTTCTTTTACAAAGTCTGTAGTTGCAAAGTCACTGCTTAACAAAATACAAGATGAAGCCGGCTATGTTCCTGTTTACTTAAATTTCTCTGCTCAGACTTCTTCATCCAGGACACAAGAGATTATAGAATCAAAATTAGAAAAAAAAAGAAAGAACATTTTGGGTAAAGATAAGTAATTACATTCTTTTTTTGTACTAGATTATTTTGTTTTTGTTTGGTTGCTTCTCTTTGTAGCACTTGATCACCTAACAGAATTTGAAGAAAATTATCTTTCTGATAGGGGCAATTCATTAATATTCTTTCTGCTTCAGATTTGAACACGAAAACAATATAGTTGTACCTTAAAGTAACAGCAAAAGGAAGAGTGACTTGAAATATGAATATAGGCTGCAGTATTGTATTGTATACTTCAACATTTCTCTCACAAGAGGGCACTATTGGCATTTGACAAATCTAATATATTCATCTTATGTTCTATCATGTTAACCTGAGTTTCCGTTTAATGCAGTTTTTTCAGTCAGCCTCTCTTTTCCTTTTGTCATGCAGGAATTCCCAGCTGCTGAGGTTTATCAAATATGTTTCCCTTCCCTGTTTTTAAATTAATGTTAAAATTATACCAAAGTGCAATTTCTGTTACTTGAGGCTAAATACAAACACAACTGCATATAATGTTCAGGGTGCTCTGGCTACATGTTGCTCATACCTGAATAATATTAATATTTGTGGGAAGTAGATAACCAGCCCCTCCATATTTTAAATGTTGGGACACAGCCATGATTGAAAACTCAGATTCTAATGAATAGTTAAGCTTTTTGCAGAAATAACAGAATAACATTTGGAAGGGATCTTGGAGGTCTTCTAGTCCAACATCCTGCTCAAGAAGGAAACCCTATACCATTTTAGAGAAATAATTGTCCAATTCTTCTTTTAAATCTCCAGTGTTGGAGCACCGCCCAACTTCTGGAGGCAAACTGTTCCACTGACTAGTTGTTCTAACTGTCAGGAAATTTCTCCATAGTTCTAGTTTGGTTCTCTCCTTGATTAGTTTCCATCCATTGTGTCTTGCCCAGCTTTCAGGTGCTTTGGAGAATAGGCTGACTTCCTCTTCTTTGTGGCAACCCCTTAGATATTGGAACATTGCTATCATGTCACCCTAGTCCTGTGATGGCAAACCTATGGCACGTGTGCCAGAAGTGGCACGCAGAGCCACCTCACCGAGCATGCCATCCATCACCTGTTCTTTTTCCGGGTTCCAGTGCATGCATGCACGCCAACCAGCTGGTCTTCACATATGTGGGAGTACTATAAACTGGAAGAGCGCATGCCAGGAAATGTACGCATGCCCTGGCGCATGCCAGGAAGTGCACGCCGGTCAGCTGGTCTTCTGATTTCTGGTGCACATGCACACACAAGAGACCCGCTGGCTAGTGCACATGTACGCGCTGGAAAACAGAAGCTCAGCATCCCGGTGCGTACATGCACTGTGGGGAGCTGCTCTTCTGGTTTTTAGTGTTCCCCTGTGTGCGTGCGCACACTCCCATTTTGGCACTTGGTGCCGGAAAGTTTCGCCTACACTGCCCTAGTCCTTCTTGTCTGTTCTCTGTATGAATCTTGTCAAAATGTGTGTTCAGGAGAAAAAGTATTTTGCCTTCTAATCTAAACGTGGTTTGGCCAGATTTTGTTCTTGTTTTACCAATCTATTATTAAAGAAAAGAGGATAGAATTATATGTTCCAAAGGTCCTTTTTTTTTTCCAAGAGACAACTGGACTTTCTGGTTTTTCTTTGAAGACGTTTCACTTCTCATCCTTCTTCAGCTTTGACTGGATGGTGAGGAATGGAAGGATTTATACTCCTTGCAGATAGCTGATCATTTGCATTCTTTTAGCAGGTCCTTAAGGTCACATAGGGGTTTATCTAGGTTATTATCTATGTGAACCTCCAGATGGCTTTAATGACTCACTAAAAGAATGCAAATGACCAGCGGTCTGCAAGGAGTATAAATCCTTCCATTCCCCACCATCCACTCAGAGCTGAAGAAGCTTCTTGGATGAGAAGTAAAACGTCCAGTTGCCTCTTGGGAGAAAAAAAAAAAGCACCTTTGGGACAACCATGACCTGGATGACTGAGACTCTCCATAGGCATAGAATTATGTGCCTTTCTTTCCCTTCAACAGAAATGGCAAAATAAACCATATTCACAAAATTCCTTTACAGATTGATCTACTTTGCCAGGACCCATGGGTTTAGCTCCCTAGAGCAGCTTTTCTCTAGATAAATCTGAACCTGCAATTTCTTCTATTCCAGGGGTGTCTAACTGGATTTCTTTGAGGGCCAGATCAGCATAGTAGTTCTCCTCCGTGGGCTGCCTGGGGGGGGTGGGTGGAGAGGGGGAGGGAGATGGGACTGATGTCTCCTGCCAGCCAAAACAGGGTTTAGGGGGGGCTCGTGTGGACCCCCTGCACCCCCATTTTCAGCTTGGATGGCTTCCTGCAGCATCTGTTTTGGGCTGAGTTTTCTGCAGGAGGCGGAAAACAGCCACACGCAGCCCCCCTGCGACCCATTTTAGCCAGCAAAGGCACTGCAGGCCAGTCCTTTGATATTTCCAGGCTGGCTCCGTGGGCCAGATCTAAGCTTGGCACCCCTGCTCTATTCGCTGCTGGGAATTCTGGGATTTGCAGCACCGAAAAATCTGATGATCTCCAACTTGGAGAAGCCTGCCTTAGATGCAAGTAAATATACTACCTTATAGTATATAGTTACTTTATAGGTAATGCTAAAGGCAGTTTAGGTAAAAAAAAATGCTGTGCAGAGCTTTCTTCAGCTCTCATGATCATGGGCTATCACTCATCTTCTGTTGCCTTCACCCCATCAAAATTTCCAAGGCTCTCTTTTGTTCTCTACTTTTAACAACATATTGCTAGAAGAGAACATAAAGCTGATTTACTGCATCTGTTAGGCTATTTATTTTATATATTATTTATGTTTGCCTGCCTCCTTGCTCTAACATGCCTGATTTTAGCTTTAAACTTACTAGTGGGCTTTATCATAGTTCTCTGCAATATTCATCAGAAAATGGTGATATAAATAGATAAAAGAAATCTATTACTGCTAGTCCTATCAAAGCGTGGATACAGAACATCTGACAACTTTTTTTTTTAGATTTAAATTAACAATTAATTCAACTAATTGTTATACACTGCCCAGAATCCTTCTCTGGGGGAGACAGCTAGTTTAGAACTATAAAAAATAAGTAAATAAATAAGTAAATAAATAATCTTACAGTTGTTCTGAAAAATGGTACATTAGCATTTTTCATTTTAGTGCAAATTCACAGTACCTGCTTGGATTCTATAAAATATATCAATTTCCATACTGCTCAACAGAGGATAGCATGTGCCATTTGTATGCACTGTGATTATCTTTTAATATCTGCCAGATATCTTATTACTGTGATGTAATACCACACTATAAAGCGGTCTATAAATCTAACTGCTATTGCTATTGCTAATATACTATAAAAATAACTAATTTACACAAAATGTGTTATTACAGCATTATATAAAGTTGGTGTAAGTAAGGCATCAGGCTAGAAATAGGGACTTCTGCCTTAGACATAAAGACAGCTTAGGTGACCTTGGGCCAACCATGATCTTTCTGCCTAAGGAAGAAAGCAATGGCAACCCACTTCTGAAATCTTGTCAAGAAAACTGTAGGAACTCACCAGGAGTCAACACTCATTCAAAGCTGCGTGCGCATACAAAAGCAGACTTCCCCAATAGGTTGCCTTTCATGTATTTCTATTATATACAATCCCTAACCAGCATGGTCAACATTTAGGGACTGGGGAAATCAAAAACAGATACTGTACATCTGAACTATTTAATTTGAGAAGACTGAAACAGAGAGAGGGAGGGGGAGGGAGGGAGGGAGACAGCTTGGAGGACCCAGTCTAATACTGGTACCTATGAACTATTGACCAAAGGAGAAAATTGTAGATGGAGAGTTAGGGATTTACTCTCTGTGCCCTCTTTGTTCATCACTCTATTGCTTTTTATCTGAAAGACAGCTAATCTGACATCCCTTCAGTTTTGACTTTTGTACATATGCTCTGACTCTTTTCCTGCTACAATGTAGTTATCCAAGGGCCAGGCTTTGATTAGCCCTATAATGTATTTCCTATAAATACATTATCCATTATAAATACAATCCTCATTTCTGATGCATCTATCAATCTTGTGTCACTAATAATTGCTCAGATTAAATTCCAACTCTCAGAAATGATTGTATAGACACACACCTGTAGAACATTCCAGTCTCCAATAAAAAATTCCAAAGGTTTGTGATTGCCCTCCTTCTCAGCATTTTCACTCGTTATTTGATTATGTCTCAGTGATTTTAGGCAACTGCTTTTTAATTTTAAAAAGTAATTGCTGTATTTTCTTTATTTCACCTTCAACTTTATTTTATTATTGTAAAGATGGTATGGACGGGTGGGGGGGGGGGAGCAGAAATTCATATTAGAAGACCAACTCTGCCCTGAATGGCGCCTTATCATTTTTTTTCCCTTTAGGAAAGCTGTATGCCTTACTTCAATATTTGCTGGAAGATCAGTTAGTTGTCAGATGTAGTCTCTAGGTGACTAGTCAGCAAGCCCACTCTGTCAAATACATAGTGGTTGATGGTGTTAAAGTCTTGTTTGACAAACTGAATTCTTCTGATATCCATTACTTTAATGCTTGGGTTTATTGAGGAATATGTACAATAAGGCAAAAACACTTCTCATTTGTTGACAGTAGCCTTTTAGAGAATGAGGTGGCTGGATGGAGTCACTGAAGCAGTCGGTGTGAGCTTAAATGGACTCCGGGGAATGGTAGAGGACAGGAAGAGCTGGAGGAACATTGTCCATGGGGTCACGATGGGTCGGACACGACTTCACGACTAACAACAACAGCCTTTTAGATGCCATTTATTGAGGATAAAATTGTGTTCGTTTGGAAGTAGTATGCCTGATTTAATTGTTTCCCCCTGCGATTTGTTTGCTTTCTGATGATTCTGATCCCTTCGGTGTGATCTCTTCAGGTTCTCTTGTTGTCCAGTCAACCTCTTCAATTTTTCCTACTAAGGAAGCCTTATTAAGGATGTGATAAGCTTTCTTTGCAACTGCTTCTTCTGCAGAAGGGATGTTAAAACATTGCCATACGTCTTCATCCTGTTTGGCAATTGTCTCACTTCAGAGAGGCCTCAGCAGGTTTTCACTACAGACAACTGTTTAGTAACCATTATATCACCCATGAATATAATACTGATGATCATTACCCCAAATTGGTTTTTGTGGACTGTTCCCTTTCTGCCTCTGATAAAGCTTTCTTTTTTCTGATTCAAAAATGCAGAATTAGTGACAGCTTATGTCCGTTTTTACTTAGAACTGATTATCTGATCTTGCTCAGTCTATTGCATATAGTCTTTTACATAGATATTTGCTCTAAGATAGCCATTTTACCTTTGTTAAAAAAAACATTAAATATCTCTACAACTACAAATCAGATATTCTTGTATTTTCTGAGTAAATGTTTTGAACTGTTAGTAAATTATATATCTCTGAGAACTTCCTCTCTGTTTGTGTGCAGTTTATGCGATGAAATGTAGTGAGGAGATGAATCCCCGTGTGGGAGGGGGTGCATTCCAGAAGAGTAAGAGGCAACTTAGCCTAGATATTATACATGAGAGAAAGAGGACAAAGACACATCCTCCCTAATAGTTCTCAGAGTATATTGTAAATGCAGATAGTAGAGTTCTCAGTCCGGCAAGGTTTTGTCTGTAGGTGTGAAACAGTAAAGAACTCAGCTTGGAAGAATTGCCAGGTGTCCTTTTTTATTTTGGGCCCGACAGTTTATCAGTTGTCCTCTTGGTATTGCAAGAGCAGTTCTCAACGTACGACCACAATTGAGGCCAAAACTCATGTTGCTAAGCAAGAAATTTGTTTAGTGAGCTTTGCCCCATTTTACAACTTTTCTCGCCACATTTGTTAAGTGAATCACTTCAGTTCTTAAATTAGTAATACGGTTGTTAAATGAATCTGGCTTCTCCATTGACTTTGCTTGTCAGAAGGTCGCAGAAGGTGATCACGTGACCCCAGGACACTGCAACCGTCATTAATGTGAGTTGGTTGTCAAGTAGCCAAATCTAAACCATGTGACCATGGGGATACTACAATGGTCATGTGAAAAATGGTCATAGGTCATTTTTTTTCAGTGCCGCTGTAACTTTGAACAGTCACTAAATGAACTGTCATAAGTCGAGGACTCTCTGTACAGTAATATGGAAATCATTCAAACCTCGCCCACAATTTTAATTAATAAAATTCTCAATTCATTTAGAGATTAAATCAGAGCATAGAAGAAGTCAACTGGCAGCCTTTAATATAGATCCATCCTTCCTGGTTTTTTCCCAAGATAAAAAAATAGGGCTGTGTCCAAGTATTTGTTTCTTAAAGAAGTGTCCTGTTTTCATGTTAGGGCAGTATTCTGTCTACTTTCTTTTGTTTGCCAAGCCCGGCTTTCATAACAAGTAATTACATTTTTTAATCTGTTATGCGTAGACTTATCAGCTTCCCTCCTTAGTGTTTTTGGGTAGCAAATACTTAACACACATGCCAACCTGCCTTCTTCTCCATGCTTATTCCTCTGAGTCAAGCAAGCTTCTGCTATATTGATTTCCCAGGGGAGCTGCATTGCCTGACATTTGTCAAACAGCTAACTATCCTGCAGATTAGAAACCAGAGCATAGACAGATGTTGGTTTCAAATGGGCAGTCTTCAATAACCAATCTGCCCTTCCATCAGCAAGTATAAATATGTGGTACATGGGAGAAAGAGACTGGCTATCTTCAAGTGTGGCTCTTCAAAATGATGATGTATGCTTTCACACAATCTACCCGCCATCCTTTTTTCAGGCATATTTCTTTTCAGCCTACTATGAGAAGCATTTTCTGTCTGTTTAAGCTCAAGGACCTCAATGGAGCTTCACGGAATTTGTGGTAGGCTTATTCCTGTGGAAAGCTTTGCTTTAGGATTTTTCAACATTTCCCGAGTGTAAATGAACATTTGAAGAATCAGAATTGTAAAGTTAGCAGAATTATTGCACACTGAAATACTAAATATTTGGGGTAGGTATGTATTTTATGGCAAGGCTTACCATCAGTGGTTTCTTTCCTCATGTATTGTTCAGGAGCACCAGGGAAAAAAAGAGTGGTCATTTTTGTGGATGATTTAAACATGCCGAAACTGGATCGTTATGGCTCACAGCCCCCTATTGAACTACTTAGACAGTACCAAGACTTTGGAGGATTCTATGACCGAGATAAGCTGTTTTGGAAGGAAATCCATGTAAGTCTATTTTCAGTGCCTTTGATTGTTCTAATTCCATTTTTCATTAGAGACATGCTATAAATAGTGCTAATTACTGCTCTCCTTCCCAAAGGCTGGATTCTGATGCATGTAGAGTTTTGAGGCTTGTTGTTTCTGTGAGACATTCTTCACTCCAGTTCATACAGGCAATGAACGCTATGGCATATAATGGAGGCTTTGCCCTGTAGAACGAGCTGTTAATTTATTACTGTTCTCTGTGTATATCTATGCCATATTTTTGTGTCACAGATTTAACAAAAAGAGTCATTGCATTTGGAAGATTTCCCAACTGTTGTTGTTCTAGTTGTTATTTAAATCTGTATACAGCCCAACTCCCAATGACTTTAGGCAATTGTAGCAGCAGGAGAAAGAAGGTAAATTTGGAGAGAAGCTATGTTCACAACAGAAAATATGAACATTCCCTCTGCAAGTTGCTGAAGGCATGTGTATTACTTCCACATCCTATTCCTCCATCTGGAAGCTCAAATATTGCTTCATCCGATATTTTCTTTTCAGTGTATGTTTGGTCCAGGCAGATATTATGCCTTAACAATCTGCCAACACTCACTGACAAAATGGTTGCTTTTGAGAGGTGCATTCTTTAGCAATGTTTGGTCTAAAATGAAAATCAAAAAGGATATGTTAAATCTCTATAAGACCTGGGGCTCCTATTTTTGATGTGATATTCTTCAATTTATGCTCTAAAATAGACTGAAAATATTCAGTGTTGGCTACCCAGTGACCTCCATTACTAGCATGCACCTCCTAGCCTTAAGACAAAATATCAGATTGGATCAGATATAACTATCGGGGGAACCATCAGGAGAAATGGAGGCAGGAATGATATATCATGTCCTTTTTTCAGGAAAAGCAACCATGTGTTATAAACTATTCTGTTTCAGAGAGAAAGCTCTTAATGGTATTATCTCCTGGGCGCTTCTGTGTCCTGGCATGTCTGGGCTGCCTCAAGGCCTAAAAGCTATTTAGGTCACCACAGGTGCCCAGTGCTCCCCAATCCTTTACCTCATTACCATGTGAATGATTAGGCTGGAAGGGAGAATGGGTGAAGGTGACTTCCCTCCTGTGCCCTTTTCTTCAGAGTGATTGGATTTCCAGACCCGTATCAGAGGGCACATGACAATTACAACTGAAAGAAGCACGATGAAGTAGCGTAGGAGCTCGACCTTTGCATGCTCTCTTCTCCCAGTCGATCATATCCTTGGCAAGCTGCCAGATAAAATGGGGAGCTTACCAGGAACGCAGCTGTACCTTGGCAGAAGTGGACTAAGATGTGGCCAGTGACATAGTGCATAGAATTCTGCAAACTATTCAGAAGAAGTGCTTTTTGCAAGGCAGATCGGCACAAATTAAGTGTCTGTCTCTCTTTAAAGTGTTAATGCAAACTGCATCCTTTGCAAGGCTACACAGTTGGGTTAAAGGTTGGGTTTGGTTTTCTGCATGTATATTGTTCTGTCCTCATTACACGTTACTCTGTTTGCAGCTTGATGTGCAGCTAAATCCACCTATCCTCCAATAAATCAGACTGTGTGCATAGATCTGGATGCTTTATTAAAGGAACAGGATGGTTGAAACTGGGATAAAAATAAATAGATAAATAAACAGATAAATAAATAAATTTCTTCATGGTGCTTCTGTTTCTTTCTGAATGTTAAAGGAAATGGAGTCTGGCTTTCCAGGATGCACTTGTTTTGAGAATGAGGGTTCATGGATAGATGACTCTTAAAGGGGAGAGTCAGCTTCCAAACAATACAGATTGGTATTTGGCCCCGGCCACTAGATGGGGCTAGAGAACAACAACACTATATATACAAATTATATGCTGGGACATGACATATATTCCAACCTAATGTTTCTGCTAGGACTATTAGTAAAACTAAGTGCCTATGCACACATGCACAGAGGGCCAGAAATAGCCTTTGAAGGAGATGTGAGAGAGGAGCTATTTTAACACATTAAAGAGATGTTCCATTACTAACAGTACATTTTGTAAAGCACCTGTTTTGAATACTCTGCATGACACTATGTATTTTTTTCCTAATTTATTAATGTCTGGTCACAGTCAGTAGTTGTGCTCTGACGAAGGTAAAATCTGCTGATTTTTTCCTGAAATTTAAACACCAGAAGAAACAATCCACTTGAGGACAGCAGTTTTCTAATCAAATTACTCTTATACTTGGCTAGGTCAATATTTGTCAAGTTCCTTGTGTTATGCCATCTGGATTCTTTTATATTCAAAACTGTAGAAGAACACAGAATTGTATAAACTCGAGCTAAACCTTTATGCTCACAGTACAGGTATTTTGATACCAAATTAAAAATTGAAGTAAGAATAGAATATCAAGTATATTGAGTGATGGTTTACGTATAAATATATTCTTTGAAACAGGGATCTTTAGAAGTAATAGCGCCACAGATTATTAACTTCTCACACAAATCATCATGTCCCCAGGACGTAACTATTTGTTCAGCTTGTGCACCTCCTGGTGGTGGACGTAATCCAGTTACCGCACGTTTCATAAGACATTTTGCTATGCTGTGCCTTCCAACGCCCTCTGAACATAGTCTTAAACAAATTTTTCAGGTGAGTACCGCCATCTATGTACATAAAAGAAACAAAGTATGCACTCTTTGGGCTTTCTGCCATAGCATATTGTTGTGTAGTGCAAGATCCAGATAGACAGCTGGGCTAAAGCTACTGGTAATTTCATTTAGATCAGAATGTAAAATAGCAAATGTACCTCTATAAATAAACAACCAGACCCAGGTTTCTGCTTTTGGCTTTATTGTTTTAATTGCTTTTCTGGTTTTTAGTATTGTATCGATCTGCTGAGAGTTTCATTCTTAAAATGAGTGCCCGTACAAAGTTTTTAAATAAACAAACTGGGCTAGACAAGACTACCTTGTGTACAAACTGACAAAATTTACTTTTTTTCAGATCCCTTTTTCTGAAGAAAAGGTTTTCAGGATAAAAACATTAGTACGTTTAATGCTCATTTGTACAGATAATGTTCTCTGCATACCTTCCAGATGCATTCTTTCTTTCTGTAGCTTTACAAATTAAAGAAAATTATAGTGTTTAAAAAAGCAAGCCAAAGCTATATGTTCCAGCTGTGAATAGATGAATTGCTCTGATGCACAATAGAATTTTTTTTCTATCAGCTGCCTTGATCCAGAACCTTGTGTGAGTGTTTGGCAATGAAACATAACACTCTTGCTTTCAGATGCTTCCTTATTGCTTTAATTTGTTTGCAAATTATGAATTGGCACTCCCATCATAATGATTTTGGGAATTTTGATAGATGTAAAAAAATGGTACTCAAAGTAGATGAAGAATTTCAGCACTTTGTACAGAACTATAGATTAATTCACTTTTAGTGATTTTGTAAAAACAAAACTGTTGTAAAAGAAAGAAACACATTTAAATATTTAGCTTTGTGTTTTACATTATTTTTCCCTTGGTCTAGGCAATTCTGAAAGGCTTCCTAGCTGAATTTGCCCAAGTAGTAAAGCAGTGTGCAAGTAGTATAGTGGAGGCTGCTGTTGAAATATATCAAAGAATGAGCATTGATCTGCTCCCAACACCAGCAAAATCTCATTATGTATTTAATTTACGTGATTTGTCAAAATGTGTCCAAGGTAAGTTATATCTATTCCATATATTAATTTTTTGTTATTCAGATTCTGTGCCCACATCTTCAGCAATTATTCTCTATATTTATCACATTACATACATTTAATTTTTTTTTTCTGTACAGGTAGTCCTCAACTTACAACCACAATTGAGCTCAAAGTTTATGTTGCTCGGTAAGAAATTTGTTAAGTGAATTTTGCCCCATTTTACAGCTTTTCTTGCCACATTTGTTAAGTGAATCACTGCAGTTCTTAAATTAGAAACACAGTTGTTAAGTTAATCTGTTTTCTCCATTGACTTTACTTGTCATAAGGCCACAAAAGGAGATAACATGACTCTGGGACACTGCAACCATCATAAATGTGAGTCAGTTGTCAAGCATCCGAATATAAATCACATGATTATGGGGATGCTGCCACAGTCATAAGTGTGGAAAATGGTCATAGGTCACTTTTTTCAGTGCCCTTGTAACTTTGAATGCTCATTAAATGAACTGTTGTAAGTTGAGGACTACCTGTATTAATAACAAATATTGATAATTCACTTTATGATTTGTTTTCATATTTTAGTCATAAATAACATTATTGCTAGCATACTCTTTCATAAAGGTATCATACTTAACACAGTAGACTAAGAACTGCTGCCCCATTCTTGAACAAAGATGCCCGTTTTGAAGAAGTTTAGAGAAAACTTCAAATCAGAGTGGTACAATTTGTACCAATCATACTCAAAAAGCAGATGAATCCAGTGCAATTATAAATAAAATAATTTGTGTTATAGCCCTAGTGAAATCTAAAATATACAATATATAATGCCAAATATTATAATATTTGCTGGCTTATGTGGTCCAAAATTAATTAACTATATATTTCTGATGTACTTTTCTCTGAAATGAAGTGGACAATTACCTTTATTGTATTTCCTAAAGCACACATAAAATCAGATAATATAATGATTAGAACTCATCTTTTCTGGTGTTTCCCAAGTTTGGCAACTTCCAGATGCAAGAATTTCAGATCCCAGTATTCCACAGCCAAGATGACCATTGCTGAGAATTCTAAGAATTAAAGATCACATAACTACAAGTTATTGAAATTGAGAATATTGAGTTCAGTTCCACATTTAGTGTAGAAACCTTATTACTACATCTCCAACAGATGTCCATTCAGTCTCTGTTTAAGTTCGTCCAGCGAAGAAAATCCACACCCTCTCCCGCTGCAACTACAGAATTTCACTACAGAACAGCTTGCACCATTAGAAAATGCTCCTTAACCATCCAATCAAAATTTGCCTCATTATAATTTAAATCCATTTATTTTTGGCTTGTGTTCTGAAACAACACGAAGCAAATCTACCCTGTCTTCTACATGGCAGCCATTCAAATGCATATCTGACTGCAGTCTTCTCTTTCCCAGAGGAAATATACCAAATGTCTCCAAGTCTCCAAGTGCCTCATAAATTTTTCCTTCCAGGGCCCAAATTATTTTGGTTGCTTTCTTCTGGATACACTCCAGTTTGTCAATATCCTTCCAGGAATAAGGATAATATTCTAGATATGGACTTTAAAAAATAGAGAGGGAGGAAAGAATTTTCACAGTTAAAAGTATCAGTAGGCTGATCAAACTTTATAGTCCAGGTTTATTTAATTTAAATATACAGATAAACAAGATTGAGGCATTAGTTCCAATCCTATGTCTACTTTGCAACATCTTTATTTTCCAGAATAGCTCTTGAGTTCCACATAGATCCCCTAAGCATATCTGGTGGGGGGGGAACCCTGGCTGACTATATTAAAGTGTACCTCTTCCCTGCCGTTTTATATGAGCAACAATAATGCTGTCAACATTCCAAACACGGATAGGTTTTTGTTTAGTGAATAGAATCAAGTTTACTTGGTAAACTGGTAAGATTGCATCCTGCAGTCCTCTCTAGATATGATTGTATGATTAATAATAAACATGAATTAGTAGTTTTCATAGCTCCCGTATTTTGGTTTTGAGACAAGGAGATGCTTCTTTTCTGCTGAAATGCTAGCATTTCTTATGGTATCTCTGGACACCTGCATAACTAGATAGAAGTATACAACAAATGGTCAAAATTGGGAGCGTCCTATCAAATTCTGTACCTGTCATTAGTGGGGTCCCCCAAGGCAGTGTTCTTGGACCAACTCTCTTCATTCTCTACATAAATGATCTCTGTGATCATATTAAGAGCAACTACTCATCTCTAATGATCTAAGTGCTAGAGCCCACTGTAACTACATAGCCAAAAAGGCATTAAGAATTGTTAACCTAATCCTACGTAGCTTTTTCTCTGGTAATATCACATTACTAACAAGAGCATACAAAACATTTGCTAGACCAATACTTGAATACAGCTCATCAGTCTGGAACCCGCATTACGTATCTGATATTAATACAGTGGAGAAAGTCCAGAAATATTTCACAAGAAGAGTTCTCCACTCCTCTACTCGTTGCAGAATACCTTATGCCACCAGACTTGAAATTCTACATCTAGACAACCTAGAACTATGACGCCTTTGCTCTGATCTAAGTATAGTACATAAAATTATACATTGCAACATCCTACCTGTCAATAAATACTTCAGCTTCAACCATAACAATACAAGAGCACACAATAGATGCAAAGTCAAGGTAAACTGCACCAAACTTGATTGCAGGAAATACGACTTCAGCAACAGAGTAGTCAATGTCTGGAATACTCTACCTCAGGGGTCCCCATCGCCAGTCCGCGGACCGACACCGGTCCGCGGAACAACTCTTACCAGGCCGCTGAGTGTGGCCGCCATCTTTTTGGTAAAAAGTGCTTCCGGTGAGCTTTTCCGGTAGAAAGCTCACCGAAGCACTTTTTCATCAAAAAGATGGCGGCGCTATGCTCGTGAGCTTTTCCGGCAGAAAGCCATTTCTACCCGAAAAAGCTCACCGAGCGCTGGCGCCACCATCTTGATGAAAAAGTGCTTCCGTGAGGTCACCGGAAGCACTTTTTCGTCAAAAAGATGGCGGCGCCCAGTTGATGCCGGTACTGGCTGCGGCGCCCAGCTGATGCCGGTACCGGGTCACAAGGCCAAAAAGGTTGGGGATCCCTGCTCTACCTGACTGGTTCCTTCCCCAAACCCCCAAAACTTTAACCTTAGACAGCCTACTATTGACCTCACCCCTTTCCTAAGAGGTCTGTAGGGGGTGTGCATAAGTGTACCATCGTGCCTACCGTCCCTGTCCTATTGTTTCTTTTTTATTCATATCCATTTCATGTATTCATAACCATGCTTATACTTATACCTGTTATCTTATAATCGCTTGACAAAATAAATAAATAAATAAATAAATTGTGAAATAGCCTCTCCATGGAGGTCAAGCTGGCTTCCCCTATGCTGAGGAAAGTTTCTAAAAAGCAAGCCTTTTCTGAGATCCAATCCATGATTTGAGTTGTGGTTGCTATATTCTATTTTCTTTTCATTTACGTAATTTCACTGTGTTTTTATTTTTCTGTGAGGTGATTTTTCATAGTATTTTTATGTGAGCCTCCAAGAATAATTTTTGATTGCCATGTCATGGAAATATAATACAAATATTCCTTGTACTATAAAAATCCTTGTGCAGTTTTCTGTGTCCGACATGACATTCTGTACAATGTTTCCAATAAGATAGATTGGTGTTTTCCTTATAGCATATTTGGTGATATGACTGATACTAATTTTTTTACACAAAATTGGGTGGTTATTGCAAGTTTTCCAGGGGGATAGCTTTTATTATGTCTGAGTATAGCTTAATTTTGTGTATGTATACAGAAACTAAAGTACCTTTCCATATCAGCATATTAGTTAATTAGGCAACCCCTTTTTAAAAGTGAAATTTGATAGCTCTATTGTTCATCCTTGTGTACCTTGGTAGAATGTTTAGTAAAGAGATAATGGATGAAGCCATCTTAATATGTGCAAATGTTGGTGAAAAGAAGGAAAAGCAGAATATATGATGTGCTAATCAAAATAGCTATGTCTAAAAGAATGTGTTATAAATGTACATTATAGTAAATACTTCACTATGAAGAAGTGATAGGTATGTCAAGAGAGGCATAAAACTAAATGAAGTAGAAAAGAGCTTTGTGTGTGGTAAAACAAAAATAGATAGGGGTCAAGAATTCAAAATCAATATAAAGACCATTTTTGATGGTTAATATTGAGCTGTTTGCATACAATGGATCGCAGCAGATTTTTCACTTGGTTGAATCCTGCTGCTAAGCTGCTGAGTATTGCAGAGAATGTCCCCTGGTGTTCAAGGAGCTCAGCCTCTTTCTTATTTTATTTATTTATTTATTTGATTTGCCAATTGTTTACAAGATAATAAGTATAAATGTATACATAGTTGTGAATACATGAAATGGGTACATATAAGAAAAATAAAAGAATAAGAGAAACAATAGGACAGGGACGGTAGGCACGTTGGTGCGCTTTATGCACGCCCCTACAGACCTCTTAGGAAAGGGGTGAGGTCAATAGTAGACAGTCTAAGGTTAAAGTTTTTGGGGTTTGGGGAAGAAACTACAGAGTCGGGTAGAGTATTCCAGACATTGACCACTCTATTGCTGAAGTCGTATTTCCTGCAATCAAGTTTGGTGCGGTTTACTTTGAGTTTGTATCTATTGTGTGCTCTTGTGTTGTTATGGTTGAAGCTGAAGTATTCATTGACAGGTAGGACATTGCAATGTATGATTTTATATACCATGCTTAAGTCAGATAAGGGGGCTCCAGGTAGGAAGACAGCTTAATGAAAATGTCAGTGCGGTATAAGGATGCTTGAAGAAAGGCAAATGCTATATTGAGAATCACTAGGATTTTCTAGAAATGAAAAATAAAATCCCGATATTGTATACCTTTGTAAATTGAACTTATTTGATTACCCTACTTCTGTCCTCATAATTACCTCAAGAAGAACACCATATATTAAAAAATTGTATCAATTACATGTATATATGGGACCTAAGAAAGTGCAGAAAACAGTAACCATAATGACCAAAGTCTGCAAAAATATTAAAATATTTGAAGCTTTTTAGCTTAGAAAAAAAGCAAGTAAGGAGCATTATGTAGGTGCTTAAAATGATGCATGTTTGAGGGGAAGTATTCCCTGAATACTACAGGTAGCCATCGATTTACAACAGTTCATTTAGTGTTACAACAGCACTGAAAACAGTGACTTATGACTTTCACACTTATGACTGTTACAGCATCCCCATGGTCACATGGTCAAAATTCACATGCTTGGTAACTGGTTCATATTTATGACAGTTGCAGTGTTCTGGAGTCATGTGATCTCCTTTTGTGACTTGACAAACAAATTCAATGGGGAATCCAGATTAATTTAACCATAACAAATGCAATGATTCACTTAACAAATATTGGCAATAAAAGTTGTAAAATGGTACAAACTCACTTAACAAATGTTTTACTTAACAATATAAATTTTGGACTCAATTGTGGTCATAACTTGAGGATTACCTGTATAACCTGAATTCATCCAGTGAACTTGAATGAAGATTAGGACAGATAAGAGAAATGTTTTACTTCTATGTGTAGAATTCATTCGTATAAAATAGATACTGCTAGCCACCCTATTAGAGAGTTTTAAAAAATATTAGACAAATTCATAGGATGAGAATATGATTAATGGTTAGAATATGTTCAACATACCTCAAATGAATTAACCAAAGAAAAGGAAAAAAAATACATTCTAGTTGCAAAACTTTTCTTAAAAAAATTGACCAACTTAATCAAAAATACTATTTCTTGCTTGAACTTCCCTCAAGACATTTTGAAGAATTGCATATATCAGGTATCTATTTCTAGAAGTTAGGAGTGGATTCATCTTCCACTGTTATATAATAATTCTTTTGACCTTCTGCCATGTATAAAAAAATCTTAAAATTCTTAGAATTAAAGATTCAGTTACTTAGTTTAACACACTAGGCTGTTAACACGCTATTCCATGTAAAAACTCACAAAACAGATTGTAAAAGTATAATAAAAATATAAACTATATTTGAAACATTACTATATTTGTTACATAGCTCATATCCCTTTGAGGCAATCCAGTCAAGAAAACAAAAACATGAGTACTGACACTATCTTTATTGTAAGGTTATAGTAACAGAGTCTTGCGAATCTGAAAGCATTTCTCCCCTTCCTCTCCTTTAGTTTCCAGAGAATTAGAGAGGGTTCCTTTCTCCACTCTCATTCCTTCTGTGGGCTGAGATATCTCTTCTCTGAACATTGCTTAGGCTGCAGTTCTTCCTCCTCCTGTCTCCCAAGGCTATTCTCACAGACCAATTACAGGAGTGTGCACTGCAATCAACACATCAAAGAACTGACACTAATCTGATTGTCACACTGGGGGATGAAAATGAAGGCCACAGATGTTGAACATAACTAGGACAGGCTTGTTCCTCCTAGTCATGATAAGCTATGTCTTGCCATGATCTGAGGCAGTATGCCTCTTAATTCCAGAAACTGCAGAACATGACCAATAATTGTTACTATGATCATATTTTAATTGTGGGCTTCCCTTCAGTAATTGGCTTTTTGTCTTATCTAGAATAATTCTTTGTGTGTTCTTTTGAATACCTTAGAAACAGTAGCATGTCGCAGAAAAATATTTACTTGCAAATTGCATTTATAATAATCTGTTGTGATTTGCACAGAATAATAGTTTGATGTTAGAATTATCAGTTGGTGAATATGTACATATTTTTAAAAATATTGAAGATTGCTTGTTGTGTAAATAACATTTGTTTTTCTATATAGGCATACTGCAGTGTGATCCTGTATCAGTTCGAGACCAGAATCAGATATTTAGACTATTCTGTCATGAGTGTCAGAGAATTTTTCATGACCGTCTCATCTGCAATGAAGATAAACAATATTTTTATTCTATGTTAAGCGACATGGCCAGTAAGAATCCTTACTTAATGTGTTTGTATATGTCTGATTGTTTTTTTATTCATAAACATTCTGTACTTACAAATCAGCAAACCTATTATTTTAATTTTTAGGCAAATATTTTGGAGTTTCAACTGACCCAGACTCATTTGCATCCAAACCTATCTTATTTGGAGATTACATTAAGGTGAGTATATATAGAATCATAACTTTATGATTACCTTTATATATTTTATAAAAAATGTCCGTCTATATCAGTCTTTCTATGGCCGAAGTTGATTTACTCTTATGAAAAGTATATGGATTTCAGCATCCAGTATTACAATAACAATCTTATAATCAGACATTTGCTGCTGGAATTCAACAAAACCATGAAAGTGTTTTTAGATCAATAATAGAGAGGCTTGAACAGTAAATATAGTATCTTATTTTAAAATCAATTTATTTTCCTGATCTGAAAAAATATTCAATTTCCCCAAAAAAATCCAAATGCAGGCCTTGAAGGGAATATAATGAAATGAATATAAATGCAGTAAATATTAAAGAAAATCATATGTACGAAGATATTGTTTCAAATACTGTATACAAGGTCCATCCCACCCCTGAAAGGACCTAATGGTAAAGACTGCAACGATGACACCATTAAAGCCAACCTCTTTAACACATTCTTTAGCTCAGTATTTGTAAACAGCAATGGATCATGCGCAGTATTTCCTAGTCGAACCACAGACAACTACAATGATCTAATACATATCGATTTTACAGAAAACAATGTTGAAAAAGCACTACGCAATCTAAAACCATCTCTATCTATTGGACCAGATGGAATATGTGCCTACTTCTTAAAAAAGCTATCCACTGCCATAGCCGAACCTCTAAGCATAATCTTTGAAAAATCTTTCAGGGCCAGCTCCTCGCCAAAATTATGGTCACAAGCCACGGTCATCCCCATCTTCAAAAAGGGAGACCCCAGCCTAGTTGAAAATTACATACCAATCTCTTTATGCTGTGTCACCTGTAAAGTCATGGAATCAATTATTAACCAATCCATTATCCTCCACTTAGAGACAAACAACCTACTCTCTAATAAACAATTTGGTTTCAGAAAAAAACTATCCTGCAATCTGCAACTCTTACACTGCAAAAACATATGGACTACGCAACTCGATCAGAGCAAAGCAATAGACGCAATCTACCTAGACTTCTGTAAAGACTTTGATTCAGTAGTACACGACAAACTACTCCTACAACTAAAATCTTATGGTATCTCTGGACACCTGCATAACTGGATAGAAGCATTCCTGTCAAACAGGCAACAAATGGTCAAAATTGGAACATCCTATCAAATTCTGTACCTGTCAACAGTGGTGTCCCCCAAGGCAGTGTTCTAGGACCAACTCTCTTCATACTCTACATAAATGACCTCTGTGATCATATTAAGAGCAACTGTGTCCTCTTCACTGACGATGTAAAGCCATTCAACACCACAGACAATACTGCTACCCTTCAAAAAGACCTCGACTATGTATCAGAATGGTCAAACAAATGGCAACTTCGAATATCAACAAATAAATGCTCTGTCTTACATATTGGCAAAAAAAAAACAACCCAGAAAATAAAATACAGGCTGAATAGTCAAGACCTTGTTGATGATCCAAGCTCTGTAAAGGACCTTGGAATACTCATCTCTAATGATCTAAGTGCTAGAGCTCACTGTAACTACATAGCCAAAAAGGCATTAAGAGTTGTTAACCTAAACTTACGTAGCTTTTTCTCTGGTAATATTACACTACTAACTAGAGCATACAAAGCATTTGCTAGACCAATACTCGAATACAGCTCATCAGTCTGGAACCCACATTATGTATCTGATATTAACACAGTTGAGAAAGTCCAGAAATATTTCACAAGAACAGTTCTCCACTCCTCTACTGGTTGCAGAATACCTTATGCCACCAGACTTGAAATTCTAGACCTAGAAGACCTAGAACTATGCCGCTTTCGGTCTGATCTAAGTATAGTATATAAAATCATATATTGCAATGTCCTACCTGTCAATGAATACTGCAGCTTCAACCAAAACAATACAAAAGCATACAATAGATACAAGCTAAAGATAATCCGCACCAAACTTGATTGCAGGAAATACGACTTCAGCAACAGAGTGATCAGTGTCTGGAATACTCTACCTCAGGGGTCCCCAACCGCCGGGTCGCGGACCGGCACCGGGTCATGGAACAAGCCTTACCAGGCCGCTGGTTGTTGGCGCCGCCATCTTTTTGGTAAAAAGTGCTTCCGGTGAGCTTTTCCGGTAGAAAGCTCACCGGAAGCACTTTTTCATCAAAAAGATGGCGGCGCTAGCGCTCGTGAGCTTTTCCGGTAGAAAGCCATTTCTACCCGAAAAGCTCACCGAAGCGCTGGCGCCGCCATCTTTTTGACGAAAAAGTGCTTCCGTGACGCTAACGGAAGCACTTTTTCGCTCAAAAAGATGGCGGCGCCCAGTTGACGCCGGTACCGGGCCGCGGCGCCCAGCTGATGCCGGAACCGGGCCGCGGCGTCGAAAAGGTTGGGGATCACTGCTCTACCTGACTCTGTGGTTTCTTCTCCAAACCCCAAAAACTTTAACCTTAAACTTTCTACTATTGACCTCACCCCTTTCCTAAGAGGTCTGTAGGGGGCGTGCATAAGCTCACCAGTGTGCCTACCGTTCCTGTCCTATTGTTTCTTTTATTTTTCTTATATGTATCCATGTATTCGTAACTATGTTTTTACTTATACCTATTACCTGGTAAGCAATTGACAAACCAAATAAATAAATAAATAAATAATAAATAAATAAATAAATAATAAATAAATAAACAAATAAATAAATAAATAAATAATAAATAATAAATAAATAATAAATAAATAATAAATAAAAATAGACCCCAAAGAAAGAAAAGGCAAGAATGAAGTTTAAAACCACTCTCTGCCAACATCTCTGTTAGTTTGTACACATCCGTTATTTTTTTATATGAAAAATCTACATAATTATTAAGTATTAGAACGGAATGATGCCTAGGCTAAATAACATTCACGGAATTCCTTCCCCCCCAAATGATGGTGTCTCTTTTATTGAGATGGAATGTTTTCCGAATTGAAGTGTCTATTAGATTTTGTGGAAGTGTCACATTTAGGAATAAATTTTGAGCTGCTTTCAGAACTGACAGATCAAATCAGTAAACAGCTGATCAGCAGATGGCCATGGCACAAACATATGGAGTGAACATGTTGATGGTTTTCTTGCTCCTTTGCTTTGGAATAATTCCTAGAGTAATCTCTGAGGTACTGAGACTCGTTTCACTAAATCTATTAATTAAATATTTACCTATATAACTGTGATGTGATTCATTAAATTGAATTTACCTTCAGTTTTAGAAGGAAATGTCTTCAATATGCACAGATATTAATTATAATAAAGATACAAAATTGTTTTAAGTGATAGTCCTTGTTCTGTCATTTCTTTTTGAAGAACAAATCTTTGGACGCTGAGAAGGTTTGTGGACCTCCTGGACTTCAAATCAAAACATAGATCTGGTGTCAGCAAAAAAACATGCACTAGGTTTTTTTATAAATTTTCCAAAAGACTAAATTCTAGACTTCAAATGATTTGTTAGATGTACAGCCAAGGAAAGGGAGACTTCCCTGCTCCAGGCATCTTCTGGAAGCTTATTTATATACAGTATGTCAAATAGAGAGTCTCACTGCAAATTTGGAAGATTCATTTATAACAGTTGACAGCATCAATAGGTCATGGACTTAGATTATGATTTCTGCTTGGATGACAAGGGGATTAAAAAAGCATACTTTCATGATGTCAGTTTTTTTCCACCAAGAAACCAAATATGTATATTTTCTTGGAGGTTATCTTCATAAATGAATAAGAATATGAAGTTATATTTGTAAAAGGAAGTCTTGGAGTGTGACAGATATGTGTACTGCAAATATAACATTTTCCACCGCTGAGCTCATCAAGTTGGAAAGGAAAAACAAGAAAACAAACAGAGGTTAAAGTTAAGCCCTTGGGAAATGGTTTAGATAGATCATTTAGATTTAGATAGTTGCAAATTGAAAGCATCTGAAAATGATGTATTCCCTTCTGTTCATTGCTGAGCAGTGGAACAATAATCACCTTGATGAGTCCTCATTTCTCCCCTATCAATCGGCCAGGGAGTATCTTATGACATATTCCAAATTGCTTGAAAGGATGGTATAGTTGAAAACTAGGATATGCATTCATTAATAAATAAAATGCTATGAAGTTTAAGAACATAAAAAAGAAGATGGTTCATTGGACTAACTGTTAACTTGCTATAGTGCTTCCCATGAATCCATGACAGGGAGTCAAAAACAAGGGAATAGGTTTTCAGCACACCTACATTCACAAGGAACCATCTTACCCAAAACATTTTAAGTTAATTAATAGATCCAGGAGATGTGACAAGCTACTTTTCTCTCCGCATGCTTAATTTTGTATAATCTCTGTCAACATTGTTTCACTCCTGTCATCGCTACATTTCTTTGATTAGCATCTGTTCTCAATTGTCATTATCATTTTATTATATTCATCTGATTTTTCTGCCATGTAGATTGGAATAGAAAAAGCTGAACGAATTTATGAAGAATTACCTGACATGGAAAAGATTATAGGAGTTTTACAAGACTATCTTGATGATTATAATATAACAAGCTCTAAAGAGGTCAAGCTGGTATTTTTCCAAGATGCAGTAGAGCATGTTTCAAGGTAAAATAGTTATCATTAATTTAGCATAAATATTATATAGGCATTATTGAATATAAAGTATATATGAAATATGTGACATACCTTTGTCACGTACAGGTAGTCTTCAGGTTGTAGCTGCAGTTGTGACCGGGATTGTCATTTCCAATTAATGAGACAGTGAAAACATGAGAACTTGAAAACAAGTTCTTACAAAGGGACAAAATATTATTAAGGAATCATCTGAGAATATAGGCAGTTCCAAGCTGTGTATATTTTTGTAAAATTAAAATGTTCAGGTCTGATAAATTCAATATTTCTGAATATCAATATTTTTTTATCCCCCTACCCCTCATATAGACAGTGGACGTATCTAATACTCCTGCTCTCTTTTCCCCACAATATATTAATCTTTCATATTCAGTTTCATATATTGTTACTTATTCCATTTTCCTTTAAATTCTCAAATATTCTTATATTCATTACTTATTTTATCCAATTCCCGTTATTTCATTTTTCTTTAAATATTCTCATGTTTTGTTTTACAATATTATCTCATTACACATATTTACTTTTATCCGTCACATTTGTAATTTTGTCACATACTGTTATTCCATTCATTGCTCAATAAATTTCATACTAGTTCTAATAATTCAAAAGTTATCCCCTTTAATTGTCAATTCGAGTTTGCTACCCCTTTACCTTATACATTCCCTCAATTAATTCCCCTTTAATTTGTTATAAAAATGTACCATAATATAGTCATTTTTAATTATCACATTCTAAATTGACAACAATAATCTTCTAACTACTATGTATTACATATCGCATATATATATATATATATATATATATATATATATATATATATATATATATATATATATATATGGATCTTTGGTTATTCGGGTTTTCTCCCGCGTAAGATTGGAAGTATCTAGGCAACGTTTCGATGAAGTCTCATTCATCATCTTCAGGCTTCTGTCTTCAGCTCTGTGCTTCTCAGAGTGATGTGAGCTTGCAGCTGCTTCTTCCTTTTAACTGCTAGTGGGGGTGTGACTTGATTGGGTGGGGGCTTGGCTGTGTTCTGATTGGGTGGGGGTGTGTTCTCATTGGTTGGGGGGTTGGCTGTGTTCTGATTGGTTGGGGGGTTGGCCATGTTCTGATTGGCTGGAGGTGTGTTCTGTTCAGTTCGCTTCTTGTATGGGTCAGAGGGGTTTGAAGTGGGTAGTGATGCAGCTGCAGTGCGGCTTCTGGTCTGTGGTCGTGTCTCATCTTCTGTGTGGGTGTGAGTCTGCTTTTTACGTGGAAGTGTGGTGGTGGCATCTTGTGTGGCCCTCGTGGGTGTGGGTCTGGTGTCATTCATCATGTTAGGTACTCGTCTGTTCATGAGGGCGGGTTTCCAAATGGCTGGTAAGCGGGAGGTGTCATCTCTTTTATTCATGCTGTGTGGGCGTTTTTCTATCTCTATGGCTTCTCTGATTATTCTGTTGTTGAAGTGTTCGGTTTAGATGCCACCACCACACTTCCATGTAAAAAGCAGACTCACACCCACACAGAAGATGAGACACGACCACAGACCAGAAGCCGCACTACCCACTTCAAACCCCTCTGAGCCATACATGAAGCGAACTGACCCCCACCATGAAGATGCAGCACGACCACGAACTCGAAGCCAAACAGCAAGATCACAGCTCACCAGCTCAAATCCCCCAGTAACTAAGACCAACCTGAGCACAACCAAGCCCCCACCTGAACAGAACACACCTCCAGCCAATCAGAACATGGCCAACCCCCCAACCAATCAGAACACAGCCAACCCCCCAACCAATGAGAACACACCCCCACCCAATCAGAACACAGCCAAGCCCCCACCCAATCAAGTCACACCCCCACTAGCAGTTAAAAGGAAGAAGCAGCTGCAAGTTCATATCACTCTGAGAAGCACAGAGCTGAAGACAGAAGCCTGAAGATGATGAATGAGACTTCATCGAAACGTTGCCTAGATACTTCCAATCTTACGCGGGAGAAAACCCGAATAACCAAAGATCCACATACAAATACCCGTGAGAACCTCAGAAAAGAATATATATATATATATATATAGTATTCAGCTTTGTTCGGGTATTTTCCCACGTCATTATATTTGTGCTTTTAAAGTTGTAGACCTATGGAACAGCTGTCCTGCCCTACATAAGAGGTACTACAGACAAAATCAGTAAGATACTACACAGGCATCACATCAAGACTGCCTTCAAAACAGACAGAAAAATAGCAACCATCCTTAGAAACCCCAAAGATAAAATTGACCTGGAAAACCAAGGCATATATGAAGTCCCCTGTGCATCATGCCCTGCCACATACATTGGACAGACCAATAGAAGAATAAGTACCCGCCTGGATGAACACAAAAATGCAGTAAAAAAGCTGGAACACACTTCCTCACTAGTCTAACACATGAAAGCCACAGGTCATAGCATCAACTTCAATGGCACCAAAACCCTAGCCACTATAGAAAACCCCAGCCACAGAATTCTCAGAGAAGCCATAGAGATTGAAAAAAGACTTGAAAGCATGAATAGAAGAGATGATTCTACCAGACTGTCAATTATTTGGAAGCCTGCACTCACAAACAAAAAAATCTCCACACCACAAGCCAGGCAAACACCTGGGCACAAACAGATCCCCCCTGATACCTCCAGCTCAAACACACCCCAACCAGGCACCCAGATGAAACCTAGCTTCCTAACTAATGATAGCCGTCCATTTACCCGAAGCCAAGCTGCACTAAAAGCCTCCAATAAAGTAACACAATGCTGCCAGCCAACCAAGACAAAAAAAGCCACAAAACAGACAGAAGATATTAGAAACACCAATCAAGCAGAACACAGCAAACTCCAAGACCAATAAACACGGACCAAGACTCCCAACCAATCAGGATGAAGAAAAAAACATTCTGGCACAGCAGTAGGCTAGCCCCAAATTTAAAACTGAAACAGCTGTGAAAGTCTGACTCACAGACTAACACAATACAGAAGCCTGATGATGGCAGATGAGATTCTGCCAAAACGAGAATATATATATATATATATTATATATATATATATATATATATATTCTTAAGTTTTCGCAGGTACTTACATGTATGGTATTCAGCTTTGTTCGGGTATTTTCCCACATCATTATAGTTGTGCTTTTAAAGTTGTAGCAACGTTTCGGCAGAATCTCATCTGCCATCATCAGGCTTCTGTATTGTGTCCGTCTGTATATATATGGTATTCTTTTTCTCAATCACATTCTCAATCATCTATTATTTCAAAAATATTAATCTGATAATAATTTTTCCATTACAATTCTCATAATTCATTTTAACTTTATTCATCACTTTATTTAATATCAATTAATATCCTTATAATAAATTCCCATTTCCACATCTATTCCATTTATATCTATATCTGATTTAACAATAATCCTTAAAAGAAAAAAAAGAGTATCAGTTCCAATCTTTTCTATTTTTAAACCTATATTCTTATGTATCACAACACATTACCTTGCAGAATCCCCCTTCCTGTTCTTCTTCTACCCATTGTCTCTCATCCTCCTGACCACTTAATTTCTTTTCATTTTTGTTTGCTTTCTGCTTCCCATCATTTTCTGATCCTTTCTCTTAATCCCACTTTTTTCCTTTATTATTTCCTTCAGTTTCTTACTCCAATTTTTGTCCCCCTCCCTCTTTTGATCTTTCCTCTGTAATTCCCTTTTCTGCTGTTTCCTTTTTCCTTGTTTAACTTTCCAAACAATTCCCCCTTTAATTATCACATCAAACCTCAAAGTTTTAGATTTAATTCTTTTTCCCCCTTGTTTTAATGTTCATTGTTCCACTTGTTCTTTAAAGCTGGTTTCCTCTTTATTTAACTCCTCCCCTTCTGGTTGTCTTTGTTCTTCTTTAGTCAGCATCACCATTTCTAATGTTTATAATATACTACTGCACATTTCCAAGCTTTCTTGCATCATTTCCTTCATATTTCGTAGTTCCAATTTTATTTCCACACATAATTCTGCCATTTTGTACACTTCCTTTTATTTTTGTTTCTTCCTTTCTTTGGTATTTGTATCCAACCAATTATCCAGTAATTTATTTCAACGATCATCTTTAATGTTTATTTTCAACAGTCAATTTCCATAAATCTTTATTTCCAGGTTCCTTCTATTAATTCCTTTTCCAACTTTTTCCCAAAGTCACCAAGTAATCGCAGAGTAATTTCTTTTCGTATCTTTTTTATCTTTATAGTATTCTAGTATTTCACTTTTCAGGGTTTCTATATTATTATAATAATATCCCTCTTATTTCATGTCAAGTTCCAATTTTAAAAGGACCAAACACTTTTCAAAAGTCACTGACATTTTTCCTTTACCATTAGGTGGCGCTCTCCATTATGTCCAAGTTCCACCCTTTCTTTTTGCCCCCCCCCCTTTTTAGGCTTTAAGCTTTTAAATTTCAATGTTTCAACTATTAGCTATTATTTCTTTTTAACACATTCAATTCCAGCATTTAATTATGCCTGCTTAGTGCCAAAATCCAAATAATTATTTAATTTGCAAGTCTTTTATAATCAAATATTTTCTTATGAATTTTCAATCTCCAAATTAATTCTTTTCCAAGTCCAAAACCAATTTCACAAATCTCCAATTTTCTTCTCTCTCTCTCGGGTTGCTGCTTTTACAATCTTTCCTAAAAATTTCTTTGTTTCTTAATTCCGGGGTACCTTAATGTCCATGTATTTTGCCTGGTTCATATACTGCTCATAGCTTCACTGCTTCAGCACAGTCTTAATTTCCTGGACTGCCTCCCATCTTTGTGGTGGCCATTTTAGACCACCACTGCAGCTTGTCTTCAGAGGGTATTTTCCTTGTCGGGGAGGAGAGATGCGGCTCCCCTCAATCCTCCAGTGGATCACTCTTTCTTCACTACCCCTCCAGGGTGGTTCCGGTCTTGAATGGGACCCTCCAATGAGTGAGCACAGAGCGAAACTGCGCACAATCGCGAATTCCACTCCGACTCGACAGGAGCACAACCGCAAGTCCCCAACTCAGAGTTTCCTGAGTTCCAGACCAGCCCATTTGTCAACGTGAACCAAAACTTGATCATATACATAGACAATACATATTAGAGATATAGCGCTCCTTCTGCCTTCATTTCTTAACTTTTAAATTATTCTACCTTGATTTTTACTTGTGATTCTGTGAGTGATATGGGCAATATCAAATTTTTATTAAATACAATTTATATGTATATATCTCTCTATATATCTAGCTAGGTAGCTAGCTAGGTAACTATAAACAAACCAACAATTAGGTGAGTTTCCAGGCAAGCAAAGACAAGCTCACTCCAATATGCGAAGTTGGATTTTATGTTTCCCTCTCCATATGTTAAGTAATGTGACATTTGAATAAAGTAAGTTTATCATCGCACCCTCTTGAAATCTAAAAACATTCTACAGAGATTGCAGAAGGATTCATTATATTTGGTTGGAGAACACTGAAGTGTAGCAAAAGGGTAGGCAAAGGATGCATTTGTCAGAGATGTAGAAAGAACTGTTCAAGTCTATTAAAAGTAAATACAGTATGAATAGCTAAAATATAAAACAAGAATAAGTATGTATGAAACACAGCCGGAAAAAACATGGTATGCAAATAGGGCAAAGAACAAAAGAAGTAAAATGCCAGTGAGCAGCCTAGGCCCTTGATTTGAAGCCATCAATAGTCCTTGTACCAAAGTAAAGCAAACCATAAATTCATAAATCAGAACAAGTTTGGTGGTGATTATATTATATTTCTTAAACTTAGTTCTCCCTGGTCAGAAGGAGTGACCAAATCTAACACAATAAACTGTTGAGATTTTTGCTATCAAATTTTAGTTATATGGATAAGGGTGATTCTGAGCCACAATAAAAGGGTGCATGAATCAAGCTGTGATTGTAGTCATGTCTTGGGAGAGTATTTTTTAAAAAAATCCACTGCTTCAATTCCTGTATGTCACTGAATGAATATGGTAGAATGGCATTTTTACTTTTGTAAGTTTTATCAAAGTCAAATGTCATTTCAATTTTTTGCCTAGAATTGCTCGGATGATTCGTCAGGAAAGAGGAAATTCCCTCCTGGTTGGTGTTGGAGGCACAGGGAAGCAGTCTCTGACTAGACTTGCCTCTCACATTTGTGGCTATAAATGCTTTCAAATAGAACTAAGTCGTGGCTATAATTATGATTCTTTTCATGAAGACCTTAGAAAGCTATACAAAATGGCAGGGGTGGAAGACAAAGACATGGTTTTCCTTTTCACAGACACCCAGGTATGAAATAACGATACTGAAATTCATTTTGCAGATAAAGCACCATTAATATAATGAAATGCGATGTGATTTATGTACTTTTGTTCATGCAGCCAGAACACTTCAGAAAGGGAATTTTAAATGCCATTCAATGTTTAAAGTTCAGATAAGACACTGAAAGTAGAGGCACTCTGCTAGCAAAGGATAAAGATAAAATTTGGATTCATTCATGTTTCTGCAAAGTGTGGGCCGTTGTTTCTCTGTTTGTTTGTTTGTTTGTTTGTTTTTGGTAGTACAGGTAGTCCTTGACTTACAACAGTTTACTTGGTGACCATTCGAAATTACAACGGCACTGAAAAAAGTGACTTATGACCATTTTTCACATGTATGACCATTGCAGCATTCTCATAGTCACAGGATTTACATTCAGATACTTGACAGCTAACTCACATTTATGATGGTTGCAGTGTCCTATGGTCACATGATCACCTTTTGTGACCTTCTGACAAGTCAATGGGGAAACCAGAGCCACTTAACAACAGTGTTACTAATTTAACAGCTACTGTGATTCACTTAGCAAACATGGCAGGAAAAGTCGTAAAATGGGACAAAACTCACTTAACAAATTTCTCCCTTAGCAACATAAATTTTGGGCTCAATTGTAGTGGTACGTAATTGGGTCATAAGTAAAGACTACCCATATCTGCCTTGTGATTTTATCCCACATAAAACTGTGGCAGGCAATGAAGTTTGCCAGTTTGTGGTGAAGGGTGATTCAAGGCATAGCAAAGAATTCTCACTCTTCATTCTAGGAATTTTAATGGAAAGTGATAAGAGGGACACAGCTAGTAATGTACAATTGCAGATTAGGAAGATGTACTGATTTATAGCATGAATAAGAATGCTTAGCTACTTGAGAACTTGCACCTTTCTGCATGTGAGCCACTGCTGGATTATGTCACTCCCTATAAAACTAAAAAAATGCCCGTAAATTAAAGAAAGAGAAAATCTAACTCTATAAGAATCCATTGATATGCCTAAACCAGTATGGAAATACAAGAATAAAAATGAGAGCAAAAACCCCCAAACAAACAAAAAGAAATACACTTGAAATGAAGCTCATGAAATGTTGATATCGGGACATTGTTTTCAACAATGAAAGTGACAACAATTTCCATGGCAACATTAGTAAGTGATTGAAGTGCGGAATAACATGGAATAATTGGAATAATTAAAGTGGAATAATTGTGGATAAAGCAGTGATGTAAATAGTATTTGATACTTAGAACAGTAATTTGAGCATTTACAAAATAAACTAGATCTATAGAAAGGACATGTTTAAAATAGATATTTGTGCCAGTATTAATTGATGAATAGAAGATAGACCCAAACAGATGTCCCAAGGGTGCTTTTTCTGAAGGCAGCTGGATTTTCTTTTAAGACGTTTTGCTTCTCATCCAAGAAGCTTCTTCAGCTCTGACAGGACAGTGGGGAATGGAAGGATTTATGTTCCTTGCAGACAGCTGGTCATTTGCATCCTTTTAGAGGGTATTTGAAGCACTTGGAGGTTTTTCTGTTTCCTCAGGGTCACCTGAGTAGTGCTCTTGGTTCCTGTAGTCTACAGTTTTTTCTCTGGAAATCCATTCCTACCCCCACACCATTCAAAGGGTGTTCATCCCAAATTATATAGCTAAAAGTCTCAGTCATCCAGGTCATGGTTGTACCAAAGGTGCTTTTTCTGGAGGCAACTGGACTTTCTTATTTTTTTTCTTTGAACTGATGTTACCATGTTACATGAATAAGATTCTGTGGGTTTACATAATTCTCATATCTTAAAAATGAAACCAATGAGGAAAAATTATAGAGGAAGTTTGGGTGGTAATTCTGGGAACAAGTGAAAGATGAAAAGGGGAAGGCTGGGAGAGAGACACCAGTCTTGCCTTATTCCTGGCATGAAATCCTTCCAGGATTCCTTGGGTTGCATCTCAGCCAAAACCCAGAATCACAAAAATATTCGACAGCTGTTTTGGATGAATTATGAGCAGTCTCAAATAATTTAGCACAGTGTTTCTCAGTCTTGGCATCTTGAAGATGTGTGGACTTCAATCCCCAGAATTCAATCCCCAGCTGCCAGGATCGAGAAACACTGATTTAGCAGAATGTCTGGAATGTGAAGTTATATTTGGCTTTGAAAGAAAATGTATTGATTTGCTCTTAAGGAGCCGATTAACATCCCTCCAGTTTCATAAAAAAGCTCCAAAACCTTCAAATTCACTGTTCTCATATTTAGTTTATCCAGTCCCTGGATAAAAACTCCCAGTCCCTGTAATGTTGTCTTATCACTCAGGCTTAACCTCATTAGGAACTGGGAACTCAAGAGATAATGGAAGGCAAAAATTCCCGCTGCCTGCCCCCAAGCTTTGGTATCACTATCTTAAAGTTCAGTTCACAATGATACCTCTTATACCACAGCTGAGCCAGGACTTAACTGCCAACCCCCAACCCCCCATTTTTATTTTTGAAAACTTATTTCGGCTCTATGAATTTTCATAATGGCAGTTCTCTGCAGCTGCTGTTAGTTTCCCCCATGGCTCCCTGCACTTGCCTTGGAATAGCTTCCTCTCTCATAATCAACTCCACCACATATTTTCAAATAATGGTGTGCCACCAGTAATTTTAGACAGTTTACACATTTGCTGCCTGAAAGCAGCAGGAGGGTCAATTTCCACTCAGCTTGAGAAACAATACAATAAACAACTGATAAAGATGTAATGTTAATCAAAGGTAGGGAATTGGTTGCAAAAGGCTCACTCAAGTCCTTGTCTCTATGGCTGCTATCTCTGCCCCCCCCCCGCCCCCCAAACAGCACAAACACACATTGCTTTACTGCATTTATAATTATATCAGACTGATGTTAAATACATTTTCTGCCTTTTCAACACTATAATAGCCTTTCTACTATTCTGTTGTGGGTTTTTTAACTTATAAAATTGTTTGAAAATAAGTTTGATAAGTAAGTTACATACACACACACACGCACAATATATATATATATTTGTTTTCTTAAGTTTTCGCGGGTACTTACATGTATGGATTCAGCTTTGTTTGAGTATTTTCCCACGTCATTGTAGTTGTTCTTTTAAAGTTGTAGCAATGTTTCAGCAGAATCTCATCTGCCATCATCAGGCTTCTGTATACAGATGAGATTCTGCTGAAACGTTGCTACAACTTTGAAAGAACAACTACAATGATGTGGGAAAATACCCGAACAAAGCTGAATGCCATATATATATAAAACAATAATCATTATTTACTAAGATATATCATAAGGACATTAAGGAAGCTCTCTTCATTCCTAAAAACGATTCCATTTCCCTCCCAATTATTTCATCATAGAATACAAATAATACATTGTAGAATAGAAATAAAAATTAAATACAGTGGGATAGAATGAAGAAGAATGTAGTAGAAGAGTTTGAGTACATTAGAAACTGGAACTTGTTAACATTGACATTATTTAAGTAGATCAAACCTTTCAAAACTCTTTTCAGTTTCCAAGATTGGTTACTGGATCAGATATGATATTAGTTGAACTGCATTCAGGAATATTTAGGCTGCTATTCCAGTAGACACACTTCACATAAATCATATTTTATAGGAGAATTGGAACTGCCATGAAACAGCCCCGTTACTGTGAGATAGTTTGTACTATTTATCACGCATTTCTTTCTAAAAAAGAAAATAATTGATTAACATTATTAGCAACATTTTAAGATTGATGTGTATCTACCTCATTTAATAGAAGGAAATCTCTCCAGTGGTATGTAAAATTTAATTAAACTCAGCAGGCTTGTCCTGAAAGCTTTTATCAAAACTTGGAGGATTAGGATTCTGCACTTGATACAGCTCATTGTATGTTTCTAATCTTTGAAGCATAAAAGTCCTTTTAAAATCTAGTTTACATCAAAATCAGATAAATATCAATAGGAGGCACTGTGCTAAATTTATATAAACTGTCACTAATATCATAGGATGATCATTTTTTGTGATAATACCCAATTAGTTTTTTATTACAAAGTTTTTGAAGAAAATCACCCTACAATCTTTCATAATGAATTCTGCTTTTAATTATCCATATTTCCTGAAGCATAGAGATTGATGCACATAAGTAATAGATTCAATTCTTGTTGTTAGCTGCCAAGTTTACTGTTGCAATATGTTAGAAAACTAAAACACAACTTTAATTAGAGCAATGTTATTTAAAAATATCTCTCTGGCTGAAAATTAACACAATGATAAAGAGCTTTGAAAACCCCCACAATAAATTATGATTCTGTAACTCTTACTGCTATTTATTAGCTATATTAGCAGTGGTTTTTCTAATAATGTAATCTGTACTAATGTTGCCCTGGTTATGAATATTGAATTGGGATATTTAAAATCTATTTCTTCTTTGAACATCACATGCATCAAATCAAATCTTTATTACGGTGATAGATTATCATGAATATCATCACCAATTGTTTTAGTTCATTCTTGTTAATCTTGTTTAGTTTTTGCCTTTTTCCTTTACTCTATGAAAGAAAAAAAATGGAACACATGAAATACTTCAATTGTGTGATATAAATATGTGTTTGTTTGTTTATTAAATTTATATGATGCTTATTCCCCCAATAAGGCAACTCTGCGATTTACAGATCATAAATAATTTATCATTGTTTATCAGGCATGTTTTAATTTTTTTCTCTCCCAACAATACCAAACAATAATAACTTAATAATTCATAAACATGCTGGCATTCATGAAATTAGTCTCATTGGTCAGGTAATTGTTTAATTTAGCATTTCTTCCATTTTCTCAAAAGATTAATTTCTGCCCTTGAAATCTGTCAATCTTGAACTAAATCAGTATCCTTTCTTAACTGGAGCAAAAGAGATGATCATTAGGTCATACTGTATGCAGTCAGACTGCCAAAGGCACATCATCTGAGCCTGTTAATTGTGTAACATGAAATGGAAAAAGCTTAGCTATCAGTTGAATAATGAGGCCAATCCTATAGCAATCGTCAAATATTATAAAATGTTAGAATTGTAAAGAGCCATTAAATCAACCCCCTTGCTCAGTGCAAAAACACATCCTAGACAGACGGCCATATAGTCTCTGCCTGAACACCAGTGAAGGAGAACTCATCACTTCTTAATTTGTTCCACAGTCAAACTGCTCCTTTTTTTTTGTAATTCATTTGGAATCCTCCTTCTTGTAACTTATATCTAGAATGATAGAAACAAACAAATGTGACAGACTTTCAGGTATCTGAAGGTTATCATGTTCTTCTTCTGTCATCTCTTCTCAAAGGTTAATGTGCCGAATTCCTTCTGTCAGGTTCAAGGATCATTAATAGCATTCCCTTATGCTGCAAGATATTCTGTGGTTTAGCCTCACAGCAAGACAACTTAATTCCCATGAGAAATGTACTCTGGGATCTGATGGACTTTTTTGATAACTGGTTTCGGCATGGGGGTTACTCAAATCCCTTAGTAAAGAATGTTTAGTGTAGGAGATATATTTTCAGGGATATATTTGAATTGAATTAATTTATTAACTGAAGCGCAAATTGGTTTATTGCCAGCTTTGAAGGAAATGGAGGAGGCCTAAGAAAACCTGTCCAGCTACAGTTGTTTTAAAGAGATGTGTACAAATTATAATATGTATGTAAATAGATAACAGTCAGGTATTCCATGAGGTATAGCCAACACAAAGTATTTGATTAGATCATATACCTAGTTAGGTCAGTGCAGCCATTAGGGTGCAGCTATAAGGTAATGGGGCAGGAGTACAGAGACAATGGGGTTTTGAGAGAACTAAAGGCAGGATTCTGTAATTGTAGCGGTTTTTTTTCGCCCAAGGGATTTAATTTCTTTTGCTTTCCCAGAGCTCTGTGACCTCCCAGCTTATTAGCGTTCTTGGCCTTTTCTAGGTTTTATGGTTTAGCTGACTATTTTAGTTTCCCTGGGAACGTATATTAAAGTAGCAATTTTTAGCTTAATCCCCCAAATCTCCATTAGGAAACAGTTTGTTTGAGAATGTTTATTTCATCAGAGATAATTTAACAAAAAGGTATAAAAAATATTCCAAACAAGTAAATATTGAGATAACGCACAGAATCTCTACAAAACTTAGATACCATATACCAGTAGATAAATCCTAAGACAGAGTTACCTTGAGATAAGGTGGGTGGCCTATTAATTTAATAAACAAACAAACAATAAAAATAAGACACTGAGTTTTAAACTTAATCCAGCAACTATTTATAAAAATCTTATTCAGATAAACATAGGCATTGAAACATAGGCATTGTGGCTTTTCTGCATGTACCTTTCTTTCTTTCTATGTCCCACTGAGAGAGAATGGACGGGATATATGCATTTGTGTTTTTCTGAATTTGAGTGACATGTGTATCATTAGGAAGATACCATATAGGATATTTATGTTCTGTGGGATATTGTGGTACATATGGACACTCTTCTACATTTTATTGTACTGATTTAGTGAAGCAGAATAATAATAGGCAATATTATGATTATCCATGGAATCTTGGTTCTGCTGAAAATATAAACGTCTCTTAAGTAATTTGGATTTTGCAAATTTGTGGTAGAAAGGAAATCAGTAAAACTGAACTTTCCAGATTTTTAAGATGTTGCTTAAACTTTCTTATTTGTTTACAGATTTGACATTAATAAGTAAAAATTAGATGAGGTTAATTTTTCAATATTTATTTATGTTCAGAAGTAAGCCCCATTCAAGATAAATCAAAACAGCACAAATTATCAGTCTTGGATAAACAATCCAACAGTACAGATAACATGCTGAGAAAAAAGGAGACATCTGTTCCTCTGCTGAAAATCTCAGATTTTAGCAGCAATAATATGTTTTATGCTAATTAATACTGCAGTTTTTTTAACAACATGTTTTGGATGTAAATATCATGGGGGGAAATGCTTAATGATTGGGTTTTTATACATAACTTAGGAGCGACAAATTAAAAGTAAAGCTGAGAAGAAAACATATTTTAGAAGTAACCAGATCTGATTCTTGTAATGGATACTAGTTCTCTTTTCTCTTATTTTCTAGCAATGTTTGGTTTCTGACTCTCTTTTTTTAACAATATAACTTTTTAAATACTTGGTATTTATAAAATCTTTAGATAGTTGTAGAAGAATTCCTAGAAGATATAAATAATATTTTGAATTCTGGAGAGGTACCTAATCTGTTTGAAAAGGATGAACTGGAGTTTGTCATGGCAGCTACTCGACCCAAGGCAAAAGAAGTAGGAATAGCAGAGGGCAACAGAGATGAGGTAAGATATTATAAATACTGTAAATTTACATGTATAATTTAAATCCATGTTTATTATAGATATTTAAATATATCAGCAATTTATAAGAATTAGAGAGGTATATAAGCCCCTGACTTACAACCATTCATTTAGTGACCATTTGAAAATTTCAGTGGCATTGACATGACCGTTTTTTATACTTACAACCATTGTAGCATCCCCATGGTCAAAATTCAGGCACCTGGCAAATGGCATGTATTTATGACAGTTGCACTATACCAGAGTCATGTGATCACCATTTGTAACCTTCCCAGCTGGCTTCTGACAAACAAAAGTCAATGGGAATTTGCTTAATGACCACACAATTCAATTAATTACTGCAGTGATTCACTTAACAACTGTGACAAAAAGGTAATAAAATAGGTTAAAACTCACTTAACAACTGCCTTGTTTAGCAATGGAAATTTTGGACTCAGTTGTGATAGTAAGTCCAGGACTACCTATATTTAAGCCATTTAGACTATTGCTTCTTATAGTACAGGGTTGTCAAATTCATGGCCTGTGGACCGGATGCGTCACGTGCTGGCTCCACCCCCGCTTGGTTTAGCAATGAGGGAAAAAGTCCTGATACATCACGTGACGATGCCATGATGATGCAAGTTTGACACCCCTGTATCATTTTCAGTAACACAAACTGTCTAAAAAGTGGATGATGGAAATGATACTAATAATTATGTTTACTTTCTGTCACTGAATTATAACTTGTCTTTTCTCAGGTATTTCAGTATTTCATTAGTCGAGTCCGACAGAAGCTGCACATTGTCCTGTGTATGAGTCCTGTTGGAGATGCTTTCCGAGCACGGTGCCGAATGTTTCCCTCCCTTGTGAACTGCTGCACTATTGACTGGTTTGTGCAGGTAAACAATTCATTGAAGAATGTTGATAAGATGTTAAACAATTTATGAATCTACTTTAAGGATTGCTATTTTCCCATCAAGTTTACTTTTTTCTATATACTGAAACATTATATTCAACCTATAATTTAAGTACAAATTAATATAATTTTGGAAAATGGTCAAACATTGGCCCTTGGTTTTTCTCATCATTCATGGCTTTTGAGAAAATTATTTTACATTTTATAGGGAAAGAAGAAATATCTCTGCTAAATGTAATAGTAACTAAAAGGAAAATATCCTTCAATAGTCAATGAGCATTAATGTTTTCATGGGTTACAAGTGGAATACATTAGTATTTCTTTCCAATTCCAGAAATCATAAATTAAAGCAGCTGCCTTATGTTCATGCCATATGAAAGTATGATATTAAGTACAATTTAATAATGGCCTCCACATCCTTTTAGTCTTTCAGTGACAATTCTGCTGAAATAAATTGAAAAAAAATGGTTTGTGTATTGCACATATATTTCAAGAAAGATTATTTAGATAGCCATTTTCTCTTTTTTTTCCCCCAGTGGCCAAAAGAAGCACTTCTTTCTGTATCAAGAACTTTTTTTATGCATGTTGATCTCGGAACTGATCGAATGAAAGAGAAACTTTCTGTAATGTGTGTAGACATCCATATGAGTGTTACAGAGATGGCAGAGCAGTATTATGCAGAGCTCCGGCGACGCTACTATACAACACCAACTTCCTATTTAGAGTTAATCAATCTTTATTTGTCCATGCTTGCTGAAAAAAGGAAGCAACTGGTTTCAGTACGTTGATCTTTATTAAATAATAATGGAATTTAGTATAGAAACGTTTTTCATTCCCTACCCCACTGTTGTCATACAAACAAACTTATTTATATTGTTCTTTGTAATGAAAATATTGCTATTCGGTAGTAGGAGTGTAGGTATCATTTCTATCAAATTGGCTTAAATATAATCTCTCATCCATTTATATCTAAATTTAGCATGATTGTATAAGAAATTCAGATGTCAACATTTCTGTCTCTGAATAAGGCAATCTACATTCAGGAAAAACAGCTGTTGATGGTTTTAGCCATACTTTTCACAGATAATAGGAGTTTTGTGCAGTTATCTTCCAGACAGATGCTACTAATCTGTACAATGAAAGACAATGTATTCTAGTCTTCATATGTAGACACAGCTAGGACTGCAAATCTCCATAAGCTTCAAATGTTATATGCGGCAAAACTGGACATAGCAGCATGGATGGAAATGTATTTGTCTATCTCTCAGCAAAAACTACCTACTAGATTGGTACAATATGGACTAGCTTTCTTCACTCTTCAGTTGTCTTTAGACCGGTGGCCCCCAAGCTTTTGGACACCAGGGACCAATTCCATAGAGAGAGATTTTTCCGCAGACCGGAAGGGGTGCGGTTTCATGTGCTACCTATATCCCTCAGCGGGGGCTTTGCTTGTTTGTGCAGCCAGTTTCTGACATACTGCAGACCGGAGATTGGGGACCCCTGCTTTAGACCATTCTGGTTTGAAATTTTGGGAGCTATGGTCTGATTAAGGAATACCAGTTGAAGAAGTCTACCCTAAGATCTAGTAGAATAAAACAGTCTTTGAGTAAAAAAAACATTGCAGCAAAGTGTCAATTATAGTGTGAAAACTAGGTTAACTTTGATAGAAATATTTACTTTGTTGTAAAAGATAATGTTTTTTAAGTAAAAGAAATGCTAAAGCTATCCAGTCGAGTAATTTCTTTGGCATGCTGATTTGGCTAATTAAAATGATGGTAATAAATACATATTAAAATATTGATATCATTATCACGGTCATTTTAATTTAACTAAGATTATCCATAGAATTACTGAAAACAGCCACCTGCATCAGATTTTTAAGATATCTTTTCAAAGTACTGAAACAATTATCAGTATTTATTTGCTTGTTTTTCAGGCTCGGGATCGGGTAAAGAATGGTTTATCCAAACTGTTAGAGACAAATGTACTTGTTGACAAAATGAAATTAGATCTTTCTGCTTTAGAACCAGTTCTCAAGGAGAAATCAGTGGATGTTGAGGCCTTGATGGAAAAATTAGCAGTCGATCAAGAAAACGCTGATCAGGTATAAAATGTTATTAAATATTTTTAAAAAAATTAATATATATTTATTTATCAATGTAACGCCACGGTATGTCTTCCTCTATCTGAATATTTTTCTGTTCGGCAGTTCCTAGATAAAGTAACATATATAAAAACATTTAAGGGTGTTTGCATGTTATGTTATAAGTTAATATGTGGATGTTGTAAGAATGTGAATGCCAAATGGTTTTGTAATCCCTAATAAATAGGAATGCACAAGCATCTTTGAGATCACCTCTGAGAAACAGATCAGCCAATCTGCCATTTTGGGAATGGCCACAATTTTTGCAATTCGAGAATTGCCACTGCTTCCAAAATGGTGCCCTCTTCCAGAATAGTACCATGTGGCCTCTGTAGAGGAAGAGCTCTCTTTCTCAAAGGTGGTTTTCAGTAAGTGGAGTGAGTTGTGACTAGAATGAGTGAAGTTCCAAGACTATGGAAACTAGTGGGGTGGGAAACTCTGAAAAGGGTGCCTCGAGGTGGGAGACACCCAAGTAAAACACATATGAATACCAAACTCTCCACTTAATGACATAGAGGGCCACTTAATCATAATGTAAAAAGCAGGAATTGTGGCCATTAAGCAAGGCAATCACATGGGCTTCTTACTTCATGACTGCCACAACTTATAATCATAATTTTGTGCTCAACTGTGACCATAAACCAAAAACTACCTGAAGTGCAGTCTCATTTGCTTTGGGTAGGGAAAGCTTTATCAATGCAGAGTTTTTAACTTTCTTCATTAAGAAAGCAATATCTTTCCACATGTTAAAAGATCAGATCATAATAGCAATGGCACTTCATAGTGCTTCACAGCTCTCTCTTCGCGGTTTACAGGGCCTGCCTATTGCCCCCAACAATCTGGGTCATTTTACCCACCTCACCAGGATGGAAGGCTGAGTCAACCTTGAGCTGGTCAGAATCAAATTGCTGGCAGTCGGCAGAATTATCTTCATTCTAACCACTGCACTACCACGGCTCTAGTAGAAGAATTTTACTAAATAGAAACAATAAACTTTAATGGAGGTTTTCGATCCACCAGAATTCTACTGCCTGAAAAGGGAAGGAATTTCTCCAGTTATACAATTCCCCCCTCTGCTTTTAAACTCTAAGGAATCCTTTGAGGCAATGAGGAAGATAGCATTGGAGTCCTGTCTATACCCCCCTCCATACACTGTTCTTCCTACTAGAATAATTTTGCTTAAGGATATTTCATCTAATCCACTAAATTCTGAATTCCCATATAAGCAATGACTGCTACCTGTTCTATTTCGTTTTCTTAGGAAATCTGCACGTAATCCTCAATTTAAAAGCATTCATTTCACAATGGTTTGGAGCTACAACAGTGCTTTAAAAAGTGATTTGTGACCTGTCCTCAAAGTTACGACCATTGCATCACCCCGATAGTCACATGAGTTTGGGCACTTGGCAATTGGCTTGCATTTGCAACCATAGTCAGAGGATGGCAATTTGCAACCTTTCCAGCCGGCTTCCAACAAGCAGAAACAATGGGGGAAGCTGGATTTGCTTAACAACCATGTAATTCATTTAACAACAATGTTAAAAATAGTTGTGAAATTGGGGGGTCATGTGATGACTCATTTAACAACTACATTGTTAGTGATCAAAATCACTTTGTTACTCATTGTGGTCTTAAGTCGAGGATTATCTGTGTTTAAAATATTTTTTTCTTAAAATATGTATTTCTTTTTAATTTTATTTATCGATTAATTTTTTATGCTGCCCATCTCTCCTACAAGGTGACTCTTTTTTCTTCCAGGTTCGGCGTGTTGTTCAGGAAGATGAAGCTGTTGCAAAAGTAAAAGCAGAGGAAACTCAGGCAATAGCTGATGATGCCCAGAGAGATTTGGATGAAGCCCTTCCAGCTTTAGAAGCTGCCAACAAAGCCTTAGATTCTTTAGATAAGGCAGATATTTCTGAAATCAGAGTTTTCACTAAACCTCCTGATCTTGTCATGACAGTGATGGAAGCTATTTGTATTCTTTTAAATGCAAAGTAAGATTGCTATATTTATATATATAACCCTATATAACCCTATATTTATATATTTAATCTTTTGTATTGACTTGTAGCTTTTATCCTTCACCTAGAGTGATGTTGTTTCTGAAAGCAATTTTCTTCAGCATGTGTTAATTTTTCCATCTTTTGTGCAATTATACGTGATGCCCCTCTGATCCAAATTTCCCAACAGCTATTGAAATAGCTAATGTCATGAAGCTGAAACCATAAAACTGGTGACCTCACACTATCCCTTTGGTAATAGTTATAGATAGGTCTTTTGTCCCGTCCCCCCGTCTCCCCCCCCCCCCGATATTAGGGCTTCAAATTCAAAAGGATAAATATGCATCGGAGAACACCTGGCACCTCTCAGCAACTTTTTAAAACTACTTAGACTCTTCCCAAGGTCACACAGTTGTCTTCTACAGCCGGTGTGCAATCTTGAGAAAAGAAATGTTGCCTTGAATGTTGACAGCCTATCCCAAAGGAATTCAGTAAAGCATGATCCTTCAAGTGTAGTTATTGGAGAGCAAATGAAAGGCATAGTAATATACTTTTTTAAAAGATAGGTTTGTATAGTGGTTAAGGCACCCTTCTAGAAACCAGGAGAACATGAGTTCTAGTTCCACCTTAAGCATGAAAAGCTGGCTGGGTGACTTTGGGCCAGGCATTCGCTCTCAGCCCAACCTACCTCATAAGGTTGTGTTTGAGGGAAAATGGGAGGAGGAAGAAGGGAGGAGGTATGTTCCCTAGATTATTTATACAGATAATAAAGATGGGATAAAAAATAAATACAAGTTCTGACTCTGGTCCACCTCATTGTATGTAGGACTTCATTTACTATCACCAAACTATACTTCTTCCTTAATGCTTACAGTACACTTCAGCACCCTTTTCCTCTCAATATTTGCTGTTATTTTTTTCCTTCCATGTTTCTTCTGCCATTGCACTGTTCCAGCTGATTCAGCTGATACATTTCCCACCCCCCAGACAAGCTGTCAACTATTGTGGCACAGCCTCGAAATATAGCTGTTCAATTGGCTGCTGGCATAGGTATTTCATTGACCTTTAAGCTTTCCAAAAGACCAAATGCCCACACCATTCTCTGAACTGTCTTCCCCAATGGTTAAAATGCCCTGTGGTCTGATTCATCTTGTAGAGAATATAAGGATGGCTGGACATCTCATAGCTAGTCCATTCTGCCCTTAGCATAGTCTATCTAATGACTGACATTTGCAATCAACTATTACATATTGAATCTAAATTCAATTTTGTACATGCCAAGCCAGACAAAACTGACACATAGAGTAAATTTGCAAGTTGACTCTACCCTTCTAAGCCTTGTATGTCCCATCTGCTTATGAGTATGAATAACTCCCTAAATAGATGCACATCTTTGATGTTTTATGATGACTACTCATTTGTTTATGTCTGATTTATTTTGGCCATGTCATGCATGCAAATCCATTGGAGAAGGCAATGATACTAGGAATGATTAATGGAATAAGAAGAAGGGGAAAGCAAAAACATGCTGGCTTTATAACATTAAATCTGATACAAAGTTGTGCATCCAACAATTGAAAGAAGCTGTGCTTGACAGGATAGCATGGGCAGCACTTGCCTACAAAGTCTCCGATAGTCAGATATGACTAAATGGTTAAAATAACAGTGACTCATTTGCTTGCTTAATTCAATCAAGATTATCACTTTGTATTTTTGTTTTGAATAAATTGATCATAATATATATTTATGTTACACAATTACACATGTTTATTAGACAAAACCATGGATTTAGTACTGATTTACTCTTAATAAGATTTACAAAAAAACGAACCCCACTGAATTCAGTGAATCTGAATAAATAGAAATGCTGTCCAATATTACCAATTTAAAATGGAATAACTGTTCAATAACTATGACTAAATAGTATCAGTTTATTTATATGATTGTCAATTTCTTACAAGGCCATCTTCTCTTCATCTATTGATATCAGTTTGAGAATCTGTATACTCCATATCCTTTTTAATGCATTAAATCATATAGAACAATGTAGAATTGTTTTCCTTTTTGGATGTTTTGCTTATGTTTCAGTAGTCTTGATTTTAAAACAACATTGTTTTGTCATGTAGCAATTTGAGCTCTTGAATGAAAGTGTGACATGAAGATAACTATCCTTTTTTGAGAAGAGAAATCAGAACATTTCATTTATGAGTTTCTCTTCCTATAACAAAGGACTGTAATTAATCACATCTTTTATGTTATTTATAATAGTACATAAAGAGTGTAACCCTATACATGTTTACTCAGAAATAAAAATCTACATGTAATAATTGATTTTGGAGGGTGTGGCATAGGATTGCAGGCAGCCCACAGTAATGTTATTTGCCAAATAAAGTACAACACTTGGACTATTTAGTGCTGGCATTTCAGTTTCTCAGCAGAACTAAGCCTCAAGATGCAGTTGTAAATCACCTTCTTTCCATTTCTACATAAAAAAGAATTATGTATGACATCAAAAATGGCAGCATGTTTTATCAATCTCTCATTTACTTTTAGAGGATGTCAATGACATGGATGAAAACGTATTTTCTGTTTAAAAAATAGAAAGGAACCTTGTGTTTGCCAAGGAAAAAGAAAGATAAAAAAAAACTGCCTCAGGATAATGAAATTATATATTTTTACATGTTGGGATGTGGTTAAATTTTCTATGCTGTACAGGAAGAGAAATTGTAGCAGCTTAATATACTTTCTTTTTCAAAAAATGAATTAAATGATATTCATAATGGTTAAGGCACCAGGCTAGAAAGCAGGAGACTAAATTCTACTCCCAAATTTGGGCCAGTCTCTCTCTCTCTCTCTCTCTTTCTCTCTTTCTCTCTCTTACTTATAAAAAATAATGAAGGTGGGATAAAAAAAACTCTAAATAATAATAAGCTTTACTTGGAACAGCTTTCATCCTGCAATGATCCCCCATCAAACATTCACACTTGTCTATCCCAGGTCCTTGGAAAGGACTCAGTAAATAGATAAAAATGCAAAACTCAGTCTGACCATCTTGGCTGACTATGGGACAAACCATAGAAGCTTCAGTTTATGATACTGCAAAAAAATAATTTAAACATGCAGCATCCAGCACAATTTCCTTGTATTATATCCTCCCCCTAGGATCAGAAGCCTTTTTTAACTCTTTTCACCAAGTCTGCATACTGGATATACCTGTAGGTCATGAAACATACAGTATATTTCATCTTAAAACTGGAGGTTGTTTTTTTTTTTTTTTTTAAACCTATAATACTGATCTTTTTACAATATATATTTTCCAGGGAAGATCTTCATCAATCTTTTCATTTTAATCTTTCAGGCCTGACTGGGCAACAGCAAAACAACTACTCAGTGATTCCACTTTCCTGAGGAAGCTTCTAGAATATGATAAAGAAAATATAAAGAGCGCGATATTAAGTAAGCTTCAGAAATACATAAACAATCCTGATTTTGTGCCAGAAAAGGTAGAGAAAGTGTCAAAGGCATGCAAGTCTATGTGCATGTGGGTGAGAGCTATGGATTTATACTCTCGCGTTGTAAAGGTGGTCGAGCCAAAAAGGCAAAAGTTACATGCTGCCCAGGTATTTATTCTTTTTTTCCCCAAATTTTTTTTTTATCTGCAGTCTGATTATTAACTGTTGAATCAATTCTCTTCTGTTTTTACCTATTAGCAACTAAGTGATGAAAACAAGCACTTTTTCTAGTACGATCGGTTCGCTATTGATTCTTTCATACAATGAAAGAATTCATTCCTATATTGACATGTAACCTGTCTTGGATTATGAAAATTCTTTATTTGTAGTGTTAGATGTTAAATGCCTTTCTTTCTCTTTCCATTTCATTCCCAAACCTGCAGGAGCATAGAATATTTTTCTCTTCTTGTCTTGCAAAAGCATAGAGTCAAAGAAGAATTTGCTGATTCTTTAGACCTGCCCTTCTGCATTTGCTTACTTAGACCAAGCTGACAGTAATGGAGAACATTTGCTTAGTTTAAGCTTTTATAGATATCCCTTCAAATTACCATTGTCTGAAGAGTAGCACTGCTACCACAACAATTTCAATATTGTTTTTTTTTCTTTATCAAACTCTCTCCTTTAAATCAAACTGACAAAGCTAGGACTGAGTTTATGTACTTCCCACTTCCCCACAGAACAATCCCTGTCTGTATATAAAGTTGAGGCAATTGCAAGTGAATGATGTTTTTTAAAGTTTCAGTCATCAGCTTATTTTTATGAGTGGCAATGTTTGTGTTTTTATTTTGTTTTCCTCTTTACATTTCTATTGCATGTTCCCCAAATTAGGGAATGTGTTGTTTCTGAAATTGCCTTCATTTACATCTTTAGAAGAACAATTAAGATTTATTTCTGTAGCAAGATGTTTATATGATAACATATGGCTGGGGGGGGGGGGCTATAATGTTGTTATTTATATATCTTTGAGAAGAAATATATTTGGCATTTCTATAAATTGAATAAATGAATCTAATGTATTTTGCTAACATGTCCCAAAATCATTAGTCCATACACTTTATGTGTTTTTAGGTGGCATGCCATAGTGAAGTAGCAATATTTCAGAAATATTTGATTATCTGATAAATGAGAACCATCTTATGGCAATATAAAATAAAATTGAAATCAGGGAGGAAAATCTCTGCTGCTGCCTATTTGCCCATGAACTTTTCAAAGGAAAGTTGTTATAATTCCCATTCCAACATTTTTGTTCTCAACAAAGCATGTGTGCATGAACGGGTGTAGGAAGGAATATTTTATAGCTGTTCCATTTACTAATATATTAAATTATATTGGTATTACAATAAATCGTTAGCTTGGCATGGTACCAAAAGAGTTGGATTTGTGATACTTTGATTCAGATGCAATTCTATTTTTAAAGATGGTGACTCATTTTGAGGAAATCTTGAGATTCCTCAAAGTGAACATGAATATGTATTAAATGTTATATAATTTATAATGTTATATAAGTAGTGATAATGTATAATTATTTGTAGTTTCTTCCATATTCTATTTTGCTCGAAAGCAACTGAGCAAATAAATAAAATAAGACATTCAGAATATATGGCAGAATAATAATTTGAATTAATTCGTATTATGATTAGGCAGAACTTGATGCAACTTTAGCTACCCTTCGTGATAAGCAAAAAAAACTGAGACAGGTAGAGGAACAAATACAGGAATTACAAGATCAATATGAAAGAAGTGTGAATGAAAAAGAAACCCTTGGTAAGTACCTATTTTAAAAATTATAAAAAATATTTCAGAGTGGTGTTTCTTAATTATCTTCTTAGTGTATGGAACGAGTTCCAAGCTCTCATGAAATCTGTACTAATACAAGTAGTCCTTGACTTACAACTACAATTGAGCTCAAAATTTCTGTAGCTAAGCATGACAGTTGTCAAGTGAGTTTTGCCACATTTTATGATCTTTCTTGCCAAAGTTGTTAAGTGAATCACTGCAGTTGTTAAATTAGTGCCATGGTTGTTAAGTGAGTCTGGCTCCCCCCATTGACTTCGCTTTTCAGAAGGTTGCAAAAGTGATCACATCATCCTTGGACACTGCAATCATCGTAAGTGTGAATCAGTTGCTGAATTTTTGATCATGTGACCATTGGGGATGCTGCAACTGTTGTAAGTGTGAAAAATGTTGTAAGGCACTTTTATAGTGCTGTTGTAACTTTGAACGATCACTAAACAAACTGTTGTAAGTTGAGGACTGCTTGTAAAAGTTCACCAGTGTAGTTTAGTAACATCTTAAAATCCTGCTTACACAGTCATCTTTCAAAAACATATTTTCACTGAAGCCGTACACACAAAATGTAATAGCAAAATATCCATATGTGAGAAATGTGTCATGTTATGTTAGGAAGGCAGTTTGGTAAGAAAGTGCAGATTATCAACACAAAATCAAATGATCGTAATCTATTTTTTAAGAATTACTCCATAATGAAATCTTTCATATTGCTAACTCTAGTGCTGTGTTTTGTTAGTCATTCAAAAGACAAAAAATAGTTAATGAAATGAATTACTCTGAATTATAACCATGATCTAATAGAATTATCATTGTTTAGCAAAGACCATGGCACTGACTCAGGCTCGTCTCAACCGCGCTGGAAGACTTACAGCTGCATTAGGGGATGAACAGGTTCGATGGGAAGAAAGTATTTTGAATTTTGAGGCAGAGATTTCAAATATCACTGGAAATGTATTCATAGCTGCTGCTTGTGTAGCCTACTATGGGGCTTTTACTGCACATTATAGACAATTGGTGAGTTAAATTAAAATATTTATTTTCTCTAGACCATAACTTTTACTGATTTGACTTTTATTTTTATCTTATTATGAAGCCGGTATGCTTCATAAACGCTGCTGTACATCATAGAAGCACTTGTAAATCTAAATAAGTGCAAATAATTTTCCCACATATGGAGAACTGTAAAAAAAATCTACACAGCCAAATCATGATCTTCCCCTTTTTGCTGTCAGTAATCAAGAGTGGCTAAGGGAACTGGATATTTTTTTGATGCTGCTCTTTAAAATAATAATCAAGATCAAAAAGAAAGAAAAATGTGTAAATGGAAACTGTAACCTAGAATGGAAATAGTGATTTGGGAGCATGCTGCTCAGGTCAAATATTTATGAGCCACGGTGGCGCAGTGGTTAGAGTGCAGTACTGCAGGCTACTTCTGCTGCCTGCTGGCTGCCTGCAATTTGGCAGTTCGAATCTCACCAGACTCAAGGTTGGCTTAGCCTTCTATCTTTCCAAGGTTGGTAAAATGAGGACCGGATTGTTGGGGGCAATATGCTCTTTCTGTAAACTGCTTAGAGAGGTGTGTAAAAGCACTGTGAAGCGCTATATAAGTCTAAGTGCTATTGTTTTTTTTAATAAGTTTTTTATTTTTTATATTTTAAAAACACCTCTTTTGGTGAACAATTTAGTTCCAGGTTTTTACATTTCAATGAAAATGTGGCCTTGATTACATATTCTTTTATCATAATCAATTTCATATCATTTATATTCATCACAATTATTATATTCATTTCCAATTCATATCATAGCTTATTTCATTTTTCTTTAAATATTCTCATATCTTATTTTAAAATGGTATCTAAAATTTCCTATTTCATTTGTATATTCATTATACTTATATACAGTACTTTATCTGTCACATTTGCAATATTATCACATACTTTTATTTCATTCACTATTCAATTAATTTCATCATAGTTCTAATAATTCAAGAAAAAAATAACCCCCTTTAATTATCAATTTGAGTGTGCCACCCTTTTACCTTATTCATTCCTCAGTTTACTCCCCTTTATTTCATAATAATAATTTACCATAATATAATTACTTTTTAATTATCACATTCTAGATTAATAACAATAGTCTCCTATCACATATGCATATATATATATTAAGTCAGATTCTGCATAGTATTTTTCCCTCAATTGCATTCTAAATCATTGTTTCAGAAGTATTCAATTAATTATAGAAACTGATATCAATCTTTCTATTACAATCCTTATAATTCATTTTAATTTTATTCTTCTTTACACTTATCATTCTTATCCTAAATTCCCATTTCCACAATTATTCCAGTTAGAGCTATATGTGATTTAGCCATAATCCTTAAAAAAAGAAACAAAAACCAAAAAAAATCAGTTCCAGTCTTTTCAATTTAAAAGTCTGTATTCTTGTATACCATAACATATTACCTTGCAGAATCCCCTTTCCTACTCCTCATCTACCCATTATCTCTAGGTCTCATAACTGTGTACTTTCTTTTCATTTTTGTTCTCTTTCCGCTTCCCCTCTTCCCCCCTTATGTATTTATTTACATGTAGTCCTCGACTTATGACCACAATTGAGCTCCAAATTTATGTTGTTAACTGAGACATTTGTTAAGTGAATTTTGCCCCATTTAATCACCTTTCTTGCCCCAGTGGTAAAGTGAATCACTGTGGTTGATAAGTTTGTAACCTGGTTGTTAAGTGAATCTTGCTTCTCCATTGACTTTGCTTGCCAGAGGGTTGCAAAAGGTAATCACATGATTTTGGGACACAGCAGCGGTCATAAGTATGAACCTGTTGCCAAGCCTATGAATTTTGATCACATGATCATGGGGATGCTACAAAGTTGTAACTAAAAAAATGGTCACTTTTTTCAGTGCCATTTTAACTTTGAACGGTCATTAAATTAACTTTTGTAAGTCCAGAACTACCTGTGTTTTAGTGGAAATTACAAATTGTTTAAAAAATTAAAATTATCTAAAAATAAACATATTTTTGTAATTGATTAGTATCATTAATAGATGCCTACAAAAGCAAAAATATTGACATAATTAGATTTTCATGATTGGTTACACAGTCAACCAAATATTTATAGAATCCTTCCCAAGGATCTGGGATGTTTTTATTATTAGGTTTTTTTTAATGTTAATGACCATTGAATTCTTTTTACCAGTACTTGAACTTTTATATCTACCAATTCCATTGATTACTATCCAGCTACAATTGTATATAATTTTCCACTACCAAAGTCAGAAGCAATTGCTGAAAAATCAGAATTATGGTCCTACTCATTTTGACAATCTCATTAAGAGAAAGGTATTTTGGTTTATAAGATTATTTATATCCCAAAACATTACTATATAATTTCAGATCATCCAGTTAAATATATCTTCATATTGAACATCTGCCTTATTAACTCTCATGCAAACTTTGTCTTGATTAAAATAATTAGCATTTCTTACAGTAACTGAAATAGCTTTTCCTGATTTATGTTTCCCTTTTCAAATTAGTTAATTGAATGCTGGATCAAACAATGCCAAGATCTAGACATTCCTATTAGTTCTGACTTTAGTCTTATAAATATTTTGGGAGATCCCTATGAAATTCGACAGTGGAATACTGACGGATTACCTCGCGATTATGTTTCAACTGAAAATGGCATTCTAGTTACACGTGGACGGCGCTGGCCACTCATGATTGATCCTCAGGATCAGGTAAGTGTTTATTTTAATCATTTATTCATAGCTGACATATCCAAGAAATATAGTTTGTTTCTATAAAGACTTGTGTGCAATTATTATTCAGTATTGTTGGTTTATGTTCCTTTAGAGATCCAGCTTAGCTTCTAGGCTCTGGATAATTCTTCTGTCACCTTGCTCTAATAGTTTGAAAAGAAAAAGAAAGTCACAGAAGAATTTAGGGATTTGCCACTGCTTTTCTGAATTGACTTTGTCAAACTGGACCACTGATCCTTTGAATCTTCCCTCTGGTTCTCAACTACAATTTCACCAACCTATCACTGTGATCTGGATTCTTTGAACAAACAAACACCTCCTTCTTTCTCAATTATTATAGAAGATCTATCCAATAGCTGCTATCCGCTTTCTAGAACTGTTGGCTTTTGAATACCCAGAAATCCTTCAACATTTTAATTGGCCCTATAACTATTCACTTCTGGGCTCAATACATACCACAGTAATATCTGGCAGTCTTCTGTAATGGCAGGGTATAGCAGTAATAGCTACAAAAAAGCAATATCAATAGAGTCATGTATTTGAAATGGGTGGCCATGTAAATCTACCAAATAAAACAAAACAAAACAAAACAAAATGGAAGTTACTGTCCCCAAGGCAGTGTTCTAGGACCAACTCTCTTCATACTCTACATAAATGACCCTGTGATCATATTAAGAGCAATTACGTTCTCTTCGCTGATGATGTAAAGCTGTTCAATACCACAGACAATACTGCTACCCTACAAAAGATCTTGACTATGTATCAGAATGGTCAAACAAATGGCAACTTCAAATCTCAACAAATAAATGCTCTGTCTTACATATTGGCAAAAAAATCAGAAAATAAAATACAAGCTGAATAGTCAAGATCTTGTTGATGACCCAAGCTCTGTAAAGGACCTTGGAATACTCACCTCTAATGATCTAAGTGCTAGAGCCCACTGCAACACATAGCCAAAAGGCATTAAGAGTTGTTAACCTAATCCTACATAGCTTTTTCTCTGTAATATCACACTACTAACCAGAGCATACAAAACATTTGCTAGACCAATACTCGAATACAGTTCATCAGTCTGGAACCCACATTACGTATCTGATATTAGCACAATTGAGAAAGTCCAGAAATATTTCACAAGAAGAGTTCTCCACTCCTCTACTCGTTGTAGAATACCTTATGCCACCAGACTTGAAATTCTAGAACTAGAAAACCTTGAATTACGCCGTCTTCGGTCTGATTTAAGCATGGTATATAAAATCATACATTGCAATGCCCTACCTTTCAATGAATACTTCAGCTTCAACCATAACAACACAAGAGCACACAATAGATACAAACTCAAAGTTAACCGCACCAAACTTGATTGCAGGAAATACGACTTCAGCAATAGAGTGGTCAATGTCTGGAATACTCTACCCGACTCTGTAGTTTCTTCCCCAAACCCCAAAAACTTTAACCTTAGACTGTCTACTATTGACCTCACCCCTTTCCTAAGAGGTCTGTGGGGCGTGCATAAGCGCACCAACGTGCCTACCGTCCCTGTCCTATTGTTTCTCTTATTCTTCTTTTATTTTCTTATATGTACCCATTTCATGTATTCACAACTATGTATACACTTATACTTATCTTGTAAACAATTGGCAAATCAAATAAATAAATAAAATAAATAAATAAAATAGGTGTACTTGTAGAACAACAAGGTAGCTATGTGAAAGAAAGGACATAGTTGTTTCAAATTAACTAGACATTGTCTTCCAGCTTCCATTATATCATTCTCCTCCATTGGTTAGATAGAATAGGGAATTTATTATTAAAGAATAGAGGAAAATTAAAATCTATATATGTGGTCATTTATTCATTACTCTGTGGTGAGAGGCCAGGATCACTGAAGTAATTCTCAATCAGGTGCCTATCATATTGCCACTGTAGTCTGTTTTCTTTTCCCTTTATGCCAAGAAAAAGAGTTTTAAAAAGTACAGCCCAGTAAACAATAATTTAGTTGCTCTCATGAAAAGTTCCTTATCAAATTCTCATTCTAATAACTGCCATGTATGAAGAAGGTGCCTCCTGAACCTTGCAAATCCATGCTGCCAATAGCATCTTCTGTAGATATTCCCCATATTTTAAAAAAATATACAGTGCATTTTCAAACTTGGAGAGAGGAGAAAGCATTCATATTTCCTAGTTTCTGCAAATAAACTGAGAATTGTTGATAGTAAATAAACCCTGACATATTCTCAATGCTGACAGTGTTCTTTCTCTCAAACCTTAAAAAAATACTCTACTACACTGTTAATACCACCACTATTATATGCATCAGATTTGAAGGATCCCTCTGCTGCTTGTTATAACAATCCTCTTTCTCATGTGAATTCCTTGCCATAGGTGGAGGATCTCACATAGTAGGCAGTGGTAGAAACTTCTCTTGTATTTATCTTAATTTTACTTGCGTAAGCATGAGCATAACTGAGGAATATTGGTTCAAATTCTCATTTTGCCTCTAATTATCACCCTGAAAAAACAAGGCAAACAGTAGACTTTGATTTCACTCTGTGCTGATATAACAATTATAGAAATAAGAAGGAAATTAATTTTAGGATCTGAATGTTTTAAGAAACAAATAAAATGAACAGTCGTTTTAGTGTTCAATTAAAATTTCACATTTAATCATATCTTTTTTAATATACAGGCAAACCGTTGGATAAGAAACAAAGAAGCAAAATGTGGTTTAAAAATAATTAAGCTCACAGACACTGGTTTCCTGCGTACACTGGAGAATGCTATTCGTCTGGGTTTACCTGTGCTTCTAGAAGAGGTTTGAATCTATTGCATTTACATACGATAATCTTATTATTATTTTATTTATAGCTATTAGATTTATTCCACAGGCTACAACTGCTTGCTAAAATCTCCATAAGAAAAATGACTTTCTTCAACTTCTGGGAGAATCTATGTTTATTTATTTGTTTATTTATTTTTATTTATCAAATTTCTACCCTGCCCTTCTCACATGAATGAATGCCTCTGAGCAGTTTACAAACAAAACATGCGGTCTTGTAAAAAGACGTAGTTAAAAAACAGTGTCAAACAGGTTTAACAGAATTAAAACAAGTTAAAACATTTGAAATGTTACAAAAAGCGGAGGGTGTGTCTCAAGCCACCAAACATCCCCAGGGTTGTGTATCACTCTTGGGCCCCACGCCAGTTATTTGTCACTTGTGAGAATTCTGTGTGAATAGAGGACATTGGATCATAGTTAGAAGCTTCAAATAGTTTATAATAAAATCCTTTGAAACCTAAGTTCTGTACACACTTGTCACTTAATTTATAGTTAAGACTGTGATTCGACTTAGCAATCACATTAAAAATGGCCATAAAATCCCGTCATGGGATGACTCAGTTTTTAACTACAATGACTTACAACAGAAATTTCAGTCCCAATTGTGGTCATAAGTCAAAGGCTACATTCCAACTCGTTGCCCAATTGCCTCTTCCAAAAGAGATGTACCGTACTGTAGAATTTTTAAACTTCTTTTCTCCATAGCTCCAAACCAGGTCCAGTTATTTTAAAACACAGTTTTTCTCTGGCCTTATTATTCCCCAATTCCCCGACCCTGCTTCCATGCCATTTGATGTTAGAGAGTTATCCTGCTGAAAGATATAGATCTGAGCTCTTTTATATTATTTCTTTATATAGTCTGTTGAGTTGAAAAACATAAAAAAAGAGGTGTGGAAGGGGAACCATCCTAGTTGTGCCTTTTATCATTGTGAATCCCTGAAAATACTTTTTTTCCATTTTAGGGAGGAGATATCCCAAAGCATTGTATCCTAGAAAGTGATCAGCTTTATCTATATTTATTGAATATAATGATAGTAATGATAAAGGTAGACAATGGACTTCTTATATGAATGCCTCAAAGCCCTTTATATGATGTAGCAGTTATGACACACCAGAAAGATTTGGAGACTTGGAACCTTGTGGATAGGGACAATTGTATTGGTCTTTTTGGCTTGATGAAGTCCAAATTGAAAAAGAGATAATTATATAACTATATATATATATATATATATATATATATATATATATATATATATATATATATATATATATATATATATATATATATATAACTATATATATATATAACTATATATATATATAACTATATATATATATAACTATATATATATATAACTATATATATATATATATATATATAACTATATATATATATATATAACTATATATATATATATATAACTATATATATATATATATAACTATATATATATATATATATATATATATATATATATATATATATATATATATATATATATATATATATATATATGAAGATACTGTGACTCAACTACAGTAGGCTGTGGCTGTAGAATCTGACCTCTTGTTCCTGATCTCTTCTAAACAGCCTAATGCATGCATGCACTAGCTGATTTTTTTAATGATTTCTCAAAATTGTATTTAGTAAAACGTATGCTTTTCTTCTTTTTCAATAGATTAAAGAAACGCTTGACCCAGCCCTGGAACCTATTCTTTTGAAACAGACTTTTGTTTCTGGAGGAAGACTGTTAATTCGCCTTGGAGATTCAGACATAGATTATGATAGAAACTTCAAGTTCTACATGACAACAAAAATGCCAAATCCCCACTATTTACCTGAGGTATCATATTAATTAGATGTTGTAGCTGAGCTGCAATTTTCTGTAGTTATTCAATTGAGCATAATTCTGAGTAGACAACATAAAATTGGACTCTAAGAATTTTTTTAAAAGGCATATTTTTTCATTCAATTAAAGTAATTGTATATTTTGTTTGCAAAACCATCTTAGGCTTTCTTTATCTAAATTAAGAACATCTGTAAAAGTTATACTGGGAATGTTTTTGTACATTTGATAGACAGTGTGCTAATGATACTTTCTGGGCTTCATGATTTTTGCTTTGTGGATTTTTTTGTATGCATAATTTAATATAAGAAATGGGAAGTATGAATGTTCATCAGCTTGCTTCTCATTTTTTTCTATGGAGAAAAATGGGCTAAAATTAGCAAACTGTTTACTTTCTTTCACTTATGAACATTTGAAATAGAATGTAATTTGAAATATGGTCATGGAGCCCAGAAACTGCTATAGTAATTATACAGAAAACAATAGAACCAGTTGTAACTTTCAAACACTTTCATACAGAAGCTCCTACAAGGGTAAGGTATATGAGAGAGAAAAGGAGAAACAAGAGATACTGTATATTAAAGGACAAACTTCTCAAGTAAGTTTGTTTATTGTAGAAAAGTGGTGGATCCATTATGAAACAATTCCTGCTTTTATAATGAAATCAGTTATGGCATTCTTGTACCTCTTTCTGTTACGCAAGCAATACAATGAGCTAGAAATCCTGGTTTCAATCTATCTCTTTTTTGGTACAGTTAATATTTAGTAACTGTGCTTATTTTTGATCATATGTGAACTTAGTGTCAGCCTTCCCAGGTATATCACACAGGACACATGATTAGATGAGTTAATTCTACTTTATTGTAAGGATACATTAACAGAATCTTGCAAGTGTGATAGTACAATTCGCCCACCATCTCTTTTACATTCTGAGAATTTAGGGAGAGTCCCTTTCGAGCCTCTTTCTCTGCTAAAAATGCAGGTGCAGGCTATGCTTATTCTTATTTGTTCCATAGATACTATTTCTTCACCCCATTTCTGAAGGTCTCCTCATATACAATTACACTAAGTCTTAATGTGGTTTATTGTTTCAAGGCCACATACTTTTTTATGTAAACCTATCCTTTTGGGTTAAATAAATGATTGATTATAGCTTGAAGTATTACACAGAAGCAGCCACAATGGCTTTTCCAACAGAACCTTGTCAAAGGAAGCCTTAGGCTAACTCAAGTTGTGAATCAGCTAGTGAATGATTCAGCATCTGGATAAATATTGTTTACATCAGAATTTTCTATGTATCAGTCAAATATAGTAGATTTTGTAATAGGAAGTTAAACTGTATACTATAGTTGACATTGGAAGGCTAAGGAAAAAAGCATTTTATGTTAAATTCTGCCTCTTTCTCTGTTATATATTAAAATACTTAACTTTTTTTGCAACATTGTTGTGCACATTTTAAATCTTCACCTATGATTTGAAACAGGGCAGGAAAAGGTACAACATAGTGACATTACAGTATAAGAAATAATATATATTAGAAGATAAGGAAGAAGAAAGTATTGGGCTATTAATTTTGTTGCTTTTTTTCATGTCACCATAAAATGATTTTGGTGGGGTATTAAATGTTTTATAGTCCAACTGTGAAAAATCAATTCAAGGCCACAGTTACAGTGGTGGGATTCAAATTTTTTTACTACCGGTTCTGTGGGCATGGCTTGGTGGGCATGGCAGAGGAAGGAGACTGTAAAATCTCCAGTCAGAGGTGGTATTTGCAGGTTCTCCGAACTACTCAAAATTTCCACTACTGGTTCTCCAGAACTGGTCAGAACCTGCTGGATACCACCTCTGCACAGTTACTGTATAACTTTTCAGAAGTAATGAGCAATGTAACAACAACTGAAACTGTTAAAGAATGTCATCTGTACTTGGGAATATCAAGTCCTATCAAAGCACATTAGCTTGGTTTGTTTGGTAGTTCTTAACTGCTTTGCAGAATCCAGGGATATCTTAAGGCCTTTGCAACCAGTTTCAGAATTCAAAATATTTATAAAATATATAACTTCTATTTCATTAAGAGACCTTAACTGAGATTTACAGTTGAGTAAACATCCACTAGACTGCAATGTGAACTTCCTGTCATCTTTTGAAGGGTCATTTGTAACTTTTTATCAATATTTTTTTATCTGAATATAACATTTTTTTAAAACATGAAGATGGTTTTCTTTTTTTCTTATTCTTATAGGTGTGCATCAAAGTAACCATAATAAATTTTACTGTTACCCGATCTGGTCTGGAAGATCAACTGCTAAGGTATTGCTTCTATTTCTTAGTGTAATTTTGGAATATGTCTATAGCATATAGCAGGAACCTCAATCTTATAGACTGTTTGTGTAAATTCTGCTCAATTTCTTTGTAGCCTCATCTCACCTGCATGAAGCAATATTAGTTTCTTCTATTATTGTTGCGAGATGTGAAAAAATATTATATATATTCATTAATTAGATAAAACAAAGTAGTGGAATCTAATATTCATCGGTATCAGAAGAATGTGTTTCACTGAAATGTGGCTATGTGCTAATAAGCATCACGAAAGAACCTACTAATGTTCCCAAATGTGGTAATATCACATTATCAAATGTGGTAATATCAATATCAACTCCAATGAGTTCTAACAAATAAATTATTTAAAATCTCCATGCTTAATGATCCAACGCTGATTACTGTAACTCTGTAAATTTTACTATTCTTTCCAGCTTCCATTCAGAGGGTTGTTTCTGGAGAAAACTACCTCTGCCATTTTTTATTTTATGATATTTTATTGTCTCTGGTGCTTTGTATTGGGAACAGCAGCAAAAAGGTGTGAAACTTCCATTTGCATAGATTAAAAACAGGCCACACCTTCATTCCTTATAGTTTCCATATCATTTAATATGGCATTGGCTATCACTTATAAATAAATCTAAGGAAAAAGACCTGCTTAAAACAACTGCTATTCCTGGCCTTCTCTTATTAACTCAACTGACGTGCTATCCTTTTGTAAAAGCTAAAAAGAAACCTACACCAGGCTTAAAGTGTGGTTCCCCCTTACGGGAGGCCATGCTGAAGACATGCTTAACCTCAAACTGAGGTGTGTTTTTTTTTGCCTGCGTCCCTAGGATTAGAGCTAATTCTGATATTGGAAAACAAAATGGATAAGAAAAAATATTTTCTGTTGAATAAACATTTTTCTCCTTCCTTGACACTTAGAGCCCAAACAAGAAACTAAGTAAAATTCCTCCTCAATCCAATCTTTTTGTACTAAACTTTTAATCCACAGCAAACACTTGCTTTTTTTTTTATAATTGAGAAAATTGATAAGAAGATAAGTATGAAAGCACTTGCTGATATCCGGATCAACATTAAGAAGCTCTTGAAAGGAGTTATATAAAACACTAAATATTTGTATATTTTTTTTGTTTTATTCTATCTGGAAAATTAGAGCTCCAAATCATTGCTACATAACAGTGTTTATTGTAAAAAAATAAAATCATTTGTAAATTTGCCCAGAAGCTTCCACTTTGAGACTCCTACATGGCTAGGAGAAAGCAATCAGGTATTCATTGACGAGTTAAGTATAATTTCCTGCTTTGGAGAACTCTGGTTAATACAGTTCATTGTGTTTATGATGCTGCAGTTTGGTACAATATGCATATGCCTGCTGGGTTTATGATTCTAATGCCATCTCCTGAATGAGATTGTTTACACATGATTATAAGCATTTTTTCCTTTATATCAGTCGTTTTAATTTATATTTGGGAGAAATACAATGAAATATTTCTAGAAAATCATCTCTTAATTATAAACCTATAAGAAATTTAGAGACCCTTATGACCAATAGACTATGTTATAGTATCATGTTCTGATATTCTAATATTCTGTAGGTTTCTAGCAAAGCAAATTAGAAATTACCAAAAGTTTAACAATGATTGCAATTAAAAATACATTTGTTAAAATATTTCATGGAACACTAAAATGGGGGGAAACTCACTTAACAAATTTCTTACTTAGCAACATAAATTTTGGGTTCAAATGTGGTCATAAGTTGAGGACTATCTGTAATCATGATAGCATTAATTCCAAGTTACATTAGAAATTTTCATTTCTTCATTTATTTCTAGAAACAGCTCTCATGTTTTGAGGATTTCTAGAAATATATTTTCAAAGACAATTGAAAATGTCTTCCTTTTCCAACTTCTTCATTGCATTCCCCTTCTTACTTTATTTTTGCCTTATGGGCAATCAGAATTATATGCCCAAGCTTGCTTCACATTAAGCTATTTTGTTTTGTTTTTTTTGGGGTGGTGGTGCTGATCTTCTCTTTTGTGAATGTCAATTTTTTTTTCTATAAAGTATCCCATCTAGCACTTGGGTGTCAGGGAAAGAGGCAAATAATAAAATCTGCACCATGACATAGCAATACAATTTCTATCCATTATAGGCTTGCATGCAGAATTGAGATGCAGTTAGAGAGTAGTGGAGCTTGTATTATAGTGTCGTGATACTCATTTTGGCATAATGGTGGCTGTGATCCTATGCTCCAAAGGATCAGAAATAAAGATTTTTGTACTGAATAATAGTTAAAACATTAACTTATAATAACATAGCTCATGTTAACCAATTGTTCATTTTACCTGTCATTTCAGTGATGTCGTGCGATTAGAGAGACCAGAGCTAGAGGAGCAAAGAACACAGCTCATTATAAGAATCAATGCTGATAAGAATCAACTGAAAGCAATTGAAGATAAAATTCTAAAAATGCTTTTTACATCAGAAGGGAATATTCTGGACAATGAAGAACTCATCAATACACTTCAAGACTCAAAGGCAGGATGCATTTTATATCTGTCTGTCTTTTATCTATCTATACAGTATGTCTACTTACCTACATATATACCTATCATCAAATTTAATCGTGCTCATAATCAAGGAAATATATTAAGCTTGTGGTTTTCAGTGATTATATTCTAGACAAGGTTACATTTGAATAATTGGAGTAACTTATTTGACATTTGCATATTACAAAGTGGAAATACTATCATTTTTCATTAAGAAATAGATTCTATTCTTGAATTATCTGCAAACAACGGAATATGAAAAAGATGACACGTAAAAAACCTCTTGTTTATGCCAAGATCACAAATCAGTTTATTAAGTCTTACATTACAGGGATATCATTAGATTTACAACAGTTGCCAGCAACTACTTCAGTTCATAATCCTAATATAAAGAATCTCCTTCATATATCAAGCCAATTTAGAGCAATTAATCCACCTTAGAAACACAGTCTTCAGTTATAATCCTACTAATCCTAATATGAAAAAATTTACATACTGTAACTGAGTATGGTTTCAGCACATTGAACCCCTAAAAGGTGCAAAAATTAAATATTGTTATTGTTATTATCTGTGTCTTTCCAAATGGTACAGCAGCTTTCTTTGTGAAAAATTTGTTCCATGTTTAAAATGAGACAGTATTATAAAGATTATAAAGCAACATTAGGAGCAAGAAGACTCAGGTTTAAGATTACCTTCAGCCATGGGTGACTTCGGGCCAGTTATTCTCAAACCTATTATTTAGGGACTTATTGGAGGAAGCCATTTTATGTATGAGAGATTGTGGGGAGAAATATAAGCCCTTAAATAAAATTTAAATTTGTGCTTTTAGATTACCTCTGGTGCCATTAAAATAAGGCTTGTAGAAGCAGAAACTACAGAAGAAAAGATAAACGCTGCTCGAGAAAAATATCGCCCTGTTGCTACTCGAGGATCAGTTATGTATTTTGTAATTGCAAGTCTTTCCGATATTGATCCAATGTATCAGTTTTCTTTAAAATATTTCAAACAGGTTGGTAACTTTTCTTTCAACTGCATATTTCCATTAGCTAATTTTTTTCTCATAAAAAACTGATGTAACAAAGACAATTCCCTCCATGTCATTGGCTCTGAAACTCATTTTAATTGCTAAAATGATTTGCAATATGACTTGCTTTATTATTGATTGAGATAACTACAGATAAAGCTGGTTGCCTCATTTGTTAGATCCTGGTGTTTCTATAAGATAATTTGTCAGAAGAACTGTACATACTAATTAGGGGCTGCCACAAAGAAGAGGGAGTCCACCTATTCTCCAAAGCACCTGAAGGTAGAAAAAAGCAATGGATAGAAACTAATCAAGGAGAGAACCAACCAATAAGGAGAACTTTCCTGAGAGAACAATTATTTGGCAGAACAGCTTGTCTTCAGAAGTTGTGGATGCTCCATCACTGGAGGTTTTAAGAAGAGATTGGATAACCGTTTGTCTGAAGGTATAGGGCAGGGATGTCAAACGGATGGCCCACAGGCCAGATGCATCACTCTCAGGCCACGCCCACCCCATCTCGGCGAATGGGGAAAATGTCGTAAAACATCACGTGACGTGGCAAGTTTGACAACCATGGTATAGGGTCTCTTGCTTGAGTAGGGATTGGACTAGAAAATCTCCAGGGTCCCTGTCAATTCTGTTATTCTTCACTCAGAGTCAGGCAGCATGTAAAATTAAATAAACTTAGTTGGCCCACTGCTTTGGGCCAGTCACCATCTCTCAGCCCAACTCACCTACAGTATTGTTGTTGTGGAAAAAAAGAAGAGGAGGAAGGAGTATTAGGTATGTTCACCACTTCCATTTATTTATTAAAAACAATAAAGGCCAGATAAAAAAGTCCTTAAAAATCTAAATTAATGTTCTGCTTCTTTTTTTTTTAATTTCAGGATCTCACTTTCCCTATCCTCTTTAATGCCAGTTTTCTTTTCCTTTCTCTTTGTAGCTATTTAATGCAACAATTGAAACTTCTGAAAAACATGATCTTCTGCAATTGCGATTAGGAATCCTACTTAGTCAGACTCTCTATGCAACTTACACTAATGTTTCCCGAGGCCTCTTTGAACAGCACAAACTCATCTACAGCTTCATGCTGTGCATTGAAATCATGCGGCAGAAAGAAGAACTTACAGACCTTGAATGGAATTTTTTCCTGCGTGGAGCTGCTGGTTTGGATAAGGTATTTGGGGCATGATTTTTATAATTAGAGAAATTTCAAATCTCTATTTTTAGTCATTGTAAACAAGAGGTTAGCATTCTAACTTCTCATTGAGAATTTAAAGAAAACAAAGAAAAACAAAACATCCTTATACAAATAGTTGCTAATTGTCCTTGTGTTAGGGGATAGATTTGTGCTGTTTGTTTAATTGAATATACTTTTATTAGTCAATGACCAAAATAAAATGTCTGTCTGTCTATCTACCAAACACCCTTACACACATAAGAAACAATGAATAGAGATACAACCATTCAGGATACAGCCAAGCATCCTGTCAGTAAATAAGGAAAGGCCTGAGCAGTGCTAGGCTGAGATATTCCTTTTCTGTAGGTATTGGCCTTCAAATCCACTTAATTTTTAAATACCCAGAAAGGTGCTGTTCTTTTTGGTGTTTTAAAGTCTATAAAGGGGAAGAAACAGAAAAAGAATAGCAAAAATAGAAAAACTCTAACAAAAAAAAAGGATAGAGTGTCCTCAGCCAGAACATCTGCTATGAAAGCAAGGCAATTGTTAAGTGGTCACATCTAATTTTATTACCTTCTTTGCCACAATTGTTAAGCGAATCACTATGATTGTTAAGTGAATCATGTAGTCATTAAGTGAATCTTAATGACTTTGCTTGTCGGAAGCCAACTGAGAAAGTTGCAAATGGCAATCATGTGATTTTGAGATGCTGTAACTGTCATAAATATATGCTGGTTGCCAAGTGCCTGAAATACTGATTACCTGACCATGGAAATGTTGTGACAGTCATAAGCACAGGGAGTGGTCATAAGTCACTTTTTCAATGTTGTTACTTTAGATGGTCACTAAAGGAATGGCTGTAAGTCAAAGATGACCTGTACCCGTATTGTTATCATTAAGCAGCTGATCAGAGATATGAGATTAAGGTTTAATCAGAAAACTAGGCGATACAGTAATTACGTCAGGCTTTGGATTTTCTTCAACTGTATTCATGTTTTATCTAATGTGTAGCCTGAATATATTCTCTATACAACTTTTGCCCATTTTACTTGACACATCTATCATCTTTATAACAGGAGAGGCCTGCCAAACCTCAGATTCCATGGCTGGAAGAAAATACGTGGTTTATGTGCTGTGACTTAGAAGAAACACTTCCAAGTTTTGAGGGCATTCAAAAAGACATATTGCTCAAGCCCATTTTCATTAAACTAGGTAACATATTTCTGAAAAGAGATTGTAAAAAATGTTTATACAAGAAATGGTTTTATGCTTTTCCTGCACAAATTGGAATCCTCTCAAATAATTAAATTCCCTTTTTAAGATTGCATACTGTGTACATTTTAATTGTATTTTAATGGTTAATAAGAGTTAGTTAGTTAGTTAGTTAGTTAGTTAGTTAGTTAGTTAGTTAGTTAGTTAGTTAAAAGATTGGATAACCATTTGTCTGAAATGGTGTCACATTTCCTGCCTGAGCAGAGAGTTGGACTAGAAGATCTCCAAGGGCCCTTCCAACTCTATTATTCTGTTAGTTGCAATAAAGATCTTGTTTTCCAAACTAGACAGCATAGGAAGAAGTGCTTAAAGGTGTTCTTTCTGGCTAGTTAGTTTGATCTACTCCAAACCTCTCCCAAAGGGGAGAACTATAGCCATGTAAAAGCAAGTGCAGCTGCCACTTCATTTTATGTTTTAAACATTCACATTAGAGAAATTTGCATAAGAAAGAACAATATCAGAGAAGCTTGCATTGGGAAATACAAATGGTAAGGAAAGTATTTTAGTCATATACAACTTTGTTTTGGTTTATATTTTTGTTTTTTTGGAGCCTCTTATTTTAAAAAGATAAACCTTGTGGGATTGAGTTTAGTGTTGCTGTCTGCAATGGCAGACTGCTTTTCAGTGAATCCACTGTGGGAGAGATCCATGCTACATTTCTTTTTAAGTCCCCTAATGAGTGTCTCAGCAACTAAAGCCTACTTTGTCAACTAGTATTTGCATAATTGGAGCCTCTTCCTTTGTCAGCAAATACTCCCATTAAGACAGTATCCTGGCTGTCTGCAAGCCATGATTTGCAAATCAAGAGGCAACTTGGGGGATATGGAATCTCTCCTATTTTTCCATTCCTCTCCATTGTTTTTATAATCTTTAAAAATGCTGGTTTCTAATAATAGCTCTCACAACATCTTCCAATAAAAAGTAAAAAAAAAACCCCACAATAACATTGATACCATTCCCAAATTCTGCTTCTCTTCTTTCTTTGTCATGTGTAATAGTGCTACATTTAAACTAATTATATATCACACTAATTAGAGTTAATGGCAACCAGGATTTAAAATTAGGGTTTGAAAGCATGCTAAATGAAATTAGAGTCAGATCAGGAAAAAGAACAACATGAGTAAAGCAAGCAAATTAAACATCCAGTGCATTTTTCACAGGAGATGTTTTTGGTAATATCCCACTTTTGTAGAGTACAAATAGTCCTCGACTTACAATAGTTCATTTAGCGATCGTTCAAAGTTACAACAGCACTGAAAAAAGTGATTCATGACCATTTTTAATCAGGGGTGGGATTCAAATTTTTTAACAACCAGTTCTGTGGGCGTGGCTAAGTTGGTGGGCATGACTTGGTGGTGATGTTATTGGCTGGGCATGGCCAACTCAATATCACTCACATCGAGGCACTCATCTCCTCGCCTGGCCTCTCATGACTGTGGGGATGCTGCAACAGTCATGTGTGAAAAATGGTCATAAGTCACTTTTTTCAGTGCCATTGTAACTTTGAATGGTCACTCTACACAAGCAAAGTACCAGGAAAGGAAGGGAAAAAAAACTCCAGAGAAGTTCCTGAGACAGGAAGTCTATTCCTGCCAAGCATGTAATAAGGGTTAACGGAGAGGCAGTTTCTGTAAGCAACACCAGAATGTTTCCTTCCTGCCTTCCTTACAGGATTAGGCCAGTAATTTCTTCCAACAACCAGTTCTCCGAACTGCTTAGAATGTTAACAACCGGTTCTAGCGAATAGGTGCGAACCGGTAGAATCCCACCCCTGTTTTTAATACTTATAACTGTTGCAGCATTCCCATGATCAAAATTCAGATGCTTGGCAAATGGTTTGTATTTATGTCGGTTGCAATGTCCCATGTAATCACCTTTTGCGACCTTCTGACCAGCAAAATCAATGGGGAAGCAAGATTCATGTAACAACTAGGTTACTAATTTAACAATTTCCGTGATTCACTTAACAACTGGCAAGAAAAGTTATAAAATGGGGCAAAACTCACTTAACAAATTTCTCACTTAGCAACATAAATTGGGGGCTCATTTGTGATCCTACGTCGAGGACTGCCTGTAAAAGGAATACCCTTCCATTAGAATTAAGCTTTTCTTCATATTTTCCTGTGTTGCAGAATCTTTGAGAGACCCAACTTTTCCAATGCGCATTTGATTAGTTTTTTATTTTCATCTTTAATTTTCGTTAATTTGAATTAATTATATGGTTTAATTGTTTCATTTATCTTTTTCTGGTTTATTTTATTTATTTTTATAAATTGTATGTTAACTTCAGTTTATTATTGGTTATTTTAATTTTGTTACATTGACACGTATGTCTTAACTGCATGTAAGTTTTATCAACCAATGTGTATATGTATTGATTCACAATGATTGATTCTCAATAGAATGACTGATTAAATAATAATTAAATTAATTAAATTAAAATTAAATTAAACTAAATTAAATTAAATATGGGGTATATACTTACCAACACATGATCTCCAGTGAGACATCATTATGGCCATATTTTTTAAAAGAGCCATATTTTTAATGAACCATATGGAGATAGAATTAGTCATTATCTAATATCATATCAACCCCATTGTGAAAATGACTTGAAACTATTATGATTTTTTTAGGGCAACTTGATATTCGTATCAATCCAGAAGAGTGGGAAGGCTATAAGGCTGAAGCTGATGAAAAGAAAAAAAAAGATGACAAGCCATACATTCCCTGGGATTTTAGGCTGACCATGTTTCAGAAATTAATTATAGTGAAATGTTTTGTGGAAGAGAAGGTAAGTTTTTATTGACAATGTAAGGCATTGTTGCTATTTTAGTAGTGTCCTTTCAGGCATGCAGGAAGAAAAAGCTACTCTCTTTTATTCCCAATAAGATGTTAGTAGTGGTGACTTCTGGCTGATGTTGCAGGAATATTGGAGGCGCTCCCACATTGAATTATCCCTGTTGGAGGGCTCCAAAAGGAGCTAACGCCACCCTGTAGAGATGGTAAAGAAAATAGGGGTGCCCTGCAGGTCGCGGAGAGCAGCAACTCTCCTGCTGAACCTCGGGCTTCTTCCCTCTCATCCACAATGAGGGGAAGAGGCAGCAATCATGGCTGCCACGAAGCTGTGACAGCTGAGGCAACTAAGAAATGTGCAGGAACAGTGTAGATGAACAGAGATTGGAGCTGGGTGAGAAGATTCCTTTTTATTTAGACCCTAACTTTAAAGAAAAAAAGAAAGGGGAAAATCCAGAAAAATCGACTCTTAGAACTATTTCTCAAAGTGGCAAACAACCATAGAGAGAAAAATCCTAGACCCAAAAGAAAGGAACTAAGGGGAGAAAAGCTAAAGACCTTTTAAAATATAGAAAATTGGACTTTTAAATTGGGCATTATAAAATGCTGGAACTATCTACTTGTCTCTACTTGAATAGCCAACTTTGCTTCCATAAATTGAACTAAATTTGATTAATCAAATCTATAAGACTTGAAACAATGCTGAAACCTAAGCTGAAGCCGCCATCTACTGGTGAATGGAATATACCAGACCCTACAAGTTTAGAAAAAAAATTGATAAGAGAAATAAACAACATTCATCTGGAGGACTGTGGGGACACTTACTGTTCTATAACTATTTACTTTATGATTACTGGAGACTCTATTGTCAGAATAAGGAAGATACATAAGTAAAATGACTTTTGATTTGCGGAAGCTGCCTGGATTACTCAAATGGAATTAATTAATCCTGAGATGTAAAGAACTATGATTATTGAACTTTCTGAGGAGTAACATTGGACTGGACCATATTGCTTTTGGACTTGAGCAAGAGTGGGACTTATTAAGTTATGACAAGATGCTCCATCGGGGGGAATGTGTGAGATTTCAAGAGAAATGGTGCTGATGTTTCAAAGCATTAGGGGAACTATATAAAAGAATCACAGAGAGATAAAGAACCTAATGCAAGGCATATATGAGAAAATAGAAAATATGCTACAACTGATAATGAATGAAGATCAAAGAGTCCAGGAAAGAGAGGAGATAGCAGAAAGAATGGAAGAAAAGATAGAATGGACAAACCAGCAAACAAAGCAAGAAGATGAGAAAGAGAAGACGATAAAGACAATAATGACTGATGAAATAAACCAAGGGAAAAGTACTTTAAGAGATTTAAAAATGGAATCGGATAACCTGGAAGATAATTTTGAAAGGGAGATAGGGGTTTGGGTGGATACTCTGGAGACCTGGCAGCTTAGGAGGATAGAGATGGGAGAAATATTCAGTATGAATGGTGAAGATACAGATGTTGATACATACAAAGATCCAAGAGAGGAGTATGGGAGGCAAGTCAAAAAATGAATAAGAATTGAAGTATTAAAACGGATGAGAGATGATAGATAGAAAGGAATTATTATATTTTTTTCGAATATAATGTTGGCCTGATTAGAAATTTGAATAGAGGTAGAAATAAGAATACACACCTTTATATGAAGCAATAGTTAGAAGGAAAGATTGGAGATTGAAAGATAGTATTATTAAATAATAGGAAGACTGGTACTTGAATGGCATATTGTGACTTTGAACAACCAAATAATGAAGGACTATGTCTTAATATAAACATGTGTATTAATACTAGGATTAGCAATGGTGACCTGATTAGAAGCTAGAATAGAGGTAGAAATAAAAAATAGAGGGAATATTAGCAGATATAATTTTTATATAACAGAATGTAAGTAATAATTAGAAAAGATCAGAGGTTGAAAGATGGTATTATCATGTATGCTTATAATATCATTGGCATTAAAATGAAACATTGAAATATTGAATAACTATTCTGAAAATCATGTATATTAATACTAGGATTATATCAGTTTGATTAATATAACAACTATTATGATTATCATTACTGCTGTTTGTATCGAAGTGGATTATATCCAGAGGCCACACTGTTCATGTATTGATATTGATATATACTTAAAAATAAAAATCCAATAAAACTTGGAAAAAAAAGATGTTAGTGGTTTAGAATTAGCACTCTTAAACTTTTTGTCCCTAGACCCCTTGGATAATCTAGTGAAACTCATGGATGCCTTCTCAGAATTATATTTTAAAAAGAAATATATACACATAGATTGTGTTAAAATGAAATGAGATGCAAAAAATCATGACTTGATTTTGATTGACTTTTTTTTAACTGTCATAACTGAACGGTTACTAAACAAGGCAGTCAGTGAGAGAGGAGTACCTGTAGTTTATAATAAAATACAGCTAGTCCTCGACTTATAACAGTTCGTTCAAAGTGACAACTGCTCTGAAAAAAGTGATTTATGACCATTTTGTCATACTTACGACCGTTGCAGACTCCCAATGGTCACATGATCAAATTTCAGATACTTGGCAACTGACTCATAATTATGACGGTTGCAGTGTCCCCAGGTCATGTGCTCCCCTTTTGAGACCTTCTGACAGGCAAAGTCAACGGGGAAGCCAGATTCACTTAACAACCATGTTACTAACCTAACAACTGCAGCGATTCACTTAAGAACTGTGGCAAAAACAGTCCTAAAATGGGGGCAAAATTCACTTAACATATGTCTCACTTAGCAACAGAAATGTGTGACTCAATTGTGGTCATAAATCGAGGACCACCTGTATACTGAAAGAAGTAACCCATTTAACTTTATATGAATAGTGTTGAAAAGTAAATGCAATTATTGTTCCACTATTTTTATTCATACTGCAACCATTATGCTCTTATGCTCTTGTGCTAGGAAATTAACTGTGTTGCTATTTCTAGATTGTGTCAGCACTTACCGAGTTTGTAATCGAGAACCTTGGGAAGCAATTCATTGAGAATCCTCCAGTTGATCTGGCAACTCTTTACCAAGATATGTCTCCTGCCACACCGCTGGTGTTCATCTTAAGTACAGGCTCCGACCCCATGGGGGCTTTCCAAAGATTTGCAAAAGAGCGAGATTATTCAGAACGGTATAGATTGTCATTCTGTATTCTATATGAGACATAATGTCATTTAAATGTAAAAACTATGCTTTCTTTTAATTTGGCTGTATTCAAGATGGTGTATTAAGATTTTTTTAAAAAAGTTGGATTATATACATACATGGTGAACTTGTTGAAAAAGGCTGCCTTGCAAAGAGTAAGAAAAGATGTTAAATATCCCCAGGTTATATAGTTTTTAGCAGCACTGTGTCCCATTTAAGAGGGCTGTCTACGTTTAATTCTCCTTCTGGAGTCTTCCATTTTCCTTCCTAATAAGTAGTATTCTGTCACTAGTGACAACATTTAGTCCTGATTGGATTCATTAATGAGAACTGTTGCCTCAATAAGAAGGAAAAAAATATTTTGTTTCTGACATCTGTCTTGCCCGTTTTGAAGCTGGATGAATCAGACATGACATTTTAATGCTGATAATTTTTAAAAAGAAGCTGCCAAAACCTCAAGCAGTGATACATTTACTGTTTTAGTTTCCTATTTTTAAAAATATAAGAAAGGAGATCATGTGAAGAAAAAAATAGAACAGTAATAATTAAACTTTGCCTGTCCTTATTAATACTATGCTAAATATTCATAATGTCATAATTTGGCCACTGGCTGAGAGTATTTAGTTGCACTGGCTTCAGTTCCAAAGCACAGCCAAGTAAACTGTCAAATTGGATTTGTATGCATTAAATATATATTTGTTCCTCTGGACGTTTTGAGTCTCCTGTGCTTCCCTAATGTGATGCCAAACTAGAGGCCCTTTATGAAGAGCATAAAAATGTTCATAAACATTTGTCCCATGCTTTGGTTTATCTGGTATGCATATGCCTAAATCTGATCTTTTTTCAACAAAAAATCAGAGCATTCCTCTTTTCAATCTCTCTCTCTTTCTCTCTTTCTCTCTCTCTCTCCCTCCCTTCTATCTATCTTTATCAAATTTTTAAAACTGCCCGTCTATCTCACAAAGATAGGAGCATAAGGGAAAATTAATGTTTTTCCCTTCATCATTTGCAGAATAGAAATAGTGGCATATATTCATAGTTCCAACAATACTGAGCTCTCAAGAATTTTATTGAGGAAAAATGATGCTATGATAGTTGGACAAAGGTGCTGCTATTGCTGATACAACAGTCTTAGATTTCCATAGCAAGCCAAAGACAACCTATCAGGCAGATGATAAGCCTTTGCTTTTTGCTGTTTGAATGACACTGTCAAATAGTCAGGGTTTCAAGTATGATTATTTGTTTCAGAGGCTGGTACCACTTCTAGAACTAAAAGAGGGGACCTTTTTGTACTTCATTGGGTTCAAAGATTGACTGAGGGCAAACATACCTTTTTTCAGGTCATGCCTAACAGCTTTGATATGTTATAATTTTTCTTGGGACAAAGACCTCATAGAACTTTCAGAGTAATTTTTTTATTGCCTTTACTTTGAGTTTTGCATCTTTCAGGTTTCACAGGGAGATGGTGTGAGTTTTACAACTGATTCATGTCAGCTGTATTTGAGAAGGTCTAGCTAGCCCAAGGGTTTCAAACTCGCGTCGTCACATTGATGTACTTTTTCCCCCTTCGCTAAACCAGGGATGGGCGTGGCCACTATGTGATGCACCTGACCCTCAGGCTGCGAGTTTGAGACCACTGGTCTATCCTGAGGGTTTTCCACCATTTCAAAAATGCATAGCTCTTCCTACTGGTTGAGGCATCTGTACAAAAAGGCTTGTTAATCATTTTAAAACTTACTGCATTAATGGTTTGAATTTTATCGAAAATTTCTTCTTATATTTTTAATGAGGCGTATACAAATGTTTTTAATAAATACAATAAAAGAAATAAATGAATAAAGAGAGCAGGTAATGTGAGCTCTGAGTGCGGAATGTATTCAGTATAAAGTAATAAAACTGCTTTTCAGAAGATGCATATTGTAGTCCAGATTCGTAATAATGTAGCATACAAAATATCCTGTATTGATTTCAGTGGATAAATAAATGATTGCACAGTTTATGTAAAAGTTTAATTATTTTTATGTTTAGATGTAAATATTTGATCCTGCTAATCACTAAGAATCTAGAATATTTAAATAATGTATTTCAAATATGTATAATGTGAATACTAACACGGTGCATTGATTTTCAGAGTGCAATCAATCTCATTAGGACAAGGACAAGGACCTATTGCTGAAAGAATGATTAAGGATGCACTGAGAACAGGAAATTGGGTATTTCTTCAGAATTGCCATTTAGCTGTGTCATGGATGTTACCAATGGAAGAACTCATTAAAACATTTACAGAGCCAGGTAAGTATTTTAAAATTATTTTTCTTTCTCAGGAATGCTTCATTTGAAAGAAATCAGAGTTGATTCAGAATTTAAACTACGGGGTCATGTTGGAGGTTGGGGATAGATTGCAACATTTAAAAGAAAGGTTGATGAAAAGTTGGTGATCTCCTTCTGAATATTTCAATCCTGTAATTTAATAGCTACCAACGTCTCTATGGGTATTTTACTTTACTACTGCAGTTCTTGATATTGAAACATTCCTGACAGAAGGTTTTACATGCCTCTTATTTTTAATGGTTATCACTTTTTTTACAAACATTAGCTCAGTTATGCTTGCAATAACCTTATAAAATGGAACCTGATTATTCCCATATTGCTGAAGTTACTGAAAAAATAGGGTGACTGTAAACTCTTGGCAACAGAATACAAGACTTGAATCATAGAATTTTTGTTCTTGGTTCATTTTCTATTGAATAAACCAAACATAATAGGCAATTATATATACTCATGTCCAGAAGAAGACTGATATGAAACTGCCTTGAGTGTTTATGGGAAAGATGGGATGGATATCTAACAAATACAAATACAAAAATAATCACTAGGAAAGTTTAAATTATATGGAAAGGAATATGAAGAAGAAATCCTCATTTCTTTTTGCTGCAATAATATATTCCCCCCCCCCAATCTTTTTATGTCAATACATTTATTGAGGAGCCTCTGTGGTGCAGTGGTTAGAGTGCAGTACTTCAAGCAACTTTTGCAGGGCAGCTGCCTACAATTTGGCAGTTCAAATCCCACCAGGCTCAAGGTTGACTCAGCCTTCCATCCTGGAAGGTGGGTAAAATGAGGACCCAAATTGTTGGGGGCAATATGCTTAGAGAGGGCTATAAAGCGGTATATAAGTCTAAATGCTATTGCTATTTATGTCATGTTGAGTTTACCTTTTAACCTCTGTCCTACAGTCTTGATTTCTAATTGAAAGAAACCAAGTTGTATCTCCTTGGGCCTATCATAAAAAATGTTTCACCCATGTACAGTAGTCCTTGACTTAAATCCAGTCGGTTAGCGACCATTCAAAGTTACAATAGACACCCCAAAAAGGTACTTACGACCCAATATCTCTGGGTCACCGCCACCTACGGTTATATGACTGCATTTTGGATGCTTGGAAATTGACACAAACATCAACATCATTGTAGCAGCCCAGGGCCACATGATCATGATTTACCATATTTTTGCCAGAAACTTTCCGTTTCAGGGGAAAAAACTACTTAATGACTGCAAGACTCAATTATAACTTAAGAATTACCTGTATTATAGATGAAAGTGTTTGCTTCGTTGCCTTGCCACATTTCAGAAATACATGCAGTTTATTTTCCTCACAGAAACTTACTGGGAGGTCACATTCAGCATGAAAAAAATTAGAATTATTAGTTTTCAGATTGCTTCCCATGTTTAATTTTTATTTAATAGAAAAAGCTGAAAAGTGAGGAATAGTAATTGGTGAGCAATGATCATAATAGTTTAAAATGCATTTTGTTTTGGGAACTGGCCTATTGACCATTTTTTCCTTCACAGCTAGAAAGCTCAGATTTTTTATGAATTCAGCATTCCAAAAAAGACCATGAAGGAAGAAAGACCTTTGATTATCTTCTTTCTCTCTCAAAACTTTTATTAAAGGATTTGTATAGCAGCTGAAGGAGGGAAATTAGATATGGGAACATAAAGCTTCTCCTAGAAACCTTCCTTTGGCTCTTGCAAATCTTACATTTTCCCAATATTAAAAAAAATAGCCCTCAAACCTGGTCAGGGTTCACAGAAATTGTAACATTCCTCCTCTTCTCTGACATTGGAGTAGTCTCAAAGACCAGGGAATGAAATATAAAGCATCTTATGGTTTCTGGTTTCACTATATTAGAAATGTCTTGTTTTATCTAAAATATTAGTTTATGCATACATATTATTAAAAATTGCATATTTTTCAGGTGCCACTATCCATGAAAACTTTCGACTCTATTTGAGTTCCATGCCATGTACTACTTTCCCTGTTACTGTCCTTCAGAATTCTGTCAAGGTAGGGCTGGTTTTTAAAAAAATTAAAATGGAAAATTCAGTTGCAGAGTAAATTATTTTCAGCCTACAGAACAAATTGAATTCACTGCAGCTGCAATTATCTGTTTCTGAAATTGCTTTCTCTTAGAAAATGAGTAACATAAAAAAAAAATAAGTATATTAAAAAAGCCCAAACACCCTAACTGTTAGAACTTCCTTTGTTCCATCTAATTGTTTTTAGGTAACAAAATAGCATCAAAATCCAAAAGAGATTCTGTAGGAATTTATAACCTAAATGATGATGGAACAAAGGGGCATGATGAAGTGGAAGAATTTATATAAATGCAATTACATTATTTAATTTATATTAAATGTTCATTTCAGTTGGTGAAGACTAGGGAAGGTTTATTAAAAAAAGATTACGTTCTGCAATATCCAAAGGAGGTATCCTTCAGAAAGGGACACAAAGCAGCCACTGGATGCATTACCCTTTTTGTTTTAATTTTTTCCTTTATCCATGTTTCCCTTGATAGCTGTTTCTCTGACTTGGATTTCTCAAATTAGTTAGTGTTCATCAAGTTAAAATCCAGTCAACGAAAGAGCTGCTGCTCAAATCCATTAAAAATAGTCCCAATATTTCTTATATAATTGATTGCTTTTGCACATGCAGTGGTTGTTTTTGTTATGTTTTACATAAAAGATCATTTTGATGAATAAAATGTTTAGGCTCATCCAAGGCTGCAATCCATCAAATCTGATTTAAAAAAATATTAAGTTGTGATGGAAATAATTCATGCCCTCTTCAGAGTTGTTGGTTATTCCATGAACACTGTTGTTTCCATATTGTAAAGGTGCCATAAGTTTAATTGTGAACTGCTTTATGAACTAAGAAGTGCTGTTTTTCTAAAAATGGTGAAGATTGCTCCTGATGCCACTATTACCGTGTTTCTCATATAATAAGGCTGGGTCTTATTTTTTTTTAAGCCCTGATAAAATGGCTAGGCCATCTTTTCGGGGGTGACTTAATTCCCCCCCCCCTTGCATCTTTGGGTGGGCGGGCGGCGACGGCTTGGATGTTGACCTCGGCGTTGGTGGGGCACTTCGTATCGGGGTCAACGCAGGCAGCACCATATCCAGGTGTGCAACAAAAGTACTTCCTAATGGCAAGCCCCCCCACCATTCCCCCCCATTTCGCATGTTTTAATATAGGCCTTAATTTGGGGGGAGGGGCTTAATTTCATTTCATGCCTATAAAACATGCTGGGACTTCCTATTGGGGGAGGCCGTATTGTTGGAGAAACAGGGTACCTGTCCTGAGGGCAAAGCCTAGAAATGAATGACGTTTTTATCTGCATGGTCCAGAAAGGTTTCTCAGCAATGTAATATGAGACTGGATGCTTTAATAGAATACAACCCTTGGTCTTGGGTGGTATTGATAAATGTCAGTTCTATCTATAGTAAAGCCTCATCACTGCATAGTACAGTGATGTATGAATGAACAGGCATGGCATGTATTGAAAGCCTGGTTAGAGGTGTAAAAAAGATATAATTCTGTTTTGGGTTTGGGATCTATCAGCAGCCTAGACAGCAAAATCAGAGGAAATTTGTGGGAGTGATCCCACCGGAGACCAATGACAAATTGTGCTCCTTCTCATGGTGCCTGAATATATAATCTTTCTTTGAGTCTATACTGTAAGAACAAGCTAGAGCTTTCATTAGTGTGTGAACCAGCCTGCTAGCCATTCTACATGTCATTGCCAGAAGGGTGGTGCCAGGCTGGTTCCTTGTAGTGCTGTGGACTTGAACTTTTGTTCCCAGTGGAACAAAAGGTATGCAACTTAAAAATGGGGCACAGTGCTCTAAGTCCTTTGCTATAGTCAGTTCGCTGTCAGGTGAAGCCGCACATCATTACTGCCACCAACAAACTCTGCAAAGGCAGTCAACAAATTAAGATGGCCTGTCCTTGGCAGCTTGATAGATCTGAATGCTTTCCTGGCACCATATGGGGATTTACTCAGTGCCTAGCACCTGGTATCTGATTAGAATGGAGAGATAGACAGTGTGCTGAACATGATTGCTTTTAAGCAGCCTCACTTCGGTTTCAGATTCTCCGAATGCTTCTTAGTTTACAAAGAAATTCCAGGAAATCAAGCAAGTGAAGAAATGCCTACAGGGCTTGTTTAAAAGACAACAAATAAAAAACATAAATGACAAATGCAAGACCATGTTTACTTATCTGTTGGTTTGTTTATTAAATTTACTTGTCTGTCACCCATCTTGTATTAAAACGACTCTGGATGGCTTACAGCATTAACACAGTAAAATCCTAACAGATATATATTCCTAAAATAATACAAATAGAAATCACAATCAAAATAAAATTTTTACCAGTAGTTATTAGATGGAAAGGGAGGAAACAGGGTTACTAACTGGGTTACTTACTTATCAACTGAAATGATTCACTTAACAACCATGACAAGAAACATCATAAAATGGGACAAAACTCATTTAACAAATGTCTCACTTAACAACAGAAATTTTGGGCTCATAAGTCAGGAACTACCGGTATTTGAAAACAATAAAAAACAACTTTATTTTATGAGTTCTAACTCCAATTCCTCCATATTTATCATTGATATAAGCAGAATCATTTTTTTCCTAGTATAGAGAAGATAGCTTTTCATTTCTATATGCAACTTGGGATGTAATCACATATTAACTTGGTTAAAAGCTGAGTTTTCCTCTGAGTAGAAAATGCCATTTGCATACAGATAGCTACTAATTCATGCATTAACTTGAGAACACAGTGCACAACTGGAAAACCTAGTCCTGTAGCTGTGCAAATGAATAAATGCAATGAGGCATGATGTGTGTGAATTACCACTGCTTCATAGCTATTTCATATTACATAATTTCATAGAAGCATCATAGGAATGCTATCTGGAAGTTGTTAACAGATATATTTGAAAATCAATTTGATACATGTGTGTACATATATTTTTCCATTCAGGTAACAAACGAACCCCCTAAAGGTCTACGGGCAAACATCAGAAGAGCCTTCACAGAAATGACTCCCACGTTTTTTGAGGAAAATATATTGGGCAAAATCTGGAGAAAAATCATTTTTGGTATTTGCTTTTTTCATGCAATTATTCAGGTATCTATCTATTCTAAGAATATATTAAGTAATAATTAATAGTGATCATGTATGTTGTAGTGATGAGATTTTTTATAGGCATATTAATATCAAGGATGTGCAAAACTTACGGTTCTACTCCTGGAGCATTCTTCAAAATGTTCCTTTTATTTTCTCTGAAAACACATTGAATCAGTCAATCTGGAAGTGAGTTGACTGTTTCTTGAAATAAATCTTCAAGGACTGTAAATTATTTGTGGTTTCTGGACATAGTCCTAACTTCTCCAGTTCTGGACTATTAAATCCCACAAACAGATAAATCACCTTCAGAATGGCCAGATTGTTTCGGATTCATCACTCCATTCTGAGGAATGGATCACACAGGTAATTAACACTCATATATTAGCTCGGAGCAGCAGTATTCATGAAGCCTACTCTACTCATTTTATTATTTACATCAAAAAATTATCCATAATCTTTTTGCAAAACTCAGAAGTTCTGGTAACATTCCTCTGAGTTGTAGCCTTTGTGTTGGATGCAACCTTCATCATTTATAAAACAGCCTGCAAATGATCAGTTCGGATCACTGGTGAAAGCAAACTGCATTTCCGCTGCAGCACACAGCTTGGAAAAGAGAGGAAATAATATGTGAATTCTTTTATTGAAGCATGAATTGTTTTTATATGATATCAGAGGCAGAAGAAGCCAAAGCCTTAAAGGTATGGGTGGGCAGACTTCAATACAGAGTTTGCTTCCCAACATCTTTCTGTTGTCTCAATGTTTCTGTAGTTGTGGTGACAATCTATTTTCCTTGGGAAAGTGGCTTTGAGGCAAAAGTAATTTGCTTGCCTTGACTAATGCCTTCTTATTTACTTCATAAAATCATCATCATATTAAACTTCCAGTAAAATCTTAGTTAACATATAAATGTTTTCAGTTAGAGAAAATTTAAGATATTAAGTATCAGTTGGGCTGGAAGATTTGCGTTCCTGTTGTTGCAGTCAGAAACATTTCTATTTAATTTCATCCAATCCAATTTATTGCTGTAAAAGAAAGGAAATATACTCTATAAATATTTATGTAACAATTTGTTCATCTCAGTTGAAATGTCTTCTCCATTCCATTTTGTTTCAAATTCTCTTAGCTGTTTGTGAGAAAATTAAGCATGAAGAATGTTGTAAAAACACCAAAAGGAGAATCCAAGTTTCTCATAGTAAAATATAAAATTTATAATATTTTCTGATTGTTAATATTGTGCAATGCAATATTATAGACATTTATGGAATAGAAATCCAGATCTACTTAGAAGCTTTGTTTGTATTGAGTTACTGCCCATGTTTAATAAAGGGACACATTTTGGATTCTAAATACAAATATTGATGAAATACTGATTTCAAACTGAAATCACAAACTGATTTCAGTGGAATTCAGATACACTTCAGTTTCTCTAATCTTACCCACTGATTATAAAATGAAAATAACTATTTCTAATTCTTGAAGTAGAATCCTTTCTCTTCTCCCCAAGATTAGAAGAAAAAGAAGAGGTCTAATTCCTGATCTCAACTTGAGTATGAGCCACGCACTGGAAATGAGACAGACAGTGTTGAATATAAGTCTAGGGGCTGATTGAACTTGCACAGGGGAGATCTGGATTTAAATCTGCTGTGCAACCGTAGTGTGCCTTTGGATCAGCAATTCTCTTTCAGTCATAAGAGTTGTTGCAAGAAAAGAGGTCTCATCCATACAGGCTGGACGTTAAAGGAAAATTTAGCCATTAATTTGGCCTTGGTGATTATATTGACAATTGCTTGCCATCTTGACCTGCATCTGTGTATAGCTCTCCCAAAGACATTTGAGTAATTTGAGTCATCTCCCTACCTTACATATTGTTTTCCCATTCAGCTTCACTCAGTCTTAGTAAGCATGTTAATTTATGTAGTTTACTATTTGCTCATGGATCATGCATAATTATTTGAATTTCTCCTTACTGATCAAGAGAGTAACCAGCCTTTATATGTCCAGGACTGATTTCTAACATTCAGCTTTCGCCTCCATATGTTTCCACAAAAAGACCCATTTTTAACCTTTCTAACTTCTAAGTGTTGGAAAAGACATTTCTTGTTCCATTGGTGTAAAGCTCTTAATTTTAAGTGTTTCATCTAAAGCTTTAAATAGTTTGATTCTGTGCCTTGTACTTTTCTATTTGACAGCTAGTCTATTGCCTATTGTACCTCACTCTCTAGTGGAATCAGTCCTTGAATAGATGTCCTCTCTATAAATGTTTCTGTCATTCTATAATCTCATTTGTAAAGGTTTTAGAATAGTCTTTCTATCTTCCTTTACCTCATTTATCTCTGTTAAACCTCTTCTATGATTGCGTATTCCTCCTTTGCTGTAAATTTTCTGGTGCTACCTCTCATTTTAAAAATATCTCTCGTTTTTCTTGTTATTTCCAAACATTGTTGACATTCTTGATTGAGATATCATTTTTGTCCTTACATGTTTAACACTGAAAATCTGTGTTCAGATATCACACTTCTTTCTTGTTGACCATGCTTTCATCCTCTGACTTTTGTCAAACACAATAGCTCATCCTGAAAGCTGTTTGGATCATTTCCTCTTTGAAAGTTGATGAATGATCTTTTCTGCTTTAATTTTCAGTGTTTCTTATTTATTTGAATTGGTCCTCAAGTTGTCCTATGCCTACCGTTAAGCATTCTGAATTTGTTCCTTACATTGAACTTGAATTCTGACCATCTGTATTCTAGATCAAACATTGCTGCCATGTTACTTTCTTTGATTTTTCTAAGTGAAACCCATATTTATTTGACATCAATACTGGATAGACTTAATAGTTCCACAATTTGCATCTGGAAGTAGCCTTGCAGACTGGATTATTCCTTCTCCATCTATTTCCTATGATGTAGTCAAATTGATTCTGATATTCTGCATATGAGTGTTTTCAGCAGGGCATTAATCTTTTATCCTGAAACAATTAAGCTTCTGGGCATCAAAACTCACTGCATCAGAGATGCAGCAGCATCCTTAGAAAGAAGATTATATTCTATTCCTTTCTCCAAGTGGTACACTAGAAAACTACATGCATCTGCTGTATGTAGAAGAAGATGGGAGAAATATAAAGAAACATCTAATTGCAGACATATTTAACAGTTTTTGTATTTTTGTGAAAATTGTTCAAAAATGTTTTCCCAAGATTTCTGGAACCAGGGAAAACCAGCCAGGTTTTTTTTTCACTTGCTGCTTTTACTCAAGCTGTTGAAAATAGAATTTCAGGAAAGCTTTGATTTGTTTTCTAATCAGTGCATGTAGAGATATATTATATAATTCTCCCTAGTTTCTTAATCACTGCCACTTCAGTTTGTAGCTTCTGAATCCCTAATGTTCCTCTGGTAATATAGATCTCAAGAGAAAACTAGGTACAGCTGGAAAAAGCAACTAAAGAGGAAATAGCTCTTTCCTCTCATTCTTCAGAAAAGTAGGAGCTATTTTATCAGTTTTCTAGGACAAACATGTCTTCTGCTGTTTCATTATCACCATGAAAATCTGATATTATCGCTAAATGAAATAAGCCATGGGAACCCATGGAATGGAATGGGGGAAGGGGAGCTATAGAAATTGTGAATAATTCTTACATGGGTTTTTATGGATTTCTTTTTTTTTTTTTTTTTTTGTCATGAAGTTCTTCGATACTCACCCAAAAAATTAATTTTTCTAATCTTCAAGGAAAGGAAAAAATTTGGACCCCTTGGTTGGAACATATGTTATGAATTTAATGACAGTGACAGAGAATGTGCCTTATTAAACCTCAATCTTTATTGCCAAGAAGGAAAAATACCCTGGGATGCTCTCACATATATAACAGGTAAGGTATCAACTTAATAATTTTGTGACATCTGTACTTATCCAGACACATTACCTATCATAAATGTCTCTTGTAAGTGATTGGGGTCAGAGAGTTATTTATGTGAGATCAAGGAGTTTGTGTTATCCAATGCACTTTTTAACCTTAAACATAAAAACAAAAACATAATCTTTCAGTATGACTATCAGCTGGGAATTTTATTTGAACTGTCCCCGTAAATCTGTGTGGTATCAAGCTGTGGAATTATGCCAACTTCTCTCAATTTTAAAAATAACTCACCATAGCACAAAAGGGACTCTTTATTATAGGTCATAATCCCTAGCTCATAGATCCACTTACAAATTTATTTGAGGAATGGAATATACATGGTGGAATGTAGTCCAGAATCATAGAAGGGAGGGGCTCTTCCCCAGGTGGCTAAGAGACAATGGAGTATCTGTTGGGCAAGATCAAGCCCTCCCTAGCAATTCACAGAACATATTTATAGTTATTGCAGATAATGGCTTTATGTAGGCAAACAAAATAAAGGAACTACTCAGAAGTAGCTCCACATGCCGTTCTTGGTTCTTTGAGCCTGATAATATCTCAGATAGAGTGGTCATAATGCTTTGCTGATCAAATGAATTTAAGTTTTGTTTGAGATATTAAATACTTATTTTCAAGCCTTTCTGATTACTAATTGTTATTCCACCGAGTTCACAATTATACATAACAACAAACTTAATTGCTGGGACAAGCAGAATTCTTTCCTGCGTAGAAAAAATATCTGGTGAGTGTTGTTTGTATATATGTAGTATCTTCATTGAATATGAAGTAACTTCATTTCTGAACACAATTATTAGTGTTACTCAGAACTACAGATTTTTTCTGTGTGTAATATATGCAAACCATTATGCAATAAATTAAATTTTTTCCAACTGAAAAATTGAAAGCCTGAACTTGTCCATTTTGTCAGTAAATTCCTGATACAGAATTGTAATTTTTTTTAACGTTAGAATGCAGGAGCTTCTACGGTTACAAGCATGAGGACAAATTATAACAACAATCCAGTTAAAATGAGCAATTAAAATTAAGCATAAAAATGGGTAAAACTATCAAGTTTAAACGTGTTTTACGGAATTCTTAAATACCAACAAGTTGTTTTAAGTCCATATCCATAGGGACTGCATTCTAGAGATCAGGGCAATTACAAAGAAGGCTCAGCCCCTGGATTTCACTAGCAAAGCTACAGTAACTTTAGAAAAATTTCCCCAGTTACTTCATCATCTAGAAAAATGTGCTCTTTAAGAGGCTTTAAATATATAAACCAGCATGTTGTCTTCACTATGAAATACATTTGCAGCCAGTGAAGGTCTTTTAATATAAGTGTAGCTTGACTATGGGGTTCTGTGTTAATTGAGATTCCTAGGTTAGATTCAAGGGCATCCATCACCTTACAAAACACACTGGAGTAATCAAAAAGCAAGGTGGCTACCAGTATACTGTTTAAAGCCATTTTCTTCCAGGAAAAGGCATAATCGTCACATCAGCCAAAATTGATAAAAGGCACTCTTAGGGAAAGCTCTGATGAAACAGAGAGGGATCTGCATCTACAACAGGTCCAGACTGCATACATCCTCTTTTTGAGGAAAATAAGTGATATAGAATAGGAAGGTCTATCATTTCCTTGTGGTTATGCCTTCTTCAATTATTACATCTATTTTATCTGAATTTGGTTTCAATTTACTTGCAGTTCACTCCGACTGCAAGAAATAGTTCAGGAGTGTTCTGTCCTAGGCCACCCCCAAAAGCACTAAGACAATTCTGAGTTCCAGCAAAAACCTCTTTTATTACATTAATGTGAATTTATTTCATTCACAGTCAGCCAACAGCTTGGCAAACAGTTTTGCAAAGGTATACTAATTAACTCAGACCTTTATCAGTCCTGGAATGCTGCCTTGTAAAATTCCATACTCAGTGCTGACAGGGAAGGGCTGGGTTATACAGACAAATCTTCATGAGGCTGGAACAAAAGTTGTTTCTTGCAAAAGCCCCCTCCCCTTTTGCTTCTCTTTTAATCCTGATGGGAGGGGGCATTCATTGTCCACCTGTGGCCTTACTCCCACGATGACCCTGAGTTCTTAATTGTGTCTTCCTTTTGGCAGCTCTGTGGAGGCTGGGAATCTGTTCCAGAAGCTCCCTTGCCTCACTGCTATCCGAGCCCAAAGGCAGCTGATAACTGCCTGCCTGCCCTGGCCCCATCTATGCCTCTGATGCATTGAGACACTATTTAAAATCTACCAGAGAGATAGGAATGGATTTATTACAGACCACAGGTGGTCCTCACTTAATGAACTCAATTGGGGCGATCAACTCCACTGCTAAGCAACATGGTCATTAAATAAAACATTATGTAACTCGCCTGATTTAACAATTAATCAGGGGAACAACTTGTCTGCAGAAGTTGTGGGTGTTCCAACACCGAGGTTTTTAAGAAGAGACTGGACAACCATTTGTTTGAAATGGTATAACATTTCCTGGCTGACATTTCTTGGACTAGAAGATCCCTCCCAACCTGTTATTCTATTATTCTGATTAGACACAAGCTTATAATTGTCCTTCTCTAAAGAATCCAAAGCAAGGATGTTAAGAAAAGTTGAACAATTGCTTCTCTTTAAAAGTATTTCATCCTCGGAGAAGTATTTATATTAACTAAGACATCTGTAATAACTTAACCAAAAATTACAGGCCAGATTGGGGAGGAATCAAGAGGACAAGAAGTAGAACACAAAGCTCCCCAATAGCCTCTCCATTGATCCAGTCTACCATAAACAAAGGCTCCTAAAGTGTCTCTGTTCAACTCTGGAATGAAAACACAATATTACTTATTTGTTTATTAGCTGCATTTATACAGTATATTAGTTTTATCTTTTAATATTTTATTGTACATTTTCCAGAGTCCTTCTGTGAGGGAAATGGACAGTTCTTAAATTAGATAGAGATAGAGATAGATAGATAGACAGACAGACAGACAGACATGGGCTGTATACTATGCTTTATTGAAACTAAGTTTTCAAATCTCTTCCTTTTGCATTCTATCATCTGCCCTCTTGCTTTCATTCCCACAGTTCACTGACGTATCATGAGTCTCTTTTTTTTAGATTGTCTGAAAAGGATATTTAGAACAACACAAGTAATCATTGTTGGTGTTTGCCTCATCCTTATATATGTGCATTGAATATGAGCTAGTTCTCTCACAGATATTCTGCAAAGGGAGATATTCTTTAGGATTACGGCCATGCATTTCCCAACTGACTCATTCCTCTGTCCAGCTCAGATACTGAGTACAGGTAGTCCTTGACTTATAATAGGGACCATAATTGACCCTAGTATTATGATCATAAATTGTGCTGGTTGCTAAGTGGATTGCTATGTGATCACGCCCAATTTTAAACCTTTTTTGTGGCATTCTTTAAGTCAATCACTACAGTTGTTCAGTGAATGCCATGGTTAAGCAAACACAGTGGTTGTTAAGCGAACCATTGTTCACAATGGACAGTTTTTGCCAGAAATCAGAAATAAACTGATTTTAAAAAGTCATAAATTACAATCATGAAACCATGGGATCCTGCAGACTGCCATAAAAGCAGGCCAATTACTGAACATCCAAATATGATAATGTGAGAGTCCCTGCCATGGGAACGTCAAGTCTGGGTCATTAGTAGGCATCATAACATCAAACAGTACCTGGCTTTAAAAAAAACCTGGGCCCTTACTCTGCTCAGTTTAATTTCTTCTGCAGTTGATTTATTCTGTTTTATTTTGGTTTTGCTCACAACATTACAGATCATCAGAGGAGATGGAAAGAGAACTTATTCTTAAATGTTAGCCTTCCTTCAACAGTTATGGTGTGTTAGCCTGCCAAAGGCAAATCGTCTTTTCTCTACTACTAATGTATTTGCCAGTCCTGATTTAACTGAGACAGACCCTCCCTCCTCCCATGTACTAAAACTAAATATACCCAGCAGATAAACGAGTACTTAAAAACAAGAGGAAACCCTTTTAAAGTATAAGTAGGCTCCATTGTGTTACCCTGTAATACAGAAATCTCTATGGATCTGTTTTAAGTGATCTGACGAGGTTAAGTGTCTGAAAAGGCTTGGTTTTTGCTCCTCTTCGGGAATATTTATGAAGTAGCCCTTCATTTGAAGAAAACAGCACAATTGGGAACTGAATACGTGGATATGATTGGGTAAATTGTAGGAATGACACAGAAATATGATTTTTATATGAAGAATATTAGTCACCCCATCAGCCAGATGTTTAGATTGGATCTGGCATTTTTATCCACCTATAGAGTTCTTCCCAAAGATTATATAATGAATTCATTGTTATTTTAATCAACAAAGTATTATTATTGTAGAAAAACATGATGTTCACCTTGACTTGTGGATGAAACACAAACACATGTAATAAAAATTAGCATTAGACTCTTACTGCGATTTCAGTCTCAACAGTTTTCCTGGCTGTTTCAATATATTTATTACCCAGAGCTCAATCTGCTGGCACTCTTAGCTTCACTATTGTTAATGTGTGGCAGGGCCAGCAATATACTTCATGCTGCAGTTCAGTGAAAACTGCGAAGTAGGTATTTATGAAGTTATTACAGTTGCCATAAAGCTCTAAAAGTTTGGGTATTGTTTCAACTAAAAGCTTTTAAAAACAAAATTTCAAAATCTGACATGAAAATTGAAAGTCACAATTTGCACTACCAGTATCTATTATGTTTATCATTTTGGCTATATGTTTCTATTTAAACGATAGAATAATCTTAGTGAGTGTTTTCATAACCCAAATTTTACACCGAAGCTTGCCATAGTTAAGGAAGAAAATTAGTCACAAAGTGTAATAAGATACACAGGTATCCATATTTTACACTTTTTTTTACCAGACATAGCACATTATTTAATTATGCATTTATCAGCCTACAAATATACAATTTTGCATATTAACCAATTATTAAAATTAATCTTTTGTTACACAGAATTTGATGGTCTAGCATTTTGCACATTTCTATTGATGTAGTTAGAGGAAATTTAGATGCATGATAACACCAGTTCAATAATTATTCAGAGAAAATAGAGCTAAAAATGTGTTACATTAAACATAATGAATGATGAGATCATTTGTAAAACAAATAATGTTGCAGGGGAGATTACATATGGAGGACGAGTTACAGATGCTTGGGATCAAAGGTGTCTTCGCACAATCCTAAAGAGGTTTTTTTCTCCTGAAACTTTAGAAGAAGAGTATAAATATTCTGAATCAGGTAAATACATTTTAAGTTGCCGATATCTGACATCGGTAAAAGCTTCTATTAAACTGATTGCAATTGCTCGATGATTCAGATGTGTTTGAGAAGAATAAAACTAATTACTGATATTGCATTCTTCCCTGGAATGGTTATTCTGAGCAAAAATACACAACCTGAGGTGTATTGGCCACCTGTCACATATAAAACCTTGAATATGTTCACCAGAGCACCCTCAAAAGAACTTACCAAGCTATAATTTTCAATGACAGAAAAGGAAAAAAAAAATGTGGGTAATTGATTCCCTTAAAAGAATGGACATAATCTTATAAAAATCAGGTATATCTAATTTCATTTTAAATTAATACAGTTTCAGGTATTCAACGGTACATTTCAGATTCTTATGATTTAATCTATTCCTTAAGGGGCTGCAATATATTCTTATTCACCCCTAACTGCTCATGTGCCATCTATTCTTATCTTCATCAATTTAGTGCTCATGGTGATTTCTATATTACAAGGAATTGGACATCTGTTAAGACGTGTTCTCTCTCAATTTCTTAAAATCTGAATTGTTATAGGTATCAGCATGTGGCTGTTTCTCTGGATTATTCCCAGTCTAAAAAAGACAAGATCTTCGGATCATGCAGCTGCCATTTTTTAAAGGTTTCCCTAAATTCAGAAAAGCTAAACTGTAAAGGTAAATGAAGAGAAGCACCTTAAAATTTCAGTGGTTGAGTTTCTATACGTTCAAATATAGACAATCTTGCCCTTGTGATGCAGTGTTTCCTTCTGTTCCTTTCAAGGTCGACTGCAGTAGCTCCTTTTGCTGGTGAGCTAAATAGAGCACATCGTCACAGTACAATGGTTTATTAGTTCTGCGTATGGCAAATGCATCACCAGCATCCTTATTCCCAGTCTTTTGAGTGCAAATGAGTGATGTCTTCTAGATGAGGATATGATGTTACTTTACTCAAGTTCTTCTTTCATACCTGCTGATTCCAACTGTGTTTTACTTCAGTTTTACCTTTTCTTGATCAACCTTTCCCAATATGTCATTGGGTTCCAATTTTTTTCAAATAAAAGCTTGCGGAAAAACTCTACCTATGTATCTACAATACGTTGCAGGAGCTTATTTTTATTCCCTACTGCTCTTTTTGCTGAGATTATTACTCAGTAGATCCAAAACAGTCTTCTTTAAAAGTAAAAAAAAAAATTGAATCTCTCGCATACTGTAGTTAGACATTTCTAAGCCCGCATTGTATTGAGGGCACCATTATTAGCAAAATGTTTTATTCCGCTATTTTAAATTATAGTCATCCATTAGTGGTTTCTTGATAGGAGCTCAAGACAACCTTTGTTTGCTTCACTAACTTGCTTTTTCAAGGAGCAGTACTTGTTTCCTAAGAAGCAAGTTGTTGATGAAAAGCATTTACAGGGAACCAGTGCATTATTGGAACTTATATTAGTCGTGATCTACCTGTATTCAGAGCAGGGAATGGTCACCAAGACAGGCTCAGCAAAATGAGAACTCCTTTGTGTACATTTCATACATGACTAGTAGGATGAAGTTGTACAGAATCTTCAAGGCTCTTGAGATTGATAGGAATACAGGTACGAAGGTCAGTATTATTTCATTTTATTGAAGAAATCTCATGTGCCTGCTTTGAAAATCACTGGAAGCATACAAGCATTTGATTTTACCATGCTATTGTTATATACCCGTATTTATCGGCGTATAACACGCACAGGCGTATAACACGCATCTTCATTTTAAGAGGGAAATTTCAGGAAAAAAAATTAAAAAAATTCTGCCTGCCTGCCTTAGTTTCTGGTTGTTTGGGAGCAGCTTCGCTGAGAATAATAACTATTCGCCTCTTTTACTCAGCCGAAGCTGTTCCGATTCAACCATTAACGAAGGCAGGCAGGCAGGCAGAACGGAGCACTGCGGGCGGGCGGGCGGGCGGGCGGACGGGATGGGGTGGGGAGAAACGGGCGCTTCAGGGAAGCTGCGCTGACAGGAAAAGCCCCCCGCTTCTTTGAAGCAGTTTCTTCCTGTGCTGGTGGAGGAGCGAGAGAGCGACTGAGAGAGCTGACCCAGAGAGAAGGACAGGCTTCGGTTGCTTCCTCCCTCCCCTTCTTTCATTTGTGTCCTTGATCCCCGATCCCAGCAGCATTCACCGAAGGCTTCTTAACATTATATCGGCGTATAACACGCATACATCATTTGCCCCCTATTTTCAGGGGGAAAAAGTGCGTGTTATACGCCGATAAATACGGTAATTATTTTAGAGCTGCATGTTGAAATTATTAATAGAAATGTTCCAATCCAGTACATTAGAAAGCCTGCTGGCTGTACACATTCCCAGAATTACTACATACTTTACAAGCTGTAGTAGGAGTATTTAATGTCTATTAGATTATTTAAATGTAATGTGGTAATGCAAATATAAAGCTCTGGAAATTTCTGAAAGGCTTGACCTACCCATTGGTCTTTTAATCCCAATAGATGCATTCTGTCTTCTATAATAGTCAAATATAATCTTATAATTGGAACCTTAACATTTGTTTGCCCATTTCCATTGGTCACAAGGAAGAAATGTGCAGCTTATCTTCTTGTGAAGCCTTCATTCGCTTCCCCTATTTATTCTCAGTCGAGCATTCCAGCACATCTGTGTCATAACTTGCTGTTTCTGATCTAATCTCAGTTTATTTGGAAACAAACAGTTACATCTCATTAACAATATGAAGAAAGCTATATTCTTTCCAAGCCATCCTCATGAATAGTTTTCCTAGTTTCTTATGGTTTCATTTGAATTCACTGCTAGTTTTCAGGTTTTCATTGTAGTTCATTTCTGGTCTTGTCCTTCAGAGCATTTGCATTGATTTCATCATCCTACTCTTCCTGCTAGCTGTTGAGTACAACCATGATCTGATTCTCCCTGGCATTAATGCTCTGCAAATTAAGAATGTATTTCTCTACAGAAAAATACCTTATTCCATGCTGTTAGCATGGGTGATCAGGTAATTCACCTTTTTCCTCCTGTCATTAGGATGCATGTGTATATCTATCTCAATCAGGAGTGTTTCAGGTACTAATTTGAGCCTGAACTGCCCAAGCGTCTCCATCCTCATAAAACATGATCAGAGAAAATGTTAACTCTATTGGTCTTAATTAACATCACTACCAAGCATAGTTTGTACCCTGTCTGAATAGGTTCTGTGCTCTTTCTCTCTTCATCAAAAAAACTGGAGAAAATTCAGCCCTTGATCCACTCTGCTTTTCATTCTCTACATGCATCCAGTGATTTTCTCGGGGGGAAGGGTGAGGGAATGAAAACTGCTGAAAGCTGCTGAAACTTTCTTGAGACTCTCCTCCACAGTGCTTAAAAAATAATAACTTCCCAAGGGCTCTGGAGAGCTTGTGCCTTTCCCAGGGCCTAAATACTGTTCTCTTACTTTTATTCCCCCAGTTAATTATCTACCGCAATACTTGTTTTTAGTTTTTCTACTTTAAGCTACCTAGTTTTTCTACTACCCTAGACATTTTAAAGGTCCTTCTCCACTTTCAATCTGTTTTTTAAAAATCCTTTTGAATCAGTCTTCACTCCTGCCGGGACCAATGTCTGCAGTTTTCTTGTTAAGATTTTAAAAGTGGTTTGCCACCTTCCCAGAGTTGAAAGAGTGACCAAAAGTGCCCAGCTGGTTTGTATCTAAAGCAGGACTAGAACTGACAAACTCCTGGTTTCTGGCCTGGTGCCTTAACCGCTACCCAAACTGGATCTCCTCAATCTTATTTAGTCCTATCTTAGAGGTTGACTTTCTTTGCATGCCCAAAGGACATGTTTTAGCATGTCAATCCTTCTGAACAGCTCAGGTGAATTAACACTGTCTCCAGGGGTGGGATTCTGCCGGTTTGGACCGGTTTGAGTGAACCCCTAGCTCCGAAGATCAGCTGGGAGTGAACTGGTTCGCTCCGACAATCATATGAGCTCGCCCACCTGCTCCTGTGCTGTACTGTACTATCATCCCAGCTGATCAGCGCGGAAGAGCGGATTGCCGCTCCTTAGCTGTGTTACTCCCCCGAAGCAACATAGCAGGTAAGGATTTTTGCCTTGCTGTTCACGCGCGCACAGTGCGTGTCAAGCGCACACGCACACAAAGCACACAAACACCGAACTGGTTGTTATACCGGCAGCATCCCACTCCTGTCTATCACTGATAACTTTTAATAATTGCCTTCCTGTTTTGAAATCAAAACTCATCACTTTTCTTAGCCAAACTTCACTTTACACGATCAGAATGCTATATACAGTATGCAAATATAAAATGTTTGTAGAGGACAGTATGCAAATATAAAATGTTTGTAGAGGACAGTTTAATGTCCTCTATGTGTAAGCAATGATTTGCTAATTGAAATATATTATTTTTTTCTTGTTGGTTTAAAAAACATCTATACAAATAGTTTATCTGTCATCAATTCAACCAGAATACATTCCAAACAAAATATGTACATTATTTCTAATTCATAATGGTAATTTCAGCAAGTTTTCCTTCTCTTTAACACCCTGGTAGCTGTGCTGACAACACCTTGTAATTAACTGTTAATGTCATTCTATTCTATGTGATAAAACACAACCCAAAACTCCCCAAAGAATATTTAAATTGCTTACTAGGTGACTGGTATCAGTTTAGAAGAAAAGTGACATTGAGAATTGCAGCTCTTTAGGGACTAGAAATTATATCCAGAAGCTCTTCTCTAAGTATTCTCATCAAATTTGCAGTGGTGGTGGGGAGAAAGCTTTCTCTCAGATGGTGTCCTTGAGGAGAGCTCAAAGAGATGTTCTTGGAGAGGAGATGCTCTCCTCAAGGATGCTTACCCAAAATCCACATCCAATGGAGCTCTTTCTATTTCTCCAAGTTTTTTTAAAAAAGAACTTCAAACTCTAAATAAATTTGCTTAACGTTGCTTTTATTTGCTGTCTTGATTGTTGCTCTTTCTATGTATTTAACTGAGTTCTGGTGCTTTATCTAATTGAACTTAGAATATTTTAAAGTTATTTGTTATTTCAAATAACTTCAAAATATTCTAAGCTCAATTAGATAAAACACCAGAATTCAGTTAAATACATAGAAAGAGCAACAATCAAAGTAGCAAATAAAAGCAATATTATTTGTTGTTTCAAATAAGCTCTGTACAAACAGCGTTCCATATTAATGTGTTTTCTGTACTCTTTCATAAAACAACAAATATTGCATTGTAAAGCAATAAAGGAAAATTATGAATGCTTAGACAATTTTTAACGTAGATATTTGGGAAGTTCTAGTCTGACACATATCACGTAGAGTGGTAGAATGTTTTCTGAAAGCTAGCAGTATGATATTAATTATTAAAGTTATATCTACATAAAATTGCATCGTATAGAATGTATGAAATTGTTATTGTGTTTGTCTTTTAATAAGTTTCTATTTCTTTTTAATAAAACAGGAATATATTTTGCCCCTGTGGCTGACAGTTTGCAAAACTTCAAGGATTATATTGAAAACCTTCCTTTGATTGATGACCCAGAAATATTTGGAATGCATGAAAATGCCAATTTAGCATTCCAGGTGCGAATATACTCAAAATAAATGTTCAAAACTAATTTAAGATAAATTGTGTTTTACAACTCAGTACAAAAGTAGGACTTTAGTAGTGGTTAGTCAGTTGCACAAAAATAACAAGCAGTAATTGTTAAGTATTCAGGATTGCTAAAATGTGTCCATCCCTGAAATGTTACCAAAATAATTCTGTCATGTAAAAGGTTTTTAGTTATTTTAAAACCTGTTATGATACATGCTATACATATTTCATTACAAATAGTATTTATACCAATAATATTGCCATATCAATTTAAATTTTTTCTTAATAGAAGAATAACTTCAAACTTACACTGTCAACCTGCAGCATTCTTGTTAAATAAAACTGTGCTCTCTAACATCTAATGCAGTTTCTCTGAGGTTATTTTAAATCATTCATTGAAAATCATCTTAATTATTCTCAATGGAATGACCAAAATTTTAAACTCCATCATCTCCTAGTTCTCTCGGTATGGCGCAGGTCACCTTTGCAGTTGGCAGAAATCTGCAAACAGAACAAATTTACTCCTGCAGTCTAAAATACAAAATCTTAGTTCAAGGGCAAGATTTCCCTGGGAGTATTTCAGGTATCTGCCATCTGTTATAGTCCTTGTGTAATAGTAACATAATAAATTATTAAGGTTGAGTGCACAGTCAGATAGATGTTTAGACTGGATTTGGTATTTTCATCTACCTAGCAAGTAATATTAGGTACACAAAAATGTGAAATCACTTCTGCCAGTTCTTTAGTTGGTGTTGGTCTTCATATACACCAGGTTCTTCACAAGAACCTAGGATGTCATAATGTATCTGCAGCATGGCCTTTTGAAATTGACAGGTGAAAATTTTATCAATGTTAAGTGCTCAATTTTTGACTAATTTTTCAGCTCCATTTTTGATACTTGATAATTTTACAGATGTTCCAGTGAATTATTCTGGCATTTCACTTCTCATCCAAGAAGCTCCTTCAGTTCAAAACTGAAACTCCACTTGCCCTTTGAAAAGCACCTTTGGGATAACATCCTAGGTTCTTGGGAAGAACTTGATGTGTATGCAGCCAACACCAGCTAAAAAACTAGCATCTATGATTTCACATTTTGTGTATACAATCATGGCAATTTATTATATGCTGTCTGACTCCCAGAAACTTAACATATTTAAAAATAAGGGGCAATGCAAAACTTAAAAAAACTGTGCAAGACCAAAAAACAGGAGCAAATAAAACTCAGAGCGGCACTGAAAGGAAGAAAGAACTTGAGTTTTTCCTCAAAACAAGATATATTTGTACAGTACGTATTCTACTGTAAATCATTTTATTTTCTCTAGAATGTTTCCAGTGAGGAAATGGAGCATTGGACAGAAAAACATATAGTAAAAACACAGGGTTATAAAGAGCTTATTTTAATGATGTTAGTTTGGGTAATGAAACGTCTGCAAGAAAAAAACAAAGCTCAGAGAGCACCAAGGACCCTTCAACTCATTTCATCTTGTGTATGATCATCTCATTTTTAAAATTTCCAAAGCAAATATCGAAATCGGTTACTTCAAGACTGAGAAACTGGTTTTTAAAAATATTAGTGATGGTTGATGGTATATCAGTCATTATAAACAAATGAAAGATATCATAAGCTTAAAGCTCAACATTTTGAAAAAAAATTCACAAGATGTACATTGTCTAAGAAATTGTGGCCATTCAGACCAAGCAAAAGGGTTTTAAAAAAATATTTTGCTAGAAAGTAATTACATAAAATCATTAAATATGAATTCAACCTTCATCATTAAGGCTACCATTAATGCTATATTTTAAAAAGTTGCTGTATCATGAAGTTAAAAATATGTAGATGGATTGCCTTTTTTCAACTGAAAGCTTTAAAATTATTTACTTGACTGAGTTGCCAACTAGTTTAATCAGCTTTAATTACTTCTGTTGATTAAAGAATCAGAATGAGAAACCTAATATGAATGCATTTTATGAGGAGTTTCAAAGACCAAATGGGAAAAATATATTGTGTGATGGTTTTCACATGCAACCATTTTTTTATGATTGAAATTTTCAGCTTGATAAAGAATTAGTGTGCTTTCATAATAATGGTGAAATTAAACAAATAGGCAAATTTATAGAAAGAAAATTTTCAATTTTAAGTGTCATCTATTTTAAATATGGGCTTCTAAAAATTAATACCTTTCATATTTTCTTTTTTTTATAGCGAAAGGAAACTAATACTCTGATTACTACAATACTTGATGTACAGCCACGAACAACAGCCCAGGGATCAGGAAAAAGCAATGATGAGATTGTGCATGAACTTGCTAGTTCAATCCTTGCTAAAATTCCTGGTATGAAAATCACTGCATACTTTTTTTAATAGCAGGGATTATCTTGTTTTATTCCCTCGTGTACCCAGTATTCAGTTGTCTCAATTAAACAATCACTTTCCACATATTCACATTTATATAAATTATCTATCTTTAAGAAGTGGTCTATTCCCTAACTAGAGGTGCATGGTGAGTTAGATTCAATACTTTTTATTTGTATTAGGTTCAATATTTAAATATTTATATTTAAGGATAATGACGTCTGCTAAGGGAATTGGAGGGGGGGAGATAATACGGCAGCCATGGCAGTGTAATCAAAGACTCTCCTCTATAGACATTAGTGGAAGTGGAGAAAAGTTTAGAGGAGTGGCGGGGGGGCAGTTGGAGAGAGACATGGTCTCTGAAGTAAAATATTTCTTTGTGTTTGTATTACATAAGTAGAGGTATTAAGGTCATCTTCAACAACAAACAAGCTTATACAGAAGGGGGCTGTTCAGTTGAAACTACCACAGGTTGCCAGATATTTCTTTCAAGAAATAAAAAATACCTTAGTTTTTTGTACACATTGGCTGGGGAAATACATCAGTCTCCTAAACAATTATAACAGCAAAAGCCATTTAAAAATAAATATTCTCCAGCATATATTATAAAGTAAATGGAACATAAACAATTCAAGATGAATAACTTGTATGTAATTCATTTATCTAAGATCATGCTATTCTAGTAAAATCTGTGTGCTACTTAAGATTCACACAGAATTTGTTTCTTTTGTTCTTTATGTTTAATATTGAGAAAATAAAAATTTAAAAACATGACAAAAGTTTGAGGAAACATCTTGTAACTGAGAATAGGGTTGTAAAGTGAAAGTAATCTTCATGCCTTTAGAGTGTACCTTGTTTCTATAATCACAATATAGACATTGTGCTGGACTTTGCCATGGATTTTTCCTAGACTGCTTCAAAAATGCACAAAATAAAATCTTTACCCTGAAAAATGCTTGTCAAGCCATTTGTGGTTTGTATGGTTCTGCTCTGCGGACTCTGAAATAAAATTGCTATAAGGCAATAAAGCAGTAATCATAATGATTTTATTTAATGCAGGTTAAAACTAATTTAATTTTAGCTTCCTTTAAAAAAATAACATACGATTCAAATAACATTTCTATTGATAAACCATTTTGGGAGGGGATAATCTGTGCATGGTCTTAATTGAGGCAAGTTATTCTTTTAAGCCATGCATATCTGCAAATATTTTCTTAATGAGTAAGAATTTAGAAAAACATAGTTAAGATAAGACCTGTTACTGTCAGCCCTATTAAATAGTTGGCTGTCTATTCTGATTATAATATCTAACTTGGGTTAGTACAGTCCCAAAAACAAGAAGGTTAAATTAACTTTCCTTCCCGAGGGGGGGG